>NW_027142293.1:1257830-1572287 GCF_036365525.1 Heterodontus francisci
GAGGAACAGAGAGTGATAGAGAGTGTCAGAGAGTGTCAGAGACTGTCAGAGTGTGTCAGAGTTTGATAGAGAGTGAGAGAGAGTGTCTGAGAGTGTCAGAAAGTGTCAGACTGTGTCAGACAGTGTCAGAGAGTGATAGAGAGTGTGTGAGAGTGATGGAGAGTGTCTGAGAGTGAAGGAGAGTGTCTGAGAGTGTCAGACACTGTCAGAGAGTGATAGAGGGTGTCTGAGAGTGTCTGAGAGTGTCAGAGAGTGATATAGAGTGTCAGAGAGTGATAGAAAGTGTCAGAGATTGTCAGAGTGTGTCAGAGAGTGTCAGAGAATGTCAGAGTGTGTCAGAGAGTAACAGAGAGTGATAGAGAGTGATAGAGAGTGTCAGAGAGTGTCAGAGACTGTCAGAGTGTGTCGGAGTTTGATAGAGAGTGAGAGAGAGAGTGTCTGAGAGTGTCAGAAAGTGTCAGACTGTGTCAGACAGTGTCAGAGAGTGATAGAGAGTGTGTGAGAGTGATGGAGAGTGTCTGAGAGTGAAGGAGAGTGTCTGAGAGTGTCAACACTGTCAGAGAGTGATAGAGAGTGTCTGAGAGTGTCTGAGAGTGTCAGAGAGTGTCAGAGAGTGTCAGAGAGTGATAGAGAGTGATAGCGAGTGTCTGAGAGTGTCGTAGAGTGATAGAGAGTGTCTGAGAGTGTCAGAGAGTGATAGAGAGTGTCTGAGAGTGTCAGAGAGTGATAGAGAGTGATAGAGAGTGACAGAGAGTGTCAGAGAGTGTCAGAGAGTGATAGAGAGTGATAGAGAGTGTCAGAGCGTTTCAGAGTGTGTCAGAGAATGTCAGAGTGTGTCAGAGAGTAACAGAGAGTGATAGAGAGTGATAGAGAGTGTCAGTGAGTGATAGAGAGTGTCTGAGAGTGTCAGAGATTGATAGAGAGTGTCTGAGAGTGTCAGAGAGTGATAGAGAGTGTCAGAGAGTGATAGAAAGTGTCAGAGTGTGTCAGAGAGTGTCAGAGAGTGATAGAGAGTGTCTGAGAGTGTCATAGAGTGATAGAGAGTGTCTGAGAGTGTCAGAGAGTGATAGAGAGTGTCTGAGAGTGTCAGAGAGTGATAGAGAGTGATAGAGAGTGTCAGAGCGTTTCAGAGTATGTCAGAGAATGTCAGAGTGTGTCAGAGAGTAACAGAGAGTGATAGAGAGTGATAGAGAGTGTCAGAGAGTGATAGAAAGTGTCAGAGATTGTCAGAGTGTGTCAGAGAGTGTCAGAGAATGTCAGAGTGTGTCAGAGAGTGATAGAGAGTGTCTGAGAGTGTCATAGAGTGATAGAGAGTGTCTGAGAGTGTCAGAGAGTGATAGAGAGTGTCTGAGAGTGTCAGAGAGTGATAGAGAGTGATAGAGAGTGTCAGAGCGTTTCAGAGTGTGTCTGAGAGTGTCAGAGATTGATAGAGAGTGTCTGAGAGTGTCAGAGAGTGATAGAGAGTGTCAGAGAGTGATAGAAAGTGTCAGAGATTGTCAGAGTGTGTCAGAGAGTGTCAGAGAATGTCAGAGTGTGTCAGAGAGTAACAGAGAGTGATAGAGAGTGATAGAGAGTGTCAGAGAGTGTCAGAGAGTGTCAGAGACTGTCAGAGTGGGTCAGAGTTTGATAGAGAGTGTCTGAGAGTGTCTGAGAGTGTCAGAAAGTGTCAGAGTGTGTCAGAGAGTGTCAGAGAGTGTCAGAGAGTGATAGAGATTGTCTGAGAGTGATGGAGTGTGTCTGAGAGTGAAGGAGAGTGTCTGAGAGTGTCAGACACTGTCAGAGAGTGATAGAGAGTGATAGAGCGTGTCAGAGAGTGTCAGAGAGTGATAGAGAGTGATAGCGAGTGTCTGAGAGTGTCAGAGAGTGTCAGAGTGTGTCAGAGAGTGTCAGAGAGTGATAGAGAGAATCTGAGAGTGTCACAGAGTGATAGAGAGTGTCAGAGAGTGATAGAAAGTGTCAGAGATTGTCAGAGTGTGTCAGAGAGTGTCAGAGAATGTCAGAGTGTGTCAGAGAGTAACAGAGAGTGATAGAGAGTGATAGAGAGTGTCAGAGATTGTCAGAGTGTGTCAGAGAGTGTCAGAGAATGTCAGAGTGTGTCAGAGAGTAACAGAGAGTGATAGAGAGTGATAGAGAGTGTCAGAGAGTGTCAGACAGTGTTAGAGACTGTCAGAGTGTGTCAGAGTTTGATAGAGAGTGAGAGAGAGTGTCTGAGAGTGTCAGAAAGTGACAGACTGTGTCAGACAGTGTCAGAGAGTGATAGAGAGTGTGTGAGAGTGATGGAGAGTGTCTGAGAGTGAAGGAGAGTGTCTGAGAGTGTCAGACACTGTCAGAGAGTGATAGAGGGTGTCTGAGAGTGTCTGAGAGTGTCAGAGAGTGATATAGAGTGTCAGAGAGTGATAGAAAGTGTCAGAGATTGTCAGAGTGTGTCAGAGTTTGATAGAGAGTGAGAGAGAGTGTCTGAGAGTGTCAGAAAGTGTCAGAGTGTGTCAGAGAGTGTCAGAGAGTGTCAGAGAGTGATAGAGATTGTCTGAGAGTGATGGAGTGTGTCTGAGAGTGAAGGAGAGTGTCTGAGAGTGTCAGACACTGTCAGAGAGTGATAGAGAGTGATAGAGCGTGTCAGAGAGTGTCAGAGAGTGATAGAGAGTGATAGCGAGTGTCTGAGAGTGTCAGAGAGTGTCAGAGTGTGTCAGAGAGTGTCAGAGAGTGATAGAGAGAATCTGAGAGTGTCACAGAGTGATAGAGAGTGTCAGAGAGTGATAGAAAGTGTCAGAGATTGTCAGAGAGTGTCAGAGAATGTCAGAGTGTGTCAGAGAGTAACAGAGAGTGATAGAGAGTGATAGAGAGTGTCAGAGATTGTCAGAGTGTGTCAGAGAGTGATAGAGAGTGATAGCGAGTGTCTGAGAGTGTCGTAGAGTGATAGAGAGTGTCTGAGAGTGTCAGAGAGTGATAGAGAGTGTCTGAGAGTGTCAGAGAGTGATAGAGAGTGATAGAGAGTGACAGAGAGTGTCAGAGAGTGTCAGAGAGTGATAGAGAGTGATAGAGAGTGTCAGAGCGTTTCAGAGTGTGTCAGAGAATGTCAGAGTGTGTCAGAGAGTAACAGAGAGTGATAGAGAGTGATAGAGAGTGTCAGTGAGTGATAGAGAGTGTCTGAGAGTGTCAGAGATTGATAGAGAGTGTCTGAGAGTGTCAGAGAGTGATAGAGAGTGTCAGAGAGTGATAGAAAGTGTCAGAGTGTGTCAGAGAGTGTCAGAGAGTGATAGAGAGTGTCTGAGAGTGTCATAGAGTGATAGAGAGTGTCTGAGAGTGTCAGAGAGTGATAGAGAGTGTCTGAGAGTGTCAGAGAGTGATAGAGAGTGATAGAGAGTGTCAGAGCGTTTCAGAGTATGTCAGAGAATGTCAGAGTGTGTCAGAGAGTAACAGAGAGTGATAGAGAGTGATAGAGAGTGTCAGAGAGTGATAGAAAGTGTCAGAGATTGTCAGAGTGTGTCAGAGAGTGTCAGAGAATGTCAGAGTGTGTCAGAGAGTGATAGAGAGTGTCTGAGAGTGTCATAGAGTGATAGAGAGTGTCTGAGAGTGTCAGAGAGTGATAGAGAGTGTCTGAGAGTGTCAGAGAGTGATAGAGAGTGATAGAGAGTGTCAGAGCGTTTCAGAGTGTGTCTGAGAGTGTCAGAGATTGATAGAGAGTGTCTGAGAGTGTCAGAGAGTGATAGAGAGTGTCAGAGAGTGATAGAAAGTGTCAGAGATTGTCAGAGTGTGTCAGAGAGTGTCAGAGAATGTCAGAGTGTGTCAGAGAGTAACAGAGAGTGATAGAGAGTGATAGAGAGTGTCAGAGAGTGTCAGAGAGTGTCAGAGACTGTCAGAGTGGGTCAGAGTTTGATAGAGAGTGTCTGAGAGTGTCTGAGAGTGTCAGAAAGTGTCAGAGTGTGTCAGAGAGTGTCAGAGAGTGTCAGAGAGTGATAGAGATTGTCTGAGAGTGATGGAGTGTGTCTGAGAGTGAAGGAGAGTGTCTGAGAGTGTCAGACACTGTCAGAGAGTGATAGAGAGTGATAGAGCGTGTCAGAGAGTGTCAGAGAGTGATAGAGAGTGATAGCGAGTGTCTGAGAGTGTCAGAGAGTGTCAGAGTGTGTCAGAGAGTGTCAGAGAGTGATAGAGAGAATCTGAGAGTGTCACAGAGTGATAGAGAGTGTCAGAGAGTGATAGAAAGTGTCAGAGATTGTCAGAGTGTGTCAGAGAGTGTCAGAGAATGTCAGAGTGTGTCAGAGAGTAACAGAGAGTGATAGAGAGTGATAGAGAGTGTCAGAGATTGTCAGAGTGTGTCAGAGAGTGTCAGAGAATGTCAGAGTGTGTCAGAGAGTAACAGAGAGTGATAGAGAGTGATAGAGAGTGTCAGAGAGTGTCAGACAGTGTTAGAGACTGTCAGAGTGTGTCAGAGTTTGATAGAGAGTGAGAGAGAGTGTCTGAGAGTGTCAGAAAGTGACAGACTGTGTCAGACAGTGTCAGAGAGTGATAGAGAGTGTGTGAGAGTGATGGAGAGTGTCTGAGAGTGAAGGAGAGTGTCTGAGAGTGTCAGACACTGTCAGAGAGTGATAGAGGGTGTCTGAGAGTGTCTGAGAGTGTCAGAGAGTGATATAGAGTGTCAGAGAGTGATAGAAAGTGTCAGAGATTGTCAGAGTGTGTCAGAGTTTGATAGAGAGTGAGAGAGAGTGTCTGAGAGTGTCAGAAAGTGTCAGAGTGTGTCAGAGAGTGTCAGAGAGTGTCAGAGAGTGATAGAGATTGTCTGAGAGTGATGGAGTGTGTCTGAGAGTGAAGGAGAGTGTCTGAGAGTGTCAGACACTGTCAGAGAGTGATAGAGAGTGATAGAGCGTGTCAGAGAGTGTCAGAGAGTGATAGAGAGTGATAGCGAGTGTCTGAGAGTGTCAGAGAGTGTCAGAGTGTGTCAGAGAGTGTCAGAGAGTGATAGAGAGAATCTGAGAGTGTCACAGAGTGATAGAGAGTGTCAGAGAGTGATAGAAAGTGTCAGAGATTGTCAGAGAGTGTCAGAGAATGTCAGAGTGTGTCAGAGAGTAACAGAGAGTGATAGAGAGTGATAGAGAGTGTCAGAGATTGTCAGAGTGTGTCAGAGAGTGTCAGAGAATGTCAGAGTGTGTCAGAGAGTAACAGAGAGTGATAGAGAGTGATAGAGAGTGTCAGAGAGTGTCAGAGAGTGTTAGAGACTGTCAGAGTGTGTCAGAGTTTGATAGAGAGTGAGAGAGAGTGTCTGAGAGTGTCAGAAAGTGACAGACTGTGTCAGACAGTGTCAGAGAGTGATAGAGAGTGTGTGAGAGTGATGGAGAGTGTCTGAGAGTGAAGGAGAGTGTCTGAGAGTGTCAGACACTGTCAGAGAGTGATAGAGGGTGTCTGAGAGTGTCTGAGAGTGTCAGAGAGTGATATAGAGTGTCAGAGAGTGATAGAAAGTGTCAGAGATTGTCAGAGTGTGTCAGAGAGTGTCAGAGAATGTCAGAGTGTGTCAGAGAGTAACAGAGAGTGATAGAGAGTGATAGAGAGTGTCAGAGAGTGTCAGAGACTGTCAGAGTGTGTCAGAGTTTGATAGAGAGTGAGAGAGAGTGTCTGAGAGTGTCAGAAAGTGTCAGACTGTGTCAGACAGTGTCAGAGAGTGATAGAGAGTGTGTGAGAGTGATCAGAGTGTCTGAGAGTGAAGGAGAGTGTCTGAGAGTGTCAAACACTGTCAGAGAGTGATAGAGAGTGTCTGAGAGTGTCTGAGAGTGTCAGAGAGTGTCAGAGAGTGTCAGAGAGTGATAGAGAGTGATAGCGAGTGTCTGAGAGTGTCGTAGAGTGATAGAGAGTGTCTGAGAGTGTCAGAGAGTGATAGAGAGTGTCTGAGAGTGTCAGAGAGTGATAGAGAGTGATAGAGAGTGCAGAGAGTGTCAGAGAGTGTCAGAGAGTGATAGAGAGTGATAGAGAGTGTCAGAGCGTTTCAGAGTGTGTCAGAGAATGTCAGAGTGTGTCAGAGAGTAACAGAGAGTGATAGAGAGTGATAGAGAGTGTCAGAGAGTGTCAGAGAGTGTCAGAGACTGTCAGAGTGTGTCAGAGTGTGTCTGAGTTTGATAGAGATTGAGAGAGAGTGTCTGAGAGTGTCAGAAAGTGTCAGACTGTGTCAGAGAGTGATAGAGAGTGATGGAGAGTGTCTGAGAATGTCAGATTGTGTCAGAGCGTGTAAGAGAGTGATATAGAGTGTCAGTGAGTGATAGAGAGTGTCTGAGAGTGTCAGAGATTGATAGAGAGTGTCTGAGAGTGTCAGAGAGTGATATAGAGTGTCAGAGAGTGATAGAAAGTGTCAGAGATTGTCAGAGAGTGTCAGAGAATGTCAGAGTGTGTCAGAGAGTAACAGAGAGTGATAGAGAGTGATAGAGAGTGTCAGAGAGTGTCAGAGACTGTCAGAGTGTGTCAGAGTTTGATAGAGAGTGAGAGAGAGTGTCTGAGAGTGTCAGAAAGTGTCAGACTGTGTCAGACAGTGTCAGAGAGTGATGGAGAGTGTGTGAGAGTGATGGAGTGTGTCTGAGAGTGAAGGAGAGTGTCTGAGAGTGTCAGACACTGTCAGAGAGTGATAGAGAGTGTCTGAGAGTGTATGAGAGTGTCAGAGAGTGATATAGAGTGTCAGAGAGTGATAGAAAGTGTCAGAGATTGTCAGAGTGTGTCAGAGAGTGTCAGAGAATGTCAGAGTGTGTCAGAGAGTGATAGAGAGTGTCTGAGAGTGTCATAGAGTGATAGAGAGTTTCTGAGAGTGTCAGAGAGTGATAGAGAGTGTCTGAGAGTGTCAGAGAGTGATAGAGAGTGATAGAGAGTGTCAGAGCGTTTCAGAGTGTGTCTGAGAGTGTCAGAGATTGATAGAGAGTGTCTGAGAGTGTCAGAGAGTGATAGAGAGTGTCAGAGAGTGATAGAAAGTGTCAGAGATTGTCAGAGTGTGTCAGAGAGTGTCAGAGAATGTCAGAGAATGTCAGAGTGTGTCAGAGAGTAACAGAGAGTGATAGAGAGTGATAGAGAGTGTCAGAGAGTGTCAGAGAGTGTCAGAGACTGTCAGAGTGGGTCAGAGTTTGATAGAGAGTGAGAGAGAGTGTCTGAGAGTGTCAGAAAGTGTCAGAGTGTGTCAGAGAGTGTCAGAGAGTGATAGAGATTGTCTGAGAGTGATGGAGTGTGTCTGAGAGTGAAGGAGAGTGTCTGAGAGTGTCAGACACTGTCAGAGAGTGATAGAGCGTGTCAGAGAGTGTCAGAGAGTGATAGAGAGTGATAGAGAGTGATAGCGAGTGTCTGAGAGTGTCAGAGAGTGTCAGAGTGTGTCAGAGAGTGTCAGAGAGTGATAGAGAGAATCTGAGAGTGTCACAGAGTGATAGAGAGTGTCAGAGAGTGATAGAAAGTGTCAGAGATTGTCAGAGTGTGTCAGAGAGTGTCAGAGAATGTCAGAGTGTGTCAGAGAGTAACAGAGAGTGATAGAGAGTGATAGAGAGTGTCAGAGAGTGTCAGAGACTGTCAGAGTGTGTCAGAGTTTGATAGAGAGTGAGAGAGAGTGTCTGAGAGTGTCAGAAAGTGTCAGACTGTGTCAGACAGTGTCAGAGAGTGATAGAGAGTGTGTGAGAGTGATGGAGAGTGTCTGAGAGTGAAGGAGAGTGTCTGAGAGTGTCAGACACTGTCAGAGAGTGATAGAGAGTGTCTGAGAGTGTCTGAGAGTGTCAGAGAGTGATATAGAGTGTCAGAGAGTGATAGAAAGTGTCAGAGATTGTCAGAGTGTGTCAGAGAGTGTCAGAGAATGTCAGAGTGTGTCAGAGAGTAACAGAGAGTGATAGAGAGTGATAGAGAGTGTCAGAGAGTGTCAGAGACTGTCAGAGTGTGTCAGAGTTTGATAGAGAGTGAGAGAGAGTGTCTGAGAGTGTCAGAAAGTGTCAGACTGTGTCAGACAGTGTCAGAGAGTGATAGAGAGTGTGTGAGAGTGATCAGAGTGTCTGAGAGTGAAGGAGAGTGTCTGAGAGTGTCAAACACTGTCAGAGAGTGATAGAAAGTGTCTGAGAGTGTCTGAGAGTGTCAGAGAGTGTCAGAGAGTGTCAGAGAGTGATAGAGAGTGATAGCGAGTGTCTGAGAGTGTCGTAGAGTGATAGAGAGTGTCTGAGAGTGTCAGAGAGTGATAGAGAGTGTCTGAGAGTGTCAGAGAGTGATAGAGAGTGATAGAGAGTGCAGAGAGTGTCAGAGAGTGTCAGAGAGTGATAGAGAGTGATAGAGAGTGTCAGAGCGTTTCAGAGTGTGTCAGAGAATGTCAGAGTGTGTCAGAGAGTAACAGAGAGTGATAGAGAGTGATAGAGAGTGTCAGAGAGTGTCAGAGAGTGTCAGAGACTGTCAGAGTGTGTCAGAGTGTGTCTGAGTTTGATAGAGATTGAGAGAGAGTGTCTGAGAGTGTCAGAAAGTGTCAGACTGTGTCAGAGAGTGATAGAGAGTGATGGAGAGTGTCTGAGAATGTCAGATTGTGTCAGAGCGTGTAAGAGAGTGATATAGAGTGTCAGTGAGTGATAGAGAGTGTCTGAGAGTGTCAGAGATTGATAGAGAGTGTCTGAGAGTGTCAGAGAGTGATATAGAGTGTCAGAGAGTGATAGAAAGTGTCAGAGATTGTCAGAGTGTGTCAGAGAGTGTCAGAGAATGTCAGAGTGTGTCAGAGAGTAACAGAGAGTTATAGAGAGTGATAGAGAGTGTCAGAGAGTGTCAGAGACTGTCAGAGTGTGTCAGAGTTTGATAGAGAGTGAGAGAGAGTGTCTGAGAGTGTCAGAAAGTGTCAGACTGTGTCAGACAGTGTCAGAGAGTGATAGAGAGTGTGTGAGAGTGATGGAGAGTGTCTGAGAGTGAAGGAGAGTGTCTGAGAGTGTCAGACACTGTCAGAGAGTGATAGAGAGTGTCTGAGAGTGTCTGAGAGTGTCAGAGAGTGATATAGAGTGTCAGAGAGTGATAGAAAGTGTCAGAGATTGTCAGAGTGTGTCAGAGAGTGTCAGAGAATGTCAGAGTGTGTCAGAGAGTGATAGAGAGTGTCTGAGAGTGTCATAGAGTGATAGAGAGTGTCTGATAGTGTCAGAGAGTGATAGAGAGTGTCTGAGAGTGTCAGAGAGTGATAGAGAGTGATAGAGAGTGTCAGAGCGTTTCAGAGTGTGTCTGAGAGTGTCAGAGATTGATAGAGAGTGTCTGAGAGTGTCAGAGAGTGATAGAGAGTGTCAGAGAGCGATAGAAAGTGTCAGAGATTGTCAGAGTGCGTCAGAGAGTGTCAGAGAATGTCAGAGTGTGTCAGAGAGTAACAGAGAGTGATAGAGAGTGATAGAGAGTGTCAGAGAGTGTCAGAGACTGTCAGAGTGGGTCAGAGTTTGATAGAGAGTGAGAGAGAGTGTCTGAGAGTGTCAGAAAGTGCCAGAGTGTGTCAGAGAGTGTCAGGGAGTGATAGAGATTGTCTGAGAGTGATGGAGTGTGTCTGAGAGTGAAGGAGAGTGTCTGAGAGTGTCAGACACTGTCAGAGAGTGATAGAGAGTGATAGAGCGTGTCAGAGAGTGTCAGAGAGTGATAGAGAGTGATAGCGAGTGTCTGAGAGTGTCAGAGAGTGTCAGAGTGTGTCAGAGAGTGTCAGAGAGTGATAGAGAGAATCTGAGAGTGTCACAGAGTGATAGAGAGTGTCAGAGAGTGATAGAAAGTGTCAGAGATTGTCAGAGTGTGTCAGAGAGTGTCAGAGAATGTCAGAGTGTGTCAGAGAGTAACAGAGAGTGATAGAGAGTGATAGAGAGTGTCAGAGAGTGTCAGAGACTGTCAGAGTGTGTCAGAGTTTGATAGAGAGTGAGAGAGAGTGTCTGAGAGTGTCAGAAAGTGTCAGACTGTGTCAGACAGTGTCAGAGAGTGATAGAAAGTGTGTGAGAGTGATGGAGAGTGTCTGAGAGTGAAGGAGAGTGTCTGAGAGTGCCAGACACTGTCAGAGAGTGATAGAGGGTGTCTGAGAGTGTCTGAGAGTGTCAGAGAGTGATATAGAGTGTCAGAGAGTGATAGAAAGTGTCAGAGTGTGTCAGAGTGTGTCAGAGAGTGTCAGAGAATGTCAGAGTGTGTCAGAGAGTAACAGAGAGTGATAGAGAGTGATAGAGAGTGTCAGAGAGTGTCAGAGACTGTCAGAGTGTGTCAGAGTTTGATAGAGAGTGAGAGAGAGTGTCTGAGAGTGTCAGAAAGTGTCAGACTGTGTCAGACAGTGTCAGAGAGTGATAGAGAGTGTGTGAGAGTGATCAGAGTGTCTGAGAGTGAAGGAGAGTGTCTGAGAGTGTCAAACACTGTCAGAGAGTGATAGAGAGTGTCTGAGAGTGTCAGAGAGTGTCAGAGAGTGTCAGAGAGTGATAGAGAGTGATAGCGAGTGTCTGAGAGTGTCGTAGAGTGATAGAGAGTGGCTGAGAGTGTCAGAGAGTGATAGAGAGTGTCTGAGAGTGTCAGAGAGTGATAGAGAGTGACAGAGAGTGTCAGAGAGTGTCAGAGAGTGATAGAGAGTGATAGAGAGTGTCAGAGCGTTTCAGAGTGTGTCAGAGAATGTCAGAGTGTGTCAGAGAGTAACAGAGAGTGATAGAGAGTGATAGAGAGTGTCAGAGAGTGTCAGAGAGTGTCAGAGACTGTCAGACTGTGTCTGAGTTTGATAGAGATTGAGAGAGAGTGTCTGAGAGTGTCAGAAAGTGTCAGACTGTGTCATAGAGTGATAGAGAGTGATGGAGAGTGTCTGAGAATGTCAGATTGTGTCAGAGCGTGTAAGAGAGTGATATAGAGTGTCAGTGAGTGATAGAGAGTGTCTGAGAGTGTCAGAGATTGATAGAGAGTGTCTGAGAGTGTCAGAGATTGATAGAGAGTGTCTGAGAGTGTCAGAGAGTGATATAGAGTGTCAGAGAGTGATAGAAAGTGTCAGAGATTGTCAGAGTGTGTCAGAGAGTGTCAGAGAATGTCAGAGTGTGTCAGAGAGTAACAGAGAGTGATAGAGAGTGATAGAGAGTGTCAGAGAGTGTCAGAGAGTGTCAGAGACTGTCAGAGTGTGTCAGAGTTTGATAGAGAGTGAGAGAGAGTGTCTGAGAGTGTCAGAAAGTGTCAGACTGTGTCAGACAGTGTCAGAGAGTGATAGAGAGTGTGTGAGAGTGATGGAGAGTGTCTGAGAGTGAAGGAGAGTGTCTGAGAGTGTCAGCCACTGTCAGAGAGTGATAGAGAGTGTCTGAGAGTGTCTGAGAGTGTCAGAGAGTGATATAGAGTGTCAGAGAGTGATATAAAGTGTCAGAGATTGTCAGAGTGTGTCAGAGAGAGTCAGAGAATGTCAGAGTGTGTCAGAGAGTAACAGAGAGTGATAGAGAGTGATAGATAGTGTCAGAGAGTGTCAGAGACTGTCAGAGTGTGTCAGAGAGTGATAGAGAGTGATAGCGAGTGTCTGAGAGTGTCGTAGAGTGATAGAGAGTGGCTGAGAGTGTCAGAGAGTGATAGAGAGTGTCTGAGAGTGTCAGAGAGTGATAGAGAGTGACAGAGAGTGTCAGAGAGTGTCAGAGAGTGATAGAGAGTGATAGAGAGTGTCAGAGCGTTTCAGAGTGTGTCAGAGAATGTCAGAGTGTGTCAGAGAGTAACAGAGAGTGATAGAGAGTGATAGAGAGTTTCAGAGAGTGTCAGAGAGTGTCAGAGACTGTCAGAGTGTGTCAGAGTGTGTCTGAGTTTGATAGAGATTGAGAGAGAGTGTCTGAGAGTGTCAGAAAGTGTCAGACTGTGTCATAGAGTGATAGAGAGTGATGGAGAGTGTCTGAGAATGTCAGATTGTGTCAGAGCGTGTAAGAGAGTGATATAGAGTGTCAGTGAGTGATAGAGAGTGTCTGAGAGTGTCAGAGATTGATAGAGAGTGTCTGAGAGTGTCAGAGATTGATAGAGAGTGTCTGAGAGTGTCAGAGAGTGATATAGAGTGTCAGAGAGTGATAGAAAGTGTCAGAGATTGTCAGAGTGTGTCAGAGAGTGTCAGAGAATGTCAGAGTGTGTCAGAGAGTAACAGAGAGTGATAGAGAGTGATAGAGAGTGTCAGAGAGTGTCAGAGAGTGTCAGAGACTGTCAGAGTGTGTCAGAGTTTGATAGAGAGTGAGAGAGAGTGTCTGAGAGTGTCAGAAAGTGTCAGACTGTGTCAGACAGTGTCAGAGAGTGATAGAGAGTGTGTGAGAGTGATGGAGAGTGTCTGAGAGTGAAGGAGAGTGTCTGAGAGTGTCAGACACTGTCAGAGAGTGATAGAGAGTGTCTGAGAGTGTCTGAGAGTGTCAGAGAGTGATATAGAGTGTCAGAGAGTGATATAGAGTGTCAGAGATTGTCAGAGTGTGTCAGAGAGAGTCAGAGAATGTCAGAGTGTGTCAGAGAGTAACAGAGAGTGATAGAGAGTGATAGATAGTGTCAGAGAGTGTCAGAGACTGTCAGAGTGTGTCAGAGTTTGATAGAGAGTGAGAGAGAGTGTCTGAGAGTGTCAGAAAGTGTCAGACTGTGTCAGACAGTGTCAGAGAGTGATAGAGAGTGTGTGAGAGTGATGGAGAGTGTCAGAGAGTGAAGCAGAGTGTCTGAGAGTGTCAAACACTGTCAGAGAGTGATAGAGAGTGTCTGAGAGTGTCTGAGAGTGTCAGAGAGTGTCAGAGAGTGTCAGAGAGTGATAGAGAGTGATAGCGAGTGTCTGAGAGTGTCGTAGAGTGATAGAGAGTGTCTGAGATTGTCAGAGAGTGATAGAGAGTGTCTGAGAGTGTCAGAGAGTGATAGAGAGTGATAGAGAGTGACAGAGAGTGTCAGAGAGTGTCAGTGAGTGATAGAGAGTGATAGAGAGTGTCAGAGCGTTTCAGAGTGTGTCAGAGAATGTCAGAGTGTGTCAGAGAGTAACAGAGAGTGTCAGAGAGTGATAGAGAGTGTCAGAGAGTGTCAGAGAGTGTCAGAGACTGTCAGAGTGTGTCAGAGTGTGTCAGAGTTTGATAGAGATTGAGAGAGAGTGTCTGAGAGTGTCAGAAAGTGTCAGACTGTGTCAGAGAGTGATAGAGAGGATTAGAGAGTGTCTGAGAATGTCAGATTGTGTCAGAGCGTGTAAGAGAGTGATATCGAGTGTCAGTGAGTGATAGAGAGTGTCTGAGAGTGTCAGAGATTGATAGAGAGTTTCTGAGAGTGTCAGAGAGTGATATAGAGTGTCAGAGAGTGATAGAAAGTGTCAGAGATTGTCAGAGTGTGTCAGAGAGTGTCAGAGAATGTCAGAGTGTGTCAGAGAGTAACAGAGAGTGATAGAGAGTGATAGAGAGTGTCAGAGAGTGTCAGAGACTGTCAGAGTGTGTCAGAGTTTGATAGAGAGTGAGAGAGAGTGTCTGAGAGTGTCAGAAAGTGTCAGACTGTGTCAGACTGTGTCAGAGAGTGATAGAGAGTGTGTGAGAGTGATGGAGAGTGTCTGAGAGTGAAGGAGAGTGTCTGAGAGTGTCAGACACTGTCAGAGAGTGATAGAGGGTGTCTGAGAGTGTCTGAGAGTGTCAGAGAGTGATATAGAGTGTCAGAGAGTGATAGAATGTGTCAGAGATTGTCAGAGTGTGTCAGAGAGTGTCAGAGAATGTCAGAGTGTGTCAGAGAGTAACAGAGAGTGATAGAGAGTGATAGAGAGTGTCAGAGAGTGTCAGAGATTGTCAGAGTGTGTCAGAGAGTGTCAGAGAATGTCAGAGTGTGTCAGAGAGTAACAGAGAGTGATGGAGAGTGATAGAGAGTGTCAGAGGGTGTCAGAGACTGTCAGAGTGTGTCAGAGTTTGATAGAGAGTGAGAGAGAGTGTCTGAGAGTCTCAGAAAGTGTCAGACTGTGTCAGACAGTGTCAGAGAGTGATAGAGAGTGTCTGAGAGTGATGGAGAGTGTCTGAGAGTGAAGGAGAGTGTCTGAGAGTGTCAGACACTGTCAGAGAGTGATAGAGAGAGTCTGAGAGTGTCTGAGAGTGTCAGAGAGTGTCAGAGAGTGTCAGAGAGTGATAGAGAGAGATAGCGAGTGTCTGAGAGTGTCGTAGAGTGATAGAGAGTGTCTAAGAGTGAAAGAGAGTGATAGAGAGTGATAGAGAGTGTCAGAGCGTTTCAGAGTGTGTCAGAGAATGTCAGAGTGTGTCAGAGAGTAACAGAGAGTGATAGAGTGTGATAGAGAGTGTCAGTGAGTGATAGAGAGTGTCTGAGAGTGTCAGAGATTGATAGAGAGTGTCTGAGAGTGTCAGATAGTGATAGAGAGTGTCAGAGAGTGATAGAAAGTGTCAGAGATTGTCAGAGTGTGTCAGAGAGTGTCAGAGAATGTCAGAGTGTGTCAGAGAGTAACAGAGAGTGATAGAGAGTGATAGAGAGTGTCAGAGAGTGTCAGAGAGTGTCAGAGACTGTCAGAGTGGGTCAGAGTTTGATAGAGAGTGAGAGAGAGTGTCTGAGAGTGTCAGAAAGTGTCAGAGTGTGTCAGAGAGTGTCAGCGAGTGATAGAGAGTGATAGAGAGTGTCTGAGAGTGATGGAGAGTGTCTGAGAGTGAAGGAGAGTGTCTGAGAGTGTCAGACACTGTCAGAGAGTGATAGAGAGTGATAGAGCGTGTCAGAGAGTGTCAGAGAGTGTCAGAGAGTGATAGAGAGTGATAGCGAGTGTCTGAGAGTGTCAGAGAGTGTCAGAGTGTGTCAGAGAGTGATAGAGAGAGTCTGAGAGTGTCACAGAGTGATGGAGAGTGTCTGAGTGTGTCAGAGAGTGATAGAGAGTGTCAAATTGTGTCAGAGAGTGAAAGAGAGTGATAGAGAGTGTCAGAGAGTTTCAGAGTGTGTCAGAGAGTGTCAGAGAGTGATAGAGAGTGATAGCGAGTGTCTGAGAGTGTCAGAGAGTGTCAGAGTGTGTCAGAGAGTGTCAGAGAGTGATAGAGAGAGTCTGAGAGTGTCACAGAGTGATGGAGAGTGTCTGAGTGTGTCAGAGAGTGATAGAGAGTGTCAAATTGTGTCAGAGAGTGAAAGAGAGTGATAGAGAGTGTCAGAGAGTTTCAGAGTGTGTCTGAGAGTGTCTGAGAGTGACAGAGAGTGTCTGAGGGTGTCAATCAGTGTCAGAGAGTGATAGAGAGTGTCTGAGAGTGTCTGAGAGTGTCAGAGAGTGTCAGAGAGTGATAGAGAGTGATAGCGAGTGTCTGAGAGTGTCTGAGAGTGTCATAGAGTGATAGAGAGTGTCTGAGAGTGTCAGAGAGTGATAGAGAGTGTCTGAGAGTGTCATAGAGTGACAGAGAGTGTCAGAGAGTGTCAGAGAGTGATAGAGAGTGTCAGAGCGTTTCAGAGTGTGTCAGAGAATGTCAGAGTATGTCAGAGATTAACAGAGAGTGATAGAGAGTGATAGAGAGTGTCAGAGACTGTCAGAGTGTGTCAGAGTTTGATAGAGATTGAGAGAGAGTGTCTGAGAGTGTCAGAAAGTGTCAGACTGTGTCAGAGAGTGATAGAGAGTGATAGAGAGTGTCTGAGAATGTCAGATTGTGTCAGAGCGTGTAAGAGAGTGATAGAGAGTGTCAGTGAGTGATAGAGAGTGTCTGAGAGTGTCAGAGATTGATAGAGAGTGTCTGAGAGTGTCAGAGAGTGACAGAGTGTCAGAGAGTGATAGAAAGTGTCAGAGAGTGTCAGAGAGTGATAGAAAGTGTCAGAGATTGTCAGAGTGTGTCAGAGAGTGTCAGAGAATGTCAGAGTGTGTCAGAGAGTAACTGAGAGTGATAGAGAGTGATAGAGAGTGTCAGAGAGTGTCAGAGACTGTCAGACTGTGTCAGAGTTTGATAGAGAGTGAGAGAGAGTGTCTGAGAGTGTCAGAAAGTGTCAGACTGTGTCAGACAGTGTCAGAGAGTGATAGAGAGTGTGTGAGAGTGATGGAGAGTGTCTGAGAGTGAAGGAGAGTGTCTGAGAGTGTCAGACACTGTCAGAGAGTGATAGAGAGTGTCTGAGAGTGTCAGAGAGTGTCAGAGAGTGATAGCGAGTGTCTGAGAGAGTCAGAGAGTGTCAGAGTGTGTCAGAGAGTGTCAGAGAGTGATAGAGAGTGTCTGAGAGTGTCATAGAGTGATAGAGAGTGTCTGAGAGTGTCAGAGAGTGATAGAGAGTGTCAGAGCGTTTCAGAGTGTGTCAGAGAATGTCAGAGTGTGTCAGAGAGTAACAGAGAGTGATAGAGAGTGATAGAGAGTGTCAGTGAGTGATAGAGAGTGTCTGAGAGTGTCAGAGATTGATAGAGAGTGTCTGAGAGTGTCAGAGAGTGATAGAGAGTGTCAGAGAGTGATAGAAAGTGTCAGAGATTGTCAGAGTGTGTCAGAGAGTGTCAGAGAATGTCAGAGAGTGTCAGAGAGTAACAGAGAGTGATAGAGAGTGATAGAGAGTGTCAGAGAGTGTCAGAGAGTGTCAGAGACTGTCAGAGTGGGTCAGAGTTTGATAGAGAGTGAGAGAGAGTGTCTGAGATTGTCAGAAAGTGTCAGAGTGTGTCAGAGAGTGTCAGAGAGTGATAGAGATTGTCTGAGAGTGATGGAGAGTGTCTGAGAGTGAAGGAGAGTGTCTGAGAGTGTCAGACACTGTCAGAGAGTGATAGAGAGTGATAGAGCGTGTCAGAGAGTGTCAGAGAGTGATAGAGAGTGATAGCGAGTGTCTGAGAGTGTCAGAGAGTGTCAGAGTGTGTCAGAGAGTGTCAGAGAGTGATAGAGAGAATCTGAGAGTGTCACAGAGTGATAGAGAGTGTCAAATTGTGTCAGAGAGTGAAAGAGAGTGATAGAAAGTGTCAGAGAGTTTCAGAGTGTGTCAGAGAGTGTCAGAGAGTGATAGAAAGTGTGAGAGAGTAATAGAGAGTGTCTGAGAGTGTCTGAGAGTGACAGAGAGTGTCTGAGGGTGTCAATCAGTGTCAGAGAGTGATAGAGAGTGTCAGAGAGTTTCATAGAGTGATAGATAGTGACAGAGAGTGTCAGAGAGTGATATAGAGTGATAGAGAGTGTCTGATAGTGTCTGAGAGAGTCTGAGAGTGTCAGGGAGTATCTGAGAGTGTCAGAGAGTGTCTGACAGTGTCAGAGAGTGATGGAGATTGAAAGAGACTGTCTGAGATTATCTGAGAGTTTCAGAGAGTGTCAGAGTGTGATGGAAAGTGTCAGAGAGTCTCTGAGAGATTCAGAGAGTGATAGAGATTGATAGAGAGTGTCTGAGTGTGTCAGAGTGTGTCAGAGAGTGTCCGAGAGTGATAGAGAGTGTCAGAGAGTGATAGAGAGTGTCTGAGAGTGTCAGAGAGTGTCAGAGAGTGATAGAGAGTGTCTGAGAGTGTCTGAGACAGTCAGAGTGTGTCAGAGAGTGATAGAGAGTGATAGAGAGTGTGTGAGAGTGTCAGAGACTTTCATAGAGTGTTAAGTGGTGTCAGAGAGTGTCAGAGAGTGATATAGATTGATAGAGTGCGTCTGAGAGTCTCCGATAGTCTGAGAGTGTCAGAAAGTGTCTGAGAGTGTCAGGGAGTCTCTGAAAGTGTCAGAGAGTGTCTGAAAGTTTCAGAGAGTCATAGAGAGTGTCAGAGAGTGTCTGAGATTGTCCGAGAGTGTCAGAGAGTGATGGAGAGTGTCAGAGAGTGTCAGGAGGTGTCAGAGTGTATCAGAGAGTGTCAGAGTGTATCAGAGAGTGTCAGAGAGTGTCATAGATTGATAGTGAGTGGTAGAGAGTGTCTGAGAGTGTCGGAAAGTGTCAGAGAGTGTCAGAGAGTGATGGAGAGTGTCAGAGAGTGTCAGAGAGAGTCAGAGTGTGCCAGAGAGTGATAGAGAGTGTCTGAGAGTTTCATCGAGTGATAGATAGTGACAGAGAGTGTCAGAGAGTGATATAGAGTGATAGAGGGTGTCTGATAGTGTCTGAGAGAGTCTGAGAGTGTCAGAGAGTATCTGAGAGTGTCAGAGAGTGTCTGACAGTGTCAGAGAGTGATGGAGATTGAAAGAGTCTGTCTGAGATTATCTGAGAGTTTCAGAGAGTGTCAGAGTGTGATAGAAAGTGTCAGAGAGTGTCTGAGAGATTCAGAGAGTGATAGAGAGTGATAGAGAGTGTCTGAGAGTGTCAGAGAGTGTCTGAGAGTATCTGAGTGTGATGGAGAGTGCAAGAGATTGTCATAGAGAATCTGAGAGTGTTAGGGAGTGATAGGGAGTGTCATAGAGAGATAGAGAGTGAAAGTGAGTGTCTGAGAGTGTCAGAGATTGTCAGACAGTGTCAGAGAGTGATAGAAAGTGTCTGAGACTGTCTGAGAGTCTCTGAGAGTGTCAGCGAGTGATAGGAAGTGTCAGAGAGTGTCTGAGAATGTCAGAGAGTGATAGAAAGTGTCTGAGAGTGTCTGAGAGTGTCAGAGAGTTTCAAACAGTGTCAGAGAGTGATAGAAAGTGACAGAGAGTGTCTGAGAGTGTCAGAGAGTGACAGAAAGTGTCAGAGAGTGTCTGAGAGGGTCTGAGAGAGTCAGAGAGTGTCTGAGAGTGTCAGAGTTTCAGAGAGTGTCATAGAGTGATAGAGAGTGGTAGAGAATGGTAGAGAGTGTCAGAGAGTGACAGAGAGTGTCAGTGATTGTCAGAGAGTGATAGAAAGTGTCAGAGTGTGATAGAGAGTGTCAGAGAGTTTCAGAGAGTGATAGAGAGTTTCAGAGAGTGACAGAGAGTGGTAGAGAATGGTAGAGATTGTCAGAGAGTGACAGAGAGTGTCAGAGAGTGATAGAAAGTGTCAGAGTGTGATCGAGAGTGTCAGAGAGTTTCAGAGAGTGATAGAGAGTTTCAGAGAGTGCCTGAGAGTGTCACTGTGTGTCAGGCAGTGTCAGAAAGTGATATAGAGTGTTAGAAAGTGTCAGAGAGTGATAGAGAGTGTCTGAGATTGTCAGAGAGTGATAGAGAGTGTCTGAGATTGTCTGAGAGTGTCAGAGATTGTCAGAGAGTGATAGAGAGTGATAGCGAGTGTCTGAGAGTGTCAGAGAGTGTCAGAGTGTGTCAGAGAGTGTCAGAGAGTGATAGAGAGTGTCTGAGGGTGTCAATCAGTGTCAGAGAGTGATAGAGAGTGTCAGAGAGTTTCATAGAGTGATAGATAGTGACAGAGAGTGTCAGAGAGTGATATAGAGTGATAGAGAGTGTCTGATATTGTCTGAGAGAGTCTGAGAGTGTCAGGGAGTATCTGAGAGTGTCAGAGAGTGTCTGACAGTGTCAGAGAGTGATGGAGATTGAAAGAGACTGTCTGAGATTATCTGAGAGTTTCAGAGAGTGTCAGAGTGTGATAGAAAGTGTCAGAGAGTCTCTGAGAGATTCAGAGAGTGATAGAGAGTGATTGAGAGTGTCTGAGTGTGTCAGAGTGTGTCAGAGAGTGTCCGAGAGTGATAGAGAGTGTCAGAGAGTGATAGAGAGTGTCTGAGAGTGTCAGAGAGTGATAGAGAGTGTCGGAGAGTGTCTGAGACAGTCAGAGTGTGTCAGAGAGTGATAGAGAGTGATAGAGAGTGTGTGAGAGTGTCACAGACTTTCATAGAGTGTTAAATAGTGTCAGAGAGTGTCAGAGAGTGATATAGATTGATAGAGAGCGTCTGAGAGTCTCCGATAGTCTGAGAGTGTCAGAAAGTGTCTGAGAGTGTCAGGGAGTGTCTGAAAGTGTCAGAGAGTGTCTGAAAGTTTCAGAGAGTCATAGAGAGTGTCAGAGAGTGTCTGAGATTGTCCGAGAGTGTCAGAGAGTGATGGAGAGTGTCAGAGAGTGTCAGGAGGTGTCAGAGTGTATCAGAGAGTGTCAGAGTGTATCAGAGAGTGTCAGAGAGTGTCATAGATTGATAGTGAGTGGTAGAGAGTGTCTGAGAGTGTCGGAAAGTGTCAGAGAGTGTCAGAGAGTGATGGAGAGTGTCAGAGAGTGTCAGAGAGAGTCAGAGTGTGCCAGAGAGTGATAGAGAGTGTCAGAGAGTTTCATAGAGTGATAGATAGTGACAGAGAGTGTCAGAGAGTGATATAGAGTGATAGAGGGTGTCTGATAGTGTCTGAGAGAGTCTGAGAGTGTCAGAGAGTGTCAGAGAGTATCTGAGAGTGTCAGAGAGTGTCAGAGAGTGTCTGACAGTGTCAGAGAGTGATGGAGATTGAAAGAGACTGTCTGAGATTATCTGAGAGTTTCAGAGAGTGTCAGAGTGTGATAGAAAGTGTCAGAGAGTGTCTGAGAGATTCAGAGAGTGATAGAGAGTGATAGAGAGTGTCTGAGAGTGTCAGAGAGTGTCTGAGAGTATCTGAGTGTGATGGAGAGTGCAAGAGATTGTCATAGAGAATCTGAGAGTGTTAGGGAGTGATAGGGAGTGTCATAGAGAGATAGAGAGTGAAAGTGAGTGTCTGAGAGTGTCAGAGATTGTCAGACAGTGTCAGAGAGTGATAGAAAGTGTCTGAGACTGTCTGAGAGTCTCTGAGAGTGTCAGCGAGTGATAGGAAGTGTCAGAGAGTGTCTGAGAATGTCAGAGAGTGATAGAAAGTGTCTGAGAGTGTCTGAGAGTGTCAGAGAGTTTCAAACAGTGTCAGAGAGTGATAGAAAGTGACAGAGAGTGTCTGAGAGTGTCAGAGAGTGACAGAAAGTGTCAGAGAGTGTCTGAGAGGGTCTGAGAGAGTCAGAGAGTGTCAGAGAGTGTCAGAGTGTCAGAGAGTGTCATAGAGTGATAGAGAGTGGTAGAGAATGGTAGAGAGTGTCAGAGAGTGACAGAGATTGTCAGTGATTGTCAGAGAGTGATAGAAAGTGTCAGAGTGTGATAGAGAGTGTCAGAGAGTTTCAGAGAGTGATAGAGAGTTTCAGAGAGTGACAGAGAGTGGTAGAGAATGGTAGAGATTGTCAGAGAGTGACAGAGAGTGTCAGAGAGTGATAGAAAGTGTCAGAGTGTGATCGAGAGTGTCAGAGAGTTTCAGAGAGTGATAGAGAGTTTCAGAGAGTGCCTGAGAGTGCCACTGTGTGTCAGGCAGAGTCAGAAAGTGATATAGAGTGTTAGAAAGTGTCAGAGAGTGATAGAGAGTGTCAGAGTGTCTGAGAGTGTCAGAGAGTGATAGAGAGTGTCTGAGAGTGTCTGAGAGTGTCTGAGAGTGTCAGAGAGTGTCAGAGAGTGATAGAGGGTGATAGCGAGTGTCTGAGAGTGTCAGAGTGTGTCAGAGAGTGATAGAGAGTGTCTGAGAGTGTCATAGAGTGATAGAGAGTGTCTGAGAGTGTCAGAGAGTGTCAGAGAGTGATAGCGAGTGTCTGAGAGTGTCAGAGAGTGTCAGAGTGTGTCAGAGAGTGTCAGAGAGTGATAGAGAGTGTCTGAGAGTGTCATAGAGTGACAGAGAGTGTCAGAGAGTGTCAGAGAGTGTCAGAGAGTGATAGAGAGTGATAGAGAGTGTCAGAGCGTTTCAGAGTGTGTCAGAGAATGTCAGAGTGTGTCAGAGAGTAACAGAGAGTGATAGAGAGTGATAGAGAGTGTCAGAGAGTGTCAGAGAGTGTCAGAGACTGTCAGAGTGTGTCAGAGTGTGTCAGAGTGTGTCAGAGTTTGATAGAGATTGAGAGAGAGTGTCTGAGAGTGTCAGAAAGTGTCAGACTGTGTCAAAGAGTGATAGAGAGTGATAGAGAGTGTCTGAGAATGTCAGATTGTGTCAGAGCGTGTAAGAGAGTGATAGTGAGTGTCAGTGAGTGATAGAGAGTGTCTGAGAGTGTCAGAGATTGATAGAGAGTGTCTGAGAGTGTCAGAGAGTGATATAGAGTGTCAGAGAGTGATAGAAAGTGTCAGAGATTGTCAGAGTGTGTCAGAGAGTGTCAGAGAATGTCAGAGTGTGTCAGAGAGTAACAGAGAGTGATAGAGAGTGATAGAGAGTGTCAGAGAGTGTCAGAGACTATCAGAGTGTGTCTGAGTTTGATAGAGAGTGAGAGAGAGTGTCTGAGAGTGTCAGAAAGTGTCAGACTGTGTCAGACAGTGTCAGAGAGTGATAGAGAGTGTGTGAGAGTGATGGAGAGTGTCTGAGAGTGAAGGAGAGTGGCTGAGAGTGTCAGACACTGTCAGAGAGTGATCGAGAGTGTCTGAGAGTGTCTGAGAGTGTCAGAGAGTGTCAGAGAGTGATAGAGAGTGATAGCGAGTGTCTGAGAGTGTCAGAGAGTGTCAGAGTGTGTCAGAGAGTGTCAAAGAGTGATAGAGAGTGTCTGAGAGTGTCGTAGAGTGATAGAGAGTGTCTGAGAGTGTCAGAGAGTGTTGGAGAGTGTCTGAGAGTGTCAGAGAGTGATAGAGAGTGATAGAGAGTGATAGAGAGTGTCAGAGCGTTTCAGAGTGTGTCAGAATATGTCAGAGTGTGTCCGAGAGTAACAGAGAGTGATAGAGAGTGATAGAGAGAGTCACAGAGTGATAGAGTGTGCCAGAGAGTGTCTGAGAGTGTCAGAGAGGGTCAGAGAGGTTCAGAGAGTGTCAGAGAGTGTGACAGAGCGTCAGAGAGGGTCAGAGAGTGTGCGAGTGTCAGAGAGGGTCAGAGAGGTTCAGAGAGTGTCAGAGAGTGTGAAAGAGTGTCAGAGAGGGTCAGAGAGTGTGCGAGTGTCAGAGAGTGTCTGAGAGTCTCTGAGAGTGTCAGAGAGTGTCTGAGAGTATCTGAGTGTGATGGAGAGTGCAAGAGATTGTCCTAGAGAATCTGAGAGTGTTAGGGAGTGATAGGGAGTGTCGTAGAGAGATAGAGAGTGAAAGTGAGTGTCTGAGAGTGTCAGAGATTGTCAGACAGTGTCAGAGAGTGATAGAAAGTGTCTGAGACTGTCTGAGAGTCTCTGAGAGTGTCAGCGAGTGATAGGAAGTGTCAGAGAGTGTCTGAGAATGTCAGAGAGTGATAGAAAGTGACAGAGAGTGTCTGAGAGTGTCAGAGAGTGATAGAAAGTGACAGAGAGTGTCTGAGAGTGTCAGAGAGTGACAGAAAGTGTCAGAGAGTGTCTGAGAGGGTCTGAGAGAGTCAGAGAGTGTCTGAGAGTGTCAGAGAGTGTCAGAGAGTGTCATAGAGTGATAGAGAGTGGTAGAGAATGGTCGAGAGTGTCAGAGAGTGACAGAGAGTGTCAGTGATTGTTAGAGAGTGATAGAAAGTGTCAGAGTGTGATAGAGAGTGTCAGAGAGTTTCAGAGAGTGATAGAGAGTTTCAGAGAGTGACAGAGAGTGGTAGAGAATGGTAGAGATTGTCAGAGAGTGACAGAGAGTGTCAGAGAGTGATAGAGAGTTTCAGAGAGTGCCTGAGAGTGTCAGTGTGTGTCAGGCAGTGTCAGAAAGTGATATAGAGTGTTAGAGAGTGTCAGAGAGTGATAGAGAGTGTCTGAAAGTGTCAGAGAGTGACATAAAGTGTCAGAGAGTGTCTGAGAGTGTCTGAGAGAGTCAGAGAGTGTCTGAGAGTGTCAGAGACTGTCAGAGTGTGTCAGAGAGTAACAGAGAGTGATAGAGAGTGATAGAGAGTGTCAGAGAGTGTCAGAGAGTGTCAGAGACTGTCAGAGTGGGTGAGAGTTTGATAGAGAGTGAGAGAGAGTGTCTGAGAGTGTCAGAAAGTGTCAGAGTGTGTCAGAGAGTGTCAGAGAGTGATAGAGAGTGATAGAGAGTGTCTGAGAGTGATGGAGAGTGTCTGAGAGTGAAGGAGAGTGTCTGAGAGTGTCAGACACTGTCAGAGAGTGATAGAGAGTGATAGAGAGTGATAGAGCGTGTCAGAGAGTGTCAGAGAGTGTCAGAGAGTGATAGAGAGTGATTGCGAGTGTCAGAGAGTGTCAGAGTGTGTCAGAGAGTGTCAGAGAGTGATAGAGAGAGTCTGAGAGTGTCACAGAGTGATGGAGAGTGTCTGAGTGTGTCAGAGAGTGATAGAGAGTGTCAAATTGTGTCAGAGAGTGAAAGAGAGTGATAGAGAGTGTCAGAGAGTTTCAGAGTGTGTCAGAGAGTGTCAGAGAGTGATAGAAAGTGTCAGAGAGTAATAGAGAGTGTCTGAGAGTGTCTGAGAGTGACAGAGAGTGTCTGAGGGTGTCAATCAGTGTCAGAGAGTGATAGAGAGTGTCTGAGATTGTCAGAGATTGTCAGATTGTGTCAGAGTGTGCCAGAGAGTGATAGAGAGTGTCAGAGAGTTTCATAGATTGATAGATAGTGACAGAGAGTGTCAGAGAGTGATATAGAGTGATAGAGAGTGTCTGATAGTGTCTGAGAGAGTCTGAGAGTGTCAGGGAGTATCTGAGAGTGTCAGAGAGTGTCTGACAGTGTCAGAGAGTGATGGAGATTGAAAGAGACTGTCTGAGATTATCTGAGAGTTTCAGAGAGTGTCAGAGTGTGATAGAAAGTGTCAGAGAGTCTCTGAGAGATTCAGAGAGTGATAGAGAGTGATAGAGAGTGTCTGAGTGTGTCAGAGTGTGTCAGAGAGTGTCCGAGAGTGATAGAGAGTGTCAGAGAGTGGTAGAGAGTGTCAGAGAGTGATAGAGAGTGTCTGAGAGTGTCTGAGAGTGTCAGAGAGTGTCAGAGAGTGATAGAGAGTGTCTGAGAGTGCCTGAGACAGTCAGAGTGTGTCAGAGAGTGATAGAGAGTGATAGAGAGTGTGTGAGAGTGTCAGAGACTTTCATAGAGTGTTAAATAGTGTCAGAGAGTGTCAGAGAGTGATATAGAGTGATAGAGAGCGTCTGAGAGTCTACGATAGTCTGAGAGTGTCAGAAAGTGTCTGAGAGTGTCAGGGAGTGTCTGAAAGTTTCAGAGAGTCATAGAGAGTGTCAGAGAGTGTCTGAGATTGTCAGAGAGTGTCAGAGAGTGATGGAGAGTGTCAGAGAGTGTCAGGAAGTCTCAGAGTGTATCAGAGAGTGTCAGAGTGTATCAGAGAGTGTCAGAGAGTGTCAGAGATTGATAGAGAGTGGTAGAGAGTGTCTGAGAGTGTCGGAAATTGTCAGAGAGTGTCAGAGAGGGATGGAGAGTGTCAGAGAGTGTCAGAGAGAGTCAGAGTGTGCCAGAGAGTAATAGAGAGTGTCAGAGAGTTTCATAGAGTGATAGATAGTGACAGAGAGTGTCAGAGAGTGATATAGAGTGATAGAGGGTGTCTGATAGTGTCTGAGAGAGTCTGAGAGTGTCAGAGAGTATCTGAGAGTGTCAGAGAGTGTCTGACAGTGTCAAAGAGTGATGGAGATTGAAGGAGACTGTCTGAGATTATCTGAGAGTTTCACAGAGTATCTGAGTGTGATGGAGAGTGCAAGAGATTGTCATAGAGAATCTGAGAGTGTTAGGGAGTGATAGGGAGTGTCATAGAGAGATAGAGAGTGAAAGTGAGTGTCTGAGAGTGTCAGAGATTGTCAGACAGTGTCAGAGAGTGATAGAAAGTGTCTGAGACTGTCTGAGAGTCTCTGAGAGTGTCAGCGAGTGATAGGAAGTGTCAGAGAGTGTCTGAGAATGCCAGAGAGTGATAGAAAGTGTCTGAGAGTGTCTGAGAGTGTCAGAGAGTGATAGAAAGTGACAGAGAGTGTCTGAGAGTGTCAGAGAGTGACAGAAAGTGTCAGAGAGTGTCTGAGAGGGTCTGAGAGAGTCAGAGAGTGTCTGAGAGTGTCAGAGAGTGTCATAGAGTGATAGAGAGTGGTAGAGAATGGTAGAGAGTGTCAGAGAGTGACAGAGAGTTTCAGTGATTGTCAGAGAGTGATAGAAAGTGTCAGGGAGTTTCAGAGAGTGATAGAGAGTGTCAGAGAGTTTCAGAGAGTGATAGAGAGTTTCAGAGAGTGACAGAGAGTGGTAGAGAATGGTAGAGATTGTCAGAGAGTGACAGAGAGTGTCAGAGAGTGATAGAGAGTTTCAGAGAGTGCCTGAGAGTGTCACTGTGTGTCAGGCAGAGTCAGAAAGTGATATAGAGTGTTAGAGAGTGTCAGAGAGTGATAGAGAGTGTCTGTGAGTGTCAGAGAGTGACGGAAAGTGTCAGAGAGTGTCTGAGAGGGTCTGAGAGAGTCAGAGAGTGTCTGAGAGAGTCAGAAAGTGTCAGAGAGTGTCATAGAGTGATAGAGAGTGGAAGAGAATGGTAGAGAGTGTCAGAGAGTGACAGAGCGTGTCAGTGATTGTCAGAGAGTGATAGAAAGTGTCAGAGTGTGATAGAGAGTGTCAGAGAGTTTCAGAGAGTGATAGAGAGTTTCAGAGAGTGACAGAGAGTGGTAGAGAATGGTAGAGATTGTCAGAGAGTGACATAGAGTGTCAGAGAGTGATAGAGAGTTTCAGAGAGTGCCTGAGAGTGTCACTGTGTGTCAGGCAGAGTCAGAAAGTGATATAGAGTGTTAGAGAGTGTCAGAGAGTGATAGAGAGTGCCTGAGAGTGTCACTGTGTGTCAGGCAGAGTCAGAAAGTGATATAGAGTGTTAGAGAGTGTCAGAGAGTGATAGCGAGTGTCTGAGAGTGTCAGAGAGTGTCAGAGTGTGTCAGAGAGTGTCAGAGAGTGATAGAGAGTGATAGAGAGTGTCTGAGAGTGTCATAGAGTGATAGAGAGTGTCTGAGAGTGTCAGAGAGTGATAGAGAGTGTCTGAGAGTGTCATTGAGTGACAGAGAGTGTCAGAGAGTGTCAGAGAGTGATAGAGAGTGATAGAGAGTGTCAGAGCGTTTCAGAGTGTGTCAGAGAATGTCAGAGTGTGTCAGAGAGTAACAGAGAGTGATAGAGAGTGATAGAGAGTGTCAGAGAGTGTCAGAGACTGTCAGAGTGTTTCAGAGTTTGATAGAGATTGAGAGAGAGTGTCTGAGAGTGTCAGAAAGTGTCAGACTGTGTCAGAGAGTGATAGAGAGTGATAGAGAGTGTCTGAGAATGTCAGATTGTGTCAGAGCGTGTAAGAGAGTGATAGAGAGTGTCAGTGAGTGATAGAGAGTGTCTGAGAGTGTCAGAGATTGATAGAGAGTGTCTGAGAGTGTCAGAGAGTGATAGAGAGTGTCAGAGAGTGATAGAAAGTGTCAGTGATTGTCAGAGTGTGTCAGAGAGTATCAGAGAATGTCAGAGTGTGTCAGAGAGTAACAGAGAGTGATAGAGAGTGATAGAGAGTGTCAGAGAATGTCAGAGACTGTCAGAGTGTGTCAGAGTTTGATAGAGAGTGAGAGAGAGTGTCTGAGAGCGTCAGAGAGTGTCAGAGAGTGTCAGAGAGTGTCAGAGAGTGTCTGAGAGCGTCTGAGAGTGTCAGAGAGTGATAGAGAGAGTCAGAGAGAGTCTGAGAGTGTCAGGGAGAGTCTGAGAGTGTCAGGGAGTGTCAGGCATTGATAGAGTGTGTCAGAGAGTGATATAAACATTCAGAGAGTGTCAGAGAGTGTCAGAGAGTGTCAGAGTGTGATAGAGAGTGCCAGAGAGAGATAGAGACCGCCAGAGAGTGCCAGAGAGTGTCTGATTGTGTCTGAGATTGTCAGAGAGTGTCAGAGAGTGATAGAGAGTGTCAGAGAGTGTCAGAGTGTGTCAGAGTGTGATAGAGAGTGCCAGAGAGTGATAGAGACCACCAGAGAGTGCCAGAGAGTGTCTGATTGTGTCTGAGATTGTCAGAGAGTGTCAGAGAGTGATAGAGAGTGCCAAAGAGTGCCAGAGAGTGTCTGAGTGTGTCTGAGTGTGTCTGAGAGTTTCTGAAAGTGTCAGAGAGTGTCAGAGAGTGACATAGAGTGTCTGAGAGTTTCTGATTGTGTCTGAGATTGTCAGAGAGTGTCAGAGAGTGGTAGAGAGTGGCAGTGAGTGTCTGAGAGTGTCTGAATGTGTCTGAGATTGTCAGAGAGTGTCAGAGAGTGAAAGAGAGTGTCAGAGAGTGTCAGAGAGTGTCAGCGTGTATCCAAGAGTGTCAGAGAGGGTCAGAGAGTATCAGAGAGTGTCAGCGTGTATCCGAGAGTGTCAGAGAGTGCCAGAGAGTGATAGAGAGAGATAGAGAGAGTCAAAGCGTGATAGAGAGTTTCAGAGAGTGATAGAGAGTGTCTGAGACTGTCTGAGAGTGTCTGAGAGTGTCAGAGTGTATCAGAGATTGTCAGAGATTGTCAGAGAGTGATAGAGAGTGTCAAAGTGTGTCAGAGAGTGAGACAGTGTGTCAGAGAGTGATAGAGTGTGTAAGAGAGTTTCAGAGAGGGCCTGAGAGTGTCAGAGAGTGATGGAAAGTGCCTGAGCGTGTCCGAGAGCGACAGATAGTGTCAGGCAGTGTCCGAGAGTGTCAGAGAGGGTCAGAGAGTGTCAGAGAGGGTCAGAGAGTGATAGAGTGTGATCGAGAGTGTCAGAGAGTGTCAGAGAGTGATAGAGAGTGTCAGAGAGTGTCAGAGAGTGATATCGAGTGCCGGAGAGTTGCAGAGACTGCCAGAGAGTGTCAGAGGGTGCAAGAGAGTGTCAGCGAGTGTCAGTGTGTGATCGAGTGTGTCAGAGTGTGATAGCGTGTGAAAGAGAGTGTCAGAGAGAGTCTGAGAGTGTCAGCGAGTGTCAGAGTGTATCCGCGAGCAACAGAGAGTGTCGGAGATTGCCAGAGTGTGTCAGAGAGCGATTGAGAGTTTCAGAGAGTGTCAGAGAGATATAGAGAGTGTCAGAGAGTGATATAGAGTGTCAGAGAGTGCGAGAGAGTGCCAGAGAGTGTCAGAGAGTGTCTGAGAGTGTCAGAGAGTATCAGAGAGTGATAGAGTATCAGAGAGTGTCTGAGAGTGTCTGAGTGTCTGTGAGTGTCAGAGTGTGTTCGAGAGTGTCAGAGAGTGATATAGAATGCCAGAGAGTGTCAGAGAGTGTGAGAGGGTGTCTGAGAGTGATAGAGAGTGTCAGAGAGTGATTGAGAGTGTCAGAGAGTGATAGAGTTTGACAGAGACTTTCTGAGAGTGCCTGAGAGTGTCAGAGACTGTCTGAAAATACGGAAGTATGTGGTTGAAGGCTATTTAGATCTTTGGATCAGTAATTGGCTTGCTGTAAGTAGACAGAGGGTGGTGGTTGATGGCAAATGTTCATCCTGGAGTTCTGTTTCTAGTGGTGTACCGCAAGCATCTGTTTTGGGGCCACTGCTGTTTGTCATTTTTATAAATGACCTGGATGTGGGTGTAGAAGGGTGGGTTAGTAAATTTGCGGATGACACTAAGGTCGGTGGAGTTGTGGATAGTGCCGAAGGATGTTGTAGGGTACAGAGGGACATAGATCGGCTGCAGAGCTGGGCTGAGAGATGGCAAATGGAGTTTAATGCGGAAAAGTGTGAGGTGATTCACTTTGGAAGGAGTAACAGGAATGCAGAGTACTGGGCTAATGGGAAGATTCTTGGTAGTGCAGATGAACAGAGACATCTTGGTTTCCAGGTACATAAATCCCTGAAAGTTGCTACCCAGGTTAATAGGGCTGTTAAGAAGGCATATGGTGTGTTAGCTTTTATAAGTAGGGGGGTCGAGTTTCGGAGCCACGAGGTCATGCTGCAGCTGTACAAAACTCTGGTGAGACCGCACCCGGAGTATTGTGTGCAGTTCTGGTCACCGCATTATAGGATGTATGTGGAAGCTTTGGAAAGGGTGCAAGAGGAGATTTTCTAGGATGTTGCCTGGTATGGAGGGAAGGTCTTCCGAGGAAAGGCTGAGGGACTTGAGGTTGTTTTCGTTGGAGAGAAGGAGGAGGAGAGGTGACTTAATAGAGACATATAAGATAATCAGAGGGTTAGATAGGGTGGGTAGTGAGAGTCTTTTTTCCTCGGATGGTGATGGCAAACACGAGGGGACTTAGCTTTAAGTTGAGGGGTGATAGATATCGGACAGATGTTCGAGGTAGTTTCATTATTCAGAGAGTAGTAGGGGCGTGCAACGCCCTGCCTGCAACAGTAGTAGACTCGCCAACTTTAAGGGTATTTAAGTGGTCATTGGATAGACATATGGATGAAAATGGAATAGTGTCGGTCAGATGGTTTCACAGTTCGGCGCAACATCGAGGGCCAAAGGGCCTGTACTGCGCTGTAATGTTCTAATTCTAATTCAAACGCCTTACTGAAATCCATTTACACCACATCCACGGCTTTACCCTCATCCACCTGTTTGTTCACCTTCTCAAAAAACTCAGTAAGTTTTGTGAGGCACGACCTACCCATCACAAAACCGTGCTGACTATCGCTAATGAACTTATTCTTTTCCAGATGATTATAAATCCTATCTCTGATAACCTTTTCCAACATTTTACCCACAACCGAAGTAAGGCTCAAAGGTCTATAATTACCAGGGCTGTCTCTACTCCCCTTCTTCAACAAGGCGACAACACTTGCTATCCTCCAGTCTTCCGGCACTATTCCTGTCGACAATGACGACATAAAGATCAAGGACAAAGGCTTTGCAATCTCCTCCCTGGCTTCCCAGAGAATCCTAGGATAAATCTGGCCCAGGGGACTTATCTATTTTCACACTTTCCAAAATTGCTAACAGCTCCTCCTTGTGAACCTCAATCCAATCTAGCCTAGTAGTCTGTATCTCAGTATTCTCCTCGACAACATTTTCTTTCTCTACTGTAAATACTGACGAAAAATATTCATTTAACGCTTCCCCTATCTCCTCTGATTCCACACACAACTTCCCACTACTATCCTTGATTGGCCCTAATCTAACTCCAGTCATTCTTTTATTCCTGATATACCTATAGAAAGCCTTAGGGATTTCCTTGTTCCTATCCGCCAATGACTTCTCGTGTCCTCTCCTCTCTCTTCTTCGCTCTCCCTTTAGATCCTTCCTGGCTAGCTTGTAACTCTCAAGCGCCCTAACTGAGCCTTCACGTCTCATCCTAACATAAGCCTTCTTCTTCCTCTTGACAAGCGCTTCAACTTCTTCAGTAAACCACGGCTCCCTCGCCCGACAACTTCCTCCCTGCCTCACAGGTACATACTTATCAAGGACACGCAGTAGCTGCTCCTTGAATAAGCTCCACATTTCGATGGTGCTCATCCCCTGCAGTTTCCTTCCCCATCCTACGCATCCTAAATCTTGCCTAATCGCATCATAATTTCCTTTCCCCCAGCTATAATTCTTGCCCTGCGGTATATACCTGTCCCTGCCCATCGCTAAGGTCAACCTAACCGAATTGTGATCACTATCACCAAAGGCACAGTGGCGCAGTGGTCAGCACCACAGCTCCAGCGACCCGGGTTCAATTCTGGGTACTGCCTGTGTGGAGTTTGCAAGTTCTCCCTGTGTCTGCGTGGGTTTTCTCCGGGTGCTCCGGTTTCCTCCCACAAGCCAAAAGACTTGCAGGTTGGTAGGTAAATTGGCCATTGTAAATTGCCCCTAGTATAGGTCGGTGGTAGGGAAATATAGGGACAGGTGGGGATGTGGTGGGAATATGGGGATTGGTGCAGGATGAGTAGAAAATGCGTGGTTGATGGTCGGCACAGACTCGGTGGGCCGAAGGGCCTGTTTCAGTGCTGTATCTCTAAACTAAACATCTAAATCTAACAGCTGGCCGAGTTCATTACCCAGTACCAAATCCAATGTGGCATCGCCCCTGGTTGGCCAGTCTACATACTGTGTCAGAAAACCCTCCTGCACACACTGGACAAAAACTGACCCATCTAAAGTACTCGAACTATAGTATTTCCAGTCAATATTTGGAAAGTTAAAGTCCCCCATAACAACTACCCTGTTACTCTCGCTCCTGTCGAGAATCATCTTCGCTATCCTTTCCTCTACATCTCTGGAACTATTCGGAGGTCTAGAGAAGACTCCCAACAGGGTGACCTCTCCTCTCCTGTTTCTAACCTCGGCCCATACTACCTCAGTAGACGAGTCCTCAAATGTCCTTTCTGCCGCCGTAATACTCTCCTCGATTAACAATGCCACCCCCACCACCCCCCCTCTCTTTTACCATCTTTTCTGTTCTTACTGAAACATCTAAATCCCGGAACCTGCAACATCCATTCCTGTCCCTGCTCCACCCATGTCTCTGAAATGGCCACAACATCGAGATCCCAGGTACCAATCCATGCTGCCAGCTCGCCCACCTTATTTTGGATGCTCCTGGCTTTGAAGTAGACACACTTTAATCCAAGTTCTTGCTTGCCAGTGCCCTCTTGCGTCCTTGTAACCTTATCCCTGACCTCACTACTCTCAACATCCTGTACACTGGAACTACAATTTAGGTTCCCAAACACCTGCTGAATTATTTTAAGCCCCCACGAAGAGCACGAGCAAATCTGCCCCCCAGGATATTGGTACCCCTCTGGTTCAGGTGAAGACCATCCTGTTTGTAGAGGTACCACCTACCCCAGAAAGAGCCCCAATTATCCAGGAAACCAAAACCCTCCCTCCTACACCATCCCTGCAGCCACGTGTTCAACTCCTCTCTCTCCCGATTCCTCGCTTCGCTAGCACGTGGCACGGGCAACAACCCAGAGATAACAACTCTGTTTGTTCTCGCTCGAAGCTTCCACCCTAGCTCCCTGAATTTCTGCCTTAAATCCCCATCTCTCTTCCTACCTATGTCGTTGGTGCCTATGTGGACCACGACTTGGGGCTGCTCCCCCTCCCCCTTAAGGATCCCAAAAACACGATTCGAGACATCACGAACCTGGGAGGCAACACACCAACCATGAGTCTCTCTCGTTCCCACAGAACCTCCTATCTGTTCCCCTAACTATGGAGTCCCCAATGACTAATGCTCTGCTCCTCTTCCCCCTTCCCTTCTGAGCAACAGGGACAGACTCTGTGCCAGAGACCTGTACCCCATTGCTTACCCCGGTAAGTCGTCCCCCCCAACAGTATCCAAAACGGTATACCTGTTGTTGAGGGAAACGGCCACAGGGGAACCCTGCACTGCCTGCTGGTTCCCTCTCCTTCTTCCCCTGACGGTAACCCATTTACCTACTTCTTTTACCTGAGGTGTGACTACCTCCCTGTAACTCCTGTCAATAACCCCCTCCGCCTCCCGAATGATCCGAAGTTCATCCAGCTCCAGTTCCCTAACGCGGTTCTCGAGGAGCTGGAGTTGGGTGCACTTCCCGCAGGTGCAGTCAGCAGGGACACTAAAGCAACTGCCCAAATATGTAACCTCACTTACCCAGCAGTCCCGCGTGCGCTCCGCCAACACACGAGAAATGGCTTCCGATTTCTTGGCACACTTTTCAAAGCTCAGCTCCCGCTGTTCTCTCTCTGGCTCTGTGGCTTCCGATTTCTTGGCACGCTTTTCAAATCTCTGCTGCCGCTGTTCTCTCGCTCTCTCTCTGTGACATCCGATTTCTTGGCGCGCTTTTCCAAGCTCAGCTCCCGCTTTTCTCTCTCTCTCTCTCTCTCTCTGTGGCTTCCGATTTCTTGGCGCGCTTTTCAAATCTCTGCTGCCGCTGTTCTCTCTCTCTCTCTCTGTGACATCCGATTTTTTGGCGCGCATTTCCAAGCTCTGCTCCCGCTGTTCTTTCTCTCTCTCTCTCTCTCTCTCTCTGTGACATCCGATTTCTTGGCGCGCTTTTCCAAGCTCAGCTCCCGCTGTTCTCTCTCTCTCTCTCTCTCTCTCTCTGTGACATCCGATTTCTTGGCGCGCTTTTCCAAGCTCAGCTCCCGCTGTTCTCTCTATCTCTCTGTGACATCCGATTTCTTGGCGCGCTTTTCAAAGCTTTGCTCCCGCTGTTCTCTCTCTCTCTCTCTCTGTGTGGCTTCCGATTTCTTGGTGCGCTTTTCCAAGCTCAGCTCCCGCTGTTCTCTCTATCTCTCTGTGACATCCGATTTCTTGGCGCGCTTTTCAAATCTGTGCTGCCGCTGTTCTCCCTCTCTCTCTCTCTGTGGCTTCCCATTTCTTGGTGCGCTTTTCAAAGCTCTGCTCCCGCTGTTCTCTCTCTCTCTCTCTCTGTGGCTTCCGACTTCTTGGCGCACATTTCAAAGCTCTGCTCCCGCTGTTCTCTCTCTCTCTGTGACAGAGAGTGTGAGAGAGAGTCAGAGAGAATCAGAGAGTGTCTGAGAGTGTTTGAGAGTGTCAGAAAAAGACTGAGAGAGATACAGAGTGATAGTGATACGGAGTGTCAGAGAGTGTCTGAGAGTGTCAGAAAATGTCTGAGAGTGATACAGAGTGATAGAGAGTGATAGAGAGAGATAGAGAGAGTTAGAGAGTGTCAGAGAGCGATAGAGAGTGTCAGAGAGTGTCAGAGAGTGCCAGAGAGTGTCAAAGAGTGCCAGAGAGTGTCAGAGAGTGACAGAGCGTGATAGAGAGAGTTAGAGAGTGTCAGAGAGCGATAGAGAGTGTCAGAGAGTGTCAGAGAGTGTCAGAGAGTGATAGAGAGTGTCAGAGAGAGATAGAGAGTGCCAGAGAGTGTCTGAGAGTGTCAGAAAGCGATAGAAAGTTTCAGAGAGTGTCTGCGAGTGTCAGAGTGTGTCAGACAGAGTCAGAGAGTGATAGAGAGTGTCACAGTGTCAGAGAGTGAAATAAACTTTCAGAGAGTGTCAGAGAGGGTCCGAGAGCGTCAGAGAGCGTCAGAGAGCGTGAGAGTGTGAGAGAGTGTGAGAGAGTGTCAGAGATTGTGAGAGTGTCAGAGAGTGTCAGAGAGTGATAGAGAGTGTCAGCGAGTGATAGAGTGGCAGAGAGTGTCTGAAAGTGTCAGAGAGTTTGAGAGTGTCAGAGAGTGTCAGAGAGTGATAGAGAGCGTGTGAAAGTGTCAGAGAGTGATAGAGAGTTGCAGAGAGTGTCTGAAATTGTCAGAGAGTGTCAGAGAGTGTCAGAGAGGGATAGAGAGTGTCTGAGTGTGTCTGAGAGTGTCAGAGAGTGTCAGAGAGTGATAGAGAGTGTCTGAGACTGTCTGAGAGTGTCACATCGAGACAGAGAGTGATGGAGAGTGTCAGAGAGAGTCTGAGAGTGTTAGAGTGTATCAGAGAGTGTCAGAGAGTGAATGAGAGTGGTAGAGAGTGTCAGAGAGTGTCTGAGAGTGTCAGAGTGTATCAGAGAGTGTCAGAGAGTGATAGAGAGTGTCAGAGAGTGTCTGAGAGTGCCAGAGTGTATCAGAGAGTGTCCGAGAGTGATAGAGAGTGATAGAGAGTGTCAGAGAGTGATAGAGTGTGCCAGAGAGTGTTTGAGAATGTGAAAGAGTGTCAGAGAATGTCAGAGAGTGTGAAAGAGTGTCAGAGAGTGTCAGAGAGTGTCAGAGAGTGTCAAAGAGTGATTGAGAGTGATTGAGAGTGATTGAGAATGATTCACAGTGATAGAGAGTGTTAGAGAGTGTCAGAGAGTGATAGAGTGTGCCAGAGAGTGTTTGAGAGTGTGAAAGAGTGTCAGAGAGTGTCAGAGAGTGCGAAAGTGTGTCAGAGAGTGGCAGAGAGTGTGCGAGTGTCAGAGAGTGTCAGAGATTGATAGAGAGTGGCAGAGAGTGTCTGAAAGTGTCTGAAAGTGATAGAGAGTGTCAGAGAGTGTCAGAGAGTTTCAGAGAGTGTCAGAGAGTGATAGAGAGTGAGAGAGAGTGTCTGAAAGTGTCAGAGAGTGATATAGAGTGATAGAGAGTGGCAGAGAGTGTCTGAAAGTGTCAGAGAGTGATAGAGAGTGTCTGAGTGTGTCAGAGAGTGTCAGAGAGTGATAGTGTTTGTCAGAGAGTGACAGAGATTGTGAGAGAGGGTCAGGGAACGTCAGAGAGTGTGAGAGAATGTCAGAGAGTATGAGAGAGTGTCAGAGAGTGTCAGAGAGTGTGAGAGTGTCAGAGAGTGTGTGAGTGTCAGAGAGTGTCAGATCGTGTCAGATAGTGTCAGAGAGTGTCAGAGAGGGACAGAGCGTGAAAGAGAGTGTCAGAGAGTGTGAGAGATGTCAGAGAGTGTGAGAGTGTCAGAGAGTGTCAGAGAGTGATAGAGAGTAGCAGAGAGTGTCTGAAAGTGTCAGAGAGTGTCAGAGAGTGATAGAGAGTGTCAGAGAGTGTCAGAGAGTGATAGAGAGTGTCAGAGAGTGTCAGAGAGTGATAGAGAGTGTCAGAGAGTCTCAGAGTGTCAGGGAGGGTCAGAGTGTGTCACAGAGTGTGAGAGAGGATCAGAGAGAGTGTCAGAGAGTTTCAGATAGTGATAGAGAGTGTCAGAGAGTGGCACAGAGTTTCAGAGAGCGATAGAGAGTGATAGAGAGTGGCAGAGAGTGTCTGAAAGTGTCAGAGAGTGCCTGAGTGTGTCAGAGAGTGACAGAGAGTGTCAGAGAGGGTCTGAGAGTGATAGAGAGCGATAGAGAGTGTCAGAGAGTGTCTGAGTGTGTATGAGATTGTCAGAGAGTGTCAGAGAGAGATAGAGAGTGTCAGAGTGTATTAGAGAGTATCAGTGAGTGTCAGAGAGTGTCAGAGATTGTCAGATAGTGATCGAGAGTGTCTGAGACTGTCTGAGAGTGTCAGCGAGTGTCAGATAGTGATAGAGAGTGTCAGAGAGTGTCTGAGAGTGTTAGAGTGTATCAGAGAGTGTCAGACAGTGTGAGAGAGTGAAAGAGTGCGGTAGAGAGTGTCTGAGTGTGTCAGAGTGTGTCTGAGAGTGTCACAGTGTATCAGAGTGTGTCAGAGAGTGATGGAGAGCGTAAGAGAGTGTCAGAGAGTGTCAGAGAGTGATAGACAGTGTCAGAGAGTGTCAGAGAGGGTCAGAGAGGTTCAGAGAGGGTCAGAGAGTGTGAAAGAGTGTCAGAGAGGGTCAGAGAGTGTTCGAGTGTCACAGAGTGTCAGAGAGTGACAGAGAGTGATAGAGAGTGGCACAGAGTGTCTGAAAGTGTCAGCGAGTGATAGAGAGTAATAGAGAGTGGCAGAGAATGTCTGAAAGTGTCAGAGAGTGTCAGAGAGTGATCGTGAGTGTCAGCGAGTGTCTGTGTGGGTCTGAGAGTGCCAGAGAGGGTCAGAGAGTTATAGAGAGGGTCAGAGAGTGTCAGAGAGTGTTAGAGGGTGTCAGAGAGTGACAGAGAGTGGCAGAGAGTGTCTGAAAGTGTCAGAGGGTGTCAGAGAGTGATAGAGTGTCAGAGAGTGTCTGATTGTGTCTGAGATTGTCAGAGATTATCAGAGAGTGATAGAGAGTGTCAGAGAGTGTCACAGTGTATCAGAGAGTATCAGAGAGTGTCAGAGAGTGATAGAGAGTGTCTGAGACTGTCTGAGAGTGTCAGATTGAGTCAGAGAGTGATAGAGAGTGTCAGAGAGTGTCTGAAAGTGTCAGAGGGTGTCAGAGAGTGATAGAGAGTGTCAGAGAGTGTCTGATTGTGTCTGAGATTGTCAGAGAGTGTCAGAGAGTGTCTGAGAGTGTCCGAGTGTATCAGAGAGTGTCAGAGAGTGATAGAGAGTGAGAGAGAGTGTCTGAGTGTGTCTGAGAGTATCTGAAAGTGCCAGAGAGTGTCAGAGAGTGTCAGAGAGTGATAGAGAGTGTCTGAGACTGTCTGAGAGTGTCACATCGAGACAGAGAGTGATAGAGAGTGTCAGAGAGAGTCTGAGAGTGTTAGAGTGTATCAGAGAGTGTCAGAGAGTGAATGAGAGTGGTAGAGAGTGTCAGAGAGTGTCTGAGAGTGTCAGAGTGTATCAGAGAGTGTCAGAGAGTGATAGAGAGTGTCAGAGAGTGTCTGAGAGTGCCAGAGTGTATCAGAGAGTGTCAGAGAGTGATAGAGAGTGATAGAGAGTGTCAGAGAGTGATAGAGTGTGCCAGAGAGTGTTTGAGAATGTGAAAGAGTGTCAGAGAATGTCAGAGAGTGTGAAAGAGTGTCAGAGAGTGTCAGAGAGTGTCAGAGAGTGTCAAAGAGTGATTGAGAGTGATTGAGAATGATTCACAGTGATAGAGAGTGTTAGAGAGTGTCAGAGAGTGATAGAGTGTGCCAGAGAGTGTTTGAGAGTGTGAAAGAGTGTCAGAGAGTGTCAGAGAGTGCGAAAGTGTGTCAGAGAGTGGCAGAGAGTGTGCGAGTGTCAGAGAGTGTCAGAGAGTGTCAGAGAGTGTCAGAGATTGATAGAGAGTGGCAGAGAGTGTCTGAAAGTGTCTGAAAGTGATAGAGAGTGTCAGAGAGTGTCAGAGAGTTTCAGAGAGTGTCAGAGAGTGATAGAGAGTGAGAGAGAGTGTCTGAAAGTGTCAGAGAGTGATATAGAGTGATAGAGAGTGGCAGAGAGTGTCTGAAAGTGTCAGAGAGTGATAGAGAGTGTCTGAGTGTGTCAGAGAGTGTCAGAGAGTGATAGTGTTTGTCAGAGAGTGACAGAGATTGTGAGAGAGGGTCAGGGAATGTCAGAGAGTGTGAGAGAATGTCAGAGAGTATGAGAGAGTGTCAGAGAGTGTCAGAGAGTGTGAGAGTGTCAGAGAGTGTGTGAGTGTCAGAGAGTGTCAGATCGTGTCAGATAGTGTCAGAGAGTGTCAGAGAGGGACAGAGCGTGAAAGAGAGTGTCAGAGAGTGTGAGAGATGTCAGAGAGTGTGAGAGTGTCAGAGAGTGTCAGAGAGTGTCAGAGAGTGTCAGAGAGTGATAGAGAGTGATAGAGAGTGGCAGAGAGTGTCTGAAAGTGTCAACGAGGGATATTGAGTGATAGAGACTGGCAGAGCGAGTCGGAGTCTGTCTGAGATTGTCAGAGAGTGTCAGAGAGTGATAGAGAGTGTCAGAGAGTCTCAGAGTGTCAGGGAGGGTCAGAGTGTGTCACAGAGTGTGAGAGAGGATCAGAGAGAGTGTCAGAGAGTTTCAGATAGTGATAGAGAGTGTCAGAGAGTGGCACAGAGTTTCAGAGAGTGATAGAGAGTGATAGAGAGTGGCAGAGAGTGTCTGAAAGTGTCAGAGAGTGCCTGAGTGTGTCAGAGAGTGACAGAGAGTGTCAGAGAGGGTCTGAGAGTGATAGAGAGCGATAGAGAGTGTCAGAGAGTGTCTGAGTGTGTATGAGATTGTCAGAGAGTGTCAGAGAGAGATAGAGAGTGTCAGAGTGTATTAGAGAGTATCAGTGAGTGTCAGAGAGTGACAGAGATTGTCAGATAGTGATCGAGAGTGTCTGAGACTGTCTGAGAGTGTCAGCGAGTGTCAGATAGTGATAGAGAGTGTCAGAGAGTGTCTGAGAGTGTTAGAGTGTATCAGAGAGTGTCAGACAGTGTGAGAGAGTGAAAGAGTGCGGTAGAGAGTGTCTGAGTGTGTCAGAGTGTGTCTGAGAGTGTCACAGTGTATCAGAGTGTGTCAGAGAGTGATGGAGAGCGTAAGAGAGTGTCAGAGAGTGTCAGAGAGTGATAGACAGTGTCAGAGAGTGTCAGAGAGGGTCAGAGAGGTTCAGAGAGTGTCAGAGAGTGTGAAAGAGTGTCAGAGAGGGTCAGAGAGTGTTCGAGTGTCACAGAGTGTCAGAGAGTGACAGAGAGTGATAGAGAGTGGCACAGAGTGTCTGAAAGTGTCAGCGAGTGATAGAGAGTAATAGAGAGTGGCAGAGAATGTCTGAAAGTGTCAGAGAGTGTCAGAGAGTGATCGTGAGTGTCAGCGAGTGTCTGTGTGGGTCTGAGAGTGCCAGAGAGGGTCAGAGAGTTATAGAGAGGGTCAGAGAGTGTCAGAGAGTGTTAGAGGGTGTCAGAGAGTGACAGAGAGTGGCAGAGAGTGTCTGAAAGTGTCAGAGGGTGTCAGAGAGTGATAGAGAGTGTCAGAGAGTGTCTGATTGTGTCTGAGATTGTCAGAGATTATCAGAGAGTGATAGAGAGTGTCAGAGAGTGTCACAGTGTATCAGAGAGTATCAGAGAGTGTCAGAGAGTGATAGAGAGTGTCTGAGACTGTCTGAGAGTGTCAGATTGAGTCAGAGAGTGATAGAGAGTGTCAGAGAGTGTCTGAAAGTGTCAGAGGGTGTCAGAGAGTGATAGAGAGTGTCAGAGAGTGTCTGATTGTGTCTGAGATTGTCAGAGAGTGTCAGAGAGTGTCTGAGAGTGTCCGAGTGTATCAGAGAGTGTCAGAGAGTGATAGAGAGTGAGAGAGAGTGTCTGAGTGTGTCTGAGAGTATCTGAAAGTGCCAGAGAGTGTCAGAGAGGTTCAGAGAGTGATTGAGAGTGATTGAGAATGATTGACAGTGATAGAGAGTGTCAGAGAGTGATAGAGTGTGCCAGAGAGTGTCTGAGAGTGTCAGAGAGGGTCAGAGAGGTTCAGAGAGTGTCAGAGAGTGTGAAAGAGTGTCAGAGAGGGTCAGAGAGTGTGCGAGTGTCAGAGAGTGTCAGAGAGTGTCAGAGAGTGTCAGAGAGTGTCTGAAAGTGTCAGAGAGTGTCTGAGAGTGATAGAGAGTGTCAGAGAGTGTCAGAGAGTGATAGAGAGTGATAGAGAGTGATAGAGAGTGATAGAGAGTGTCTGAAAGTGTCAGAGAGTGATATAGAGTGATAGAGAGTGGCAGAGAGTGTCTGAAAGTGTCAGAGAGTGATAGAGAGTGTCTGAGTGTGTCAGAGAGTTTCAGAGAGTGATAGAGTTTGTCAGAAAGTGTCAGACATTGTCAGAGAGGGTCAGAGAGTGCCAGAGAGTGTGAGAGAATGTCAGAGAGAGTGAGAGAGTGTCAGAGAGTGTCAGAGAGAGTGAGAGTGTCAGAGAGTGTGAGAGTGTCAGAGTGTATCAGAGAGTGTCAGAGAGTGATAGAGAGTGTCAGAGAGTGTCTGAGTGTGCCAGAGTGTATCAGAGAGTGTCAGAGAGTGTCAGAGAGTGATAGAGAGTGATAGAGAGTGTCAGAGAGTGAAAGAGAGTGATAGAGAGTGTCAGAGAGTGATAAAGTGTGCCAGAGAGAGTCTGAGAGTGTCAGAGTGGGTCATAGAGGGTCAGAGAGGGTCAGAGAGTGTCAGAGAGTGTCAGAGAGTGTGAAAGAGTATCAGAGAGTGTGAAAGAGTGTCAGAGAGTGTCAGAGAGTGTGCGAGTGTCAGAGAGTGTCCGAAAATGTCAGAGAGTGTCAGAGAGTGATAGAGAGTGGCTGAGAGTGATAGAGAGTGTCAGAGAGTGTCAGAGAGTGTCAGAGAGTGATTGAGAGTGATTGAGAATGATTCACAGTGATAGAGAGTGTCAGAGAGTGATAGAGTGTGCCAGAGGGTGTCTGAGATTGTCAGAGAGGGTCAGAGAGGGTCAGAGAGTGTCAGAGAGTGTGAAAGAGTGTCAGAGAGTGTCAGAGAGTGATCGAGAGTGATAGAGAGTGTCTGAAAGTGTCAGAGAGTGATATAGAGTGATAGAGAGTGGCAGAGAATGTCTGAAAGTGTCAGAGAGTGATAGAGAGTGTCTGAGTGTGTCAGAGAGTGTCTGAGAGTGATAGAGAGTGATAGAGAGTGTGAGAGAGTGTCAGAGAGTGTCAGAGAGTGTCAGAGAGTGATAGAGAGTGTCTGAAAGTGTCAGAGAGTGATATAGAGTGATAGAGAGTGGCAGAGAATGTCTGCAAGCGTCAGAGAGTGATAGAGAGTGTCTGAGTGTGTCAGAGAGTGTCAGCGAGTGATAGAGTTTGTCAGAGAGTGTCAGAGATTGTCAGATAGTGTCAGCGAGTGTCAGAGAGGGACAGAGTGTGTCAGAGAGTGTGAGAGAGTGTCAGATAGTGTGAGAGTGTCAGAGAGTGTCTGAGAGTGATAGAGAGTGATAGAGAGTGTCAGAGAGTGTCAGAGAGTGTCAGAGAGTGATCGAGAGTGATAGAGAGTGTCTGAAAGTGTCAGAGAGTGATATAGAGTGATAGAGAGTGGCAGAGAATGTCTGAAAGTGTCAGAGAGTGATAGAGAGTGTCTGAGTGTGTCAGAGAGTGTCAGCGAGTGATAGAGTTTGTCAGAGAGTGTCAGAGATTGTCAGATAGTGTCAGCGAGTGTCAGAGAGGGACAGAGTGTGTCAGAGAGTGTCAGAGAGTGTGAGAGAGTGTCAGATAGTGTGAGAGTGTCAGAGAGTGTCAGAGAGTGTCAGAGAGTGATAGAGAGTGGCAGAGAGTGACTGAAAGTGTCAGAGAGTGATATAGAGTGATCGAGAGTGGCAGAGAGTGTCAGAGAGTGAACGAGAGTGTGAGAGAGTGCCTGAGTGTGTCTGAGATTGTCAGAGAGTATCAGAGAGTGATAGAGAGTTTCAGAGAGTCTCAGAGAGTGTCAGGGAGCGTCAGAGAGTGTCAGAGAGTGTGTGAGAGGGTCAGTGAGAGTGTCAGAGAGTGTCAGACAGTGATAGAGAGTGGCAGAGAGTGGCAGAGAGTTTCAGAGAGTGATAGAGAGTGATAGAGAGTGTCTGAGTGTGACTGAAAGCGTCAGAGAGTGTCTGAGAGTGTCAGAGAGTGTCAGAGAGTGATAGTGAGTGTCAGAGAGTGTCTGATTGTGTCTGAGATTGTCAGAGATTATCAGAGAGTGATAGAGAGTGTCAGAGAGTGTCACAGTGTCTCAGAGAGTATCAGAGAGTGTCAGAGAGTGATAGAGAGTGTCTGAGACTGTCTGAGAGTGTCAGATTGAGTCAGAGAGTGATAGAGAGTGTCAGAGAGTGTCTGAAAGTGTCAGAGGGTGTCAGAGAGTGATAGAGAGTGTCAGAGAGTGTCTGATTGTGTCTGAGAATGTCAGAGAGTGTCAGAGAGTGTCTGAGAGTGTCCGAGTGTGTCAGAGAGTGTCAGAGAGTGATAGAGAGTGAGAGAGAGTGTCTGAGTGTGTCTGAGAGTAGCTGAAAGTGCCAGAGAGTGTCAGAGAGGTTCAGAGAGTGATTGAGAGTGATTGAGAATGATTGACAGTTATAGAGAGTGTCAGAGAGTGATAGAGTGTGCCAGAGAGTGTCTGAGAGTGTCAGAGAGGGTCAGAGAGGTTCAGAGAGTGTCAGAGAGTGTGAAAGAGTGTCAGAGAGGGTCAGAGAGTGTGCGAGTGTCAGAGAGTGTCAGAGAGTGTCAGAGAGTGTCTGAAAGTGTCAGAGAGTGTCTGAGAGTGATAGAGAGTGTCAGAGAGTGTCAGAGAGTGATAGAGAGTGATAGAGAGTGATAGAGAGTGATAGAGAGTGATAGAGAGTGTCTGAAAGTGTCAGAGAGTGATATAGAGTGATAGAGAGTGGCAGAGAGTGTCTGAAAGTGTCAGAGAGTGATAGAGAGTGTCTGAGTGTGTCAGAGATTGTCAGAGAGTGATAGAGTTTGTCAGAAAGTGTCAGACATTGTCAGAGAGGGTCAGAGAGTGTCAGAGAGTGTGAGAGAATGTCAGAGAGAGTGAGAGAGTGTCAGAGAGTGTCAGAGAGAGTGAGAGTGTCAGAGAGTGTGAGAGTGTCAGAGTGTATCAGCGAGTGTCAGAGAGTGATAGAGAGTGTCAGAGAGTGTCTGAGTGTGCCAGAGTGTATCAGAGAGTGTCAGAGAGTGTCAGAGAGTGATAGAGAGTGATAGAGAGTGTCAGAGAGTGAAAGAGAGTGATAGAGAGTGTCAGAGAGTGATAAAGTGTGCCAGAGAGAGTCTGAGAGTGTCAGAGTGGGTCAGAGAGGGTCAGAGAGGGTCAGAGAGTGTCGGAGAGTGTGAAAGAGTATCAGAGAGTGTGAAAGAGTGTCAGAGAGTGTCAGAGAGTGTGCGAGTGTCAGAGAGTGTCCGAAAATGTCAGAGAGTGTCAGAGAGTGATAGAGAGTGGCTGAGAGTGATAGAGAGTGTCAGAGAGTGTCAGAGAGTGTCAGAGAGTGATTGAGAGTGATTGAGAATAATTCACAGTGATAGAGAGTGTCAGAGAGTGATAGAGTGTGCCAGAGGGTGTCTGAGATTGTCAGAGAGGGTCAGAGAGGGTCAGAGAGTGTCAGAGAGTGTGAAAGAGTGTCAGAGAGTGGCAGAGAGTGTGCGAGTGTTAGAGAGTGTCAGAGAGTGTCAGAGAGTGACAGAGAGTGGTAGCGAGTGTCTTAAAGTGTCTGAGAGTGATAGAGAGTGATAGAGAGTGTCAGAGAGTGTCAGAGAGTGTCAGAGAGTGTCAGAGAGTGATCGAGAGTGATAGAGAGTGTCTGAAAGTGTCAGAGATTGTCTGAGAGTGATAGAGAGTGATAGAGAGTGTCAGAGAGTGTCAGAGAGTGTCAGAGAGTGTCAGAGAGTGATCGAGAGTGATAGAGAGTGTCTGAAAGTGTCAGAGAGTGATATAGAGTGATAGAGAGTGGCAGAGAATGTCTGAAAGCGTCAGAGAGTGATAGAGAGTGTCTGAGTGTGTCAGAGAGTGTCAGCGAGTGATAGAGTTTGTCAGAGAGTGTCAGAGATTGTCAGATAGTGTCAGCGAGTGTCAGAGAGGGACAGAGTGTGTCAGAGAGTGTCAGAGAGTGTGAGAGAGTGTCAGATAGTGTGAGAGTGTCAGAGAGTGTCTGAGAGTGATAGAGAGTGATAGAGAGTGTCAGAGAGTGTCAGAGAGTGTCAGAGAGTGTCAGAGAGTGATCGAGAGTGATAGAGAGTGTCTGAAAGTGTCAGAGAGTGATATAGAGTGATAGAGAGTGGCAGAGAATGTCTGAAAGTGTCAGAGAGTGATAGAGAGTGTCTGAGTGTGTCAGAGAGTGTCAGCGAGTGATAGAGAGTGTCAGAGAGTGTCAGAGAGTGATAGAGAGTGATAGACAGTGTCAGAGAGTGTCAGAGAGTGTCAGAGAGGCTCCGAGAGTGTGAGAGTGTCAGAGAGTGTGAGTGTGTCAGAGTGTGTCAGAAAGTGTCAGAGAGTGATAGAGAGTGGCAGAGAGTGTCTGAAAGTGTCAGCGAGTGACAGAGATTGATAGAGAGTGGCAGAGAGTTTCTGAAAGTGTCAGAGAGTGTCAGAGAGTGATCGAGAGTGTCAGAGTGTGTCAGAGATTGTGAGAGAGTGTGAGAGTGTCAGAGAGTGTCAGAGAGTGTCAGAGAGTGTCAGAGAGGGATAGAGAGTGGCAGAGAGTGTCTGAAAGTGTCAGAGAGTGTCAGCGAGTGATAGAGAGTGTCAGAGAGTGTCAGAGAGTGATAGAGAGTGTCAGAGAGTGTCAGAGAGGCTCCGAGAGTGTGAGAGTGTCAGAGAGTGTGAGTGTGTCAGAGTGTGTCAGAAAGTGTCAGAGAGTGATAGAGAGTGATAGTGAGTGGCAGAGAGTGTCTGAAAGTGTCAGAGAGTGTCAGAGAGTGATCGAGAGTGTCAGAGAGTGTCTGAGTGTGTCTGAGATTGTCAGAGAGTGTCAGAGATTGATAGAGAGTGATAGAGAGTCTCAGAGAGTGTCAGGGAGTTTCAGAGAGTGTCAGAGAGTGTGAGAGTGTGTGAGAGTGTCAGAGAGAGTGTCAGAGAGTGTCAGAGAGGGTCAGAGAGGTTCAGAGAGTGTCTGAGACTGTCTGAGAGTGTCAGCGAGTGTCAGATAGTGATATAGAGTGTCAGACAGTTTCTGAGAGTGTTAGAGTGCATCAGAGAGTGTCAGACAGTGTGAGAGAGTGATAGAGTGTGGTAGAGAGTGTCTGAGTGTGTCAGAGTGTGTCAGAGAGAGTGAGAGTTTCAGAGAGGGTGAGAGTGTAAGAGTGGGTCAGAGAGTGTCAGAGAGTGTGTGAGAGTGTCAGAGAGTGTGAGAGTGTCAGAGAGAGTCAGAGAGTTTCAGAGAGTGATAGAGAGTGAGAGAGAGTGTCAGAGAGTGATAGAGAGTGAGAGAGAGTGGCAGAGAGTGTCTGAGTGTGTCTGAGATTGTCAGAGAGTGTCAGAGAGAGATAGACAGTGTCAGAGAGTGTCAGAGAGTGATAGAGAGTGTCAGAATGGGTCCGAGAGTGTGAGAGTGTCAGAGAGTGTGAGAGTGTCAGAGAGTGTGAGAGTGTGATAGAGAGGGTCAGTGAATGTCAGCGAGTGTCTGCGTGGGTCTGAGAGTGCCAGAGAGGGTCAGAGAGTGATAGAGAGTGTCAGAGAGTGTCAGAGAGTGTTAGAGAGTGTCAGAGAGTGATAGGGAGTGGCAGAGAGTGTCTGAAAGTGTCAGAGAGTGTCAGGGAGTGATAGAGAGTGTCAGAGAGTGTCTGATTGTGTCTGAGATTGTCAGAGAGTGTCAGAGAGTGATAGAGAGTGTCCGAGAGCGTCACAGTGTATCAGAGAGTATCAGAGAGTGTCAGAGAGTGTCAGAGAATGATAGAGAGTGTCTGAGACTGTCTGAGAGTGTCAGATTGAGTCAGAGAGTGGTAGAGAGTGTCAGAGAGTGTCTGAGAGTGTTAGAGTGTATCAGAGAGTGTCAGAGAGTGATAGAGAGTGGTAGAGAATGGTCTGAGTGTGTCAGAGAGTGTCTGAGAGTGTCAGAGTGTATCAGAGAGTGTCAGAGAGTGATAGAGAGAGTCAGAGAGTGTCTGAGAGTGCCACAGTGTATCAGAGAGTGATAGAGAGTGAGAGAGAGTGTCTGAGTGTGTCTGAGAGTATCTGAAAGTGCCAGAGAGCGTCAGAGAGGTTCAGAGAGTGATTGAGAGTGATTGAGAATGATTGACAGTGATAGAGAGTGTCAGAGAGTGATAGAGTGTGCCAGAGAGTGTCTGAGAGCGTCAGAGAGGGTCAGAGAGGTTCAGAGAGTGTCAGAGAGTGTGAAAGAGTGTCAGAGAGGGTCAGAGAGTGTGCGAGTGTCAGAGAGTGTCAGAGAGTGTCAGAGAGTGATAGAGAGTGGCAGAGAGTGTCTGAAAGTGTCAGAGAGTGTCTGAGAGTGATAGAGAGTGTCAGAGAGTGTCAGAAAGTGATAGAGAGTGATAGAGAGTGTCAGAGAGTGTCTGAGAGTGATAGAGATTGTCTGAGAGTGATAGAGAGTGTCAGAGAGTGAAAGAGAGTGTCAGAGAGTGATAGAGCGTGATAGAGAGTGTCTGAAAGTGTCAGAGAGTGATATGGAGTGATAGAGAGTGGCAGAGAGTGTCTGAAAGTGTCAGAGAGTGATAGAGAGTGTCTGAGTGTGTCAGAGAGTGTCAGAGAGTGATAGAGTTTGTCAGAAAGTGTCAGACATTGTCAGAGAGGGTCAGAGAGTGTCAGAGAGTGTGAGAGAATGTCAGAGAGAGTGAGAGAGTGTCAGAGAGAGTCAGAGTGTGTGAGTGTGTCAGACAGTGTGAGAGTGTCAGAGAGTGTCAGAGAGTGTGAGAGAGTGTGAGAGTGTCAGAGAGTGTCAGAGAGTGATAGAGAGTGTCAGAGAGAGTCTGAAAGTGTCAGAGAGTGTCAGCGAGTGATAGAGAGTGTCAGAGAGTGTCAGAGAGTGATAGAGAGTGATAGACAGTGTCAGAGAGTGTCAGAGAGTGTCAGAGAGGCTCCGAGAGTGTGAGAGTGTCAGAGAGTGTGAGTGTGTCAGAGTGTGTCAGAAAGTGTCAGAGAGTGATAGAGAGTGGCAGAGAGTGTCTGAAAGTGTCAGCGAGTGACAGAGATTGATAGAGAGTGGCAGAGAGTTTCTGAAAGTGTCAGAGAGTGTCAGAGAGTGATCGAGAGTGTCAGAGAGTGTCAGAGATTGTGAGAGAGTATGAGAGTGTCAGAGAGTGTCAGAGAGTGTCAGAGAGTGTCAGAGAGTGTCAGAGAGTGATAGAGAGTGGCAGAGAGTGTCTGAAAGTGTCAGAGAGTGTCAGCGAGTGATAGAGAGTGTCAGAGAGTGTCAGAGAGTGATAGAGAGTGTCAGAGAGTGTCAGAGAGGCTCCGAGAGTGTGAGAGTGTCAGAGAGTGTGAGTGTGTCAGAGTTTGTCAGAAAGTGTCAGACATTGTCAGAGAGGGTCAGAGAGTGTCAGAGAGTGTGAGAGAATGTCAGAGAGAGTGAGAGAATGTCAGAGAGAGTCAGAGAGTGTGAGTGTGTCAGACAGTGTGAGAGTGTCAGAGAGTATCAGATAGTGTCAGAGAGGGACAGAGTGTGTCAGAGAGTGTCAGAGAGTGTGAGAGAGTGTGAGAGTGTCAGAGAGTGTCAGAGAGTGATAGAGAGTGTCAGAGAGAGTCTGAAAGTGTCAGAGAGTGTCAGCGAGTGATAGAGAGTGTCAGAGAGTGTCAGAGAGTGATAGAGAGTGATCGACAGTGTCAGAGAGTGTCAGAGAGTGTCAGAGAGGCTCCGAGAGTGTGAGAGTGTCAGAGAGTGTGAGTGTGTCAGAGTGTGTCAGAAAGTGTCAGAGTGATAGAGAGTGGCAGAGAGTGTCTGAAAGTGTCAGCGAGTGACAGAGATTGATAGAGAGTGGCAGAGAGTTTCTGAAAGTGTCAGAGAGTGTCAGAGAGTGATCGAGAGTGTCAGAGAGTGTCAGAGATTGTGAGAGAGTATGAGAGTGTCAGAGAGTGTCAGAGAGTGTCAGAGAGTGTCAGAGAGTGATAGAGAGAGGCAGAGAGTGTCTGAAAGTGTCAGAGAGTGTCAGCGAGTGATAGAGAGTGTCAGAGAGTGTCAGCGAGTGATAGAGAGTGTCAGAGAGTGTCAGAGAGGCTCCGAGAGTGTGAGAGTGTCAGAGAGTGTGAGTGTGTCAGAGTGTGTCAGAAAGTGTCAGAGAGTGATAGAGAGTGACAGAGAGTGGCAGAGAGTGTCTGAAAGTGTCAGCGAGTGACAGAGAGTGATAGAGAGTGGCAGAGAGTTTCTGAAAGTGTCAGAGAGTGTCAGAGAGTGATCGAGAGTGTCAGAGAGTGTCTGAGTGTGTCTGAGATTGTCAGAGAGTGTCAGAGAGTGATAGAGAGTGATAGAGAGTCTCAGAGAGTGTCAGGGAGTTTCAGAGAGTGTCAGAGAGTGTGAGAGTGTGTGAGAGTGTCAGAGAGAGTGTCAGAGAGTGTCAGAGAGGGTCAGAGAGGTTCAGAGAGTGTCAGAGAGTGTGAAAGAGTGTCAGAGAGGGTCAGAGAGTGTGCGAGTGTCAGAGAGTGTCAGAGAGTGTCTGAAAGTGTCAGAGAGTGTCTGAGAGTGATAGAGAGTGTCAGAGAGTGTCAGAGAGTGTCAGAGAGTGATAGAGAGTGATAGAGAGTGATAGAGAGTGATAGAGAGTGGCAGAGAGTGTCTGAAAGTGTCAGAGAGTGATAGAGAGTGTCTGAGTGTGTCAGAGAGTGTCAGAGATTGTCAGAGAGTGATAGAGTTTGACAGAAAATGTCAGACATTGTCAGAGAGGGTCAGAGAGTGTCAGAGAGTGTCAGCGAGTGATAGAGAGTGTCAGAGAGTGTCAGAGAGGCTCCGAGAGTGTGAGAGTGTCAGAGAGTGTGAGTGTGTCAGAGTGTGTCAGAAAGTGTCAGAGAGTGATAGAGAGTGACAGAGAGTGGCAGAGAGTGTCTGAAAGTGTCAGCGAGTGACAGAGAGTGATAGAGAGTGGCAGAGAGTTTCTGAAAGTGTCAGAGAGTGTCAGAGAGTGATCGAGAGTGTCAGAGAGTGTCTGAGTGTGTCTGAGATTGTCAGAGAGTGTCAGAGAGTGATAGAGAGTGATAGAGAGTCTCAGAGAGTGTCAGGGAGTTTCAGAGAGTGTCAGAGAGTGTGAGAGTGTGTGAGAGTGTCAGAGAGAGTGTCAGAGAGTGTCAGAGAGGGTCAGAGAGGTTCAGAGAGTGTCAGAGAGTGTGAAAGAGTGTCAGAGAGGGTCAGAGAGTGTGCGAGTGTCAGAGAGTGTCAGAGAGTGTCTGAAAGTGTCAGAGAGTGTCTGAGAGTGATAGAGAGTGTCAGAGAGTGTCAGAGAGTGTCAGAGAGTGATAGAGAGTGATAGAGAGTGATAGAGAGTGATAGAGAGTGGCAGAGAGTGTCTGAAAGTGTCAGAGAGTGATAGAGAGTGTCTGAGTGTGTCAGAGAGTGTCAGAGATTGTCAGAGAGTGATAGAGTTTGAAAGAAAATGTCAGACATTGTCAGAGAGGGTCAGAGAGTGTCAGAGAGTGTGAGAGAATGTCAGAGAGAGTGAGAGAGTGTCAGAGAGTGTCAAAGAGAGTGAGAGTGTCAGAGAGTGTGAGAGTGTGAGAGTGTATCAGAGAGTGTCAGAGAGTGATAGAGAGTGACAGAGAGTGTCTGAGTGTGCCAGAGAGTATCAGAGAGTGTCAGAGAGTGTCAGAGAGTGTCAGAGAGTGTCAGAGAGTGATAGAGAGTGATAGAGAGTGTCAGAGAGTGATAGAGTGTGCCAGAGAGAGTCTGAGAGTGTCAGGGAGGGTCTGAGAGTGTCAGAGAGGGTCAGAGAGTGTCAGAGAGTGTGAAAGAGTATCAGAGAGTGTGAAAGAGTGGCAGAGAGTGTCAGAGAGTGTGCGAGTGTCCGAAAATGTCAGAGAGTGTCAGAGAGTTATAGAGAGTGGCTGAGAGTGATAGAGAGTGTCAGAGATTGTCAGAGTGTGTCAGAGAGTGATTGAGAGTGATTGAGAATGATTCACAGTGATAGAGAGTGTCAGAGAGTGATAGAGTGTGCCAGAGGGTGTCTGAGATTGTCAGAGAGGGTCAGAGAGGGTCAGAGAGTGTCAGAGAGAGTGAAAGAGTGTCAGAGAGTGGCAGAGAGTGTGCGAGTGTTAGAGAGTGTCAGAGAGTGTCAGAGAGTGATAGAGAGTGGTAGAGAGTGTCTTAAAGTGTCAGAGAGTGTCTGAGAGTGATAGAGAGTGTCAGAGAGTGTCAGAGAGTGATAGAGAGTGCTAGAGAGTGTCAGAGAGTGATAGAGTGTGCCAGAGAGTGTTTGAGATTGTGAAAGAGTGTCAGAGAATGTCAGAGAGTGTGAAAGAGTGTCAGAGAGTGTCAGAGAGTGATAGAGAGTGTCAGAGAGTGTCTGAGAGTGCCAGAGTGTATCAGAGAGTGTCAGAGAGTGATAGAGAGTGATAGAGAGTGTCAGAGAGTGATAGAGTGTGCCAGATAGTGTTTGAGAATGTGAAAGATTGTCGGAGAATGTCAGAGAGTGTGAAAGAGTGTCAGAGAGTGTCAGAGAGTGTCAGAGAGTGTCAAAGAGTGATTGAGAGTGATTGAGAATGATTCACAGTGATAGAGAGTGTTAGAGAGTGTCAGAGAGTGATAGAGTGTGCCAGAGAGTGTTTGAGAGTGTGAAAGAGTGTCAGAGAGTGCGAAAGTGTGTCAGAGAGTGTCAGAGAGTGTCAGAGAGTGTCAGAGAGTGATAGAGAGTGGCAGAGAGTGTCTGAAAGTGTCTGAAAGTGATAGAGAGTGTCAGAGAGTTTCAGAGAGTTTCAGAGAGTGATAGAGAGTGGCAGAGAGTGTCTGAAAGTGTCTGAAAGTGATAGAGAGTGTCAGAGAGTTTCATAGAGTGTCAGAGAGTGATAGAGAGTGATAGAGAGTGTCTGAATGTGTCCGAGAGTGATATAGAGTGATAGAGAGTGGCAGAGAGTGTCTGAAAGTGTCAGAGAGTGATAGAGAGTGTCTGAGTGTGTCAGAGAGTGTCAGAGAGTGATAGTGTTTGTCAGAGAGTGACAGAGATTGTGAGAGAGGGTCAGAGAATGTCAGAGAGTGTGAGAGAATGTCAGAGAGTATGAGAGAGTGTCAGAGAGTGTCAGAGAGTGTGAGAGTGTCAGAGAGTGTGTGAGTGTCAGAGAGTGTCAGAGAGTGTCAGATAGTGTCAGATAGTGTCAGAGAGTGTCAGAGAGGGACAGAGCGTGAAAGAGAGTGTCAGAGAGTGTGAGAGATGTCAGAGAGTGTGAGAGTGTCAGAGAGTGTCAGAGAGTGATAGAGAGTAGCAGAGAGTGTCTGAAAGTGTCAGAGAGTGTCAGAGAGTGATAGAGAGTGTCAGAGAGTGTCAGAGAGTGTCAGAGAGTGATAGAGAGTGGCAGAGAGTGTCTGAAAGTGTCAGCGAGGGATATTGAGTGATAGAGAGTGGCAGAGCATGTCGGAGTGTGTCTGAGATTGTCAGAGAGTGTCAGAGAGTGATAGAGAGTCTCAGAGAGTCTCAGAGAGTGTCAGGGAGGGTCAGAGTGTGTCAGAGAGTGTGAGAGAGGGTCAGAGAGAGTGTCAGAGAGTTTCAGATAGTGATAGAGAGTGTCAGAGAGTGGCTCAGAGTTTCAGAGAGTGATAGATAGTGATAGAGAGTGGCAGAGAGTGTCTGAAAGTGTCAGAGAGTGCCTGAGTGTGTCAGAGAGTGTCAGAGAGTATCAGAGAGTGTCAGAGAGTGACAGAGAGTGTCAGAGAGGGTCTGAGAGTGATAGAGAGCGATAGAGAGTGTCAGAGAGTGTCTGAGTGTGTATGCGATTGTCAGAGAGTGTCAGAGAGAGATAGAGAGTGTCAGAGTGTATTAGAGAGTATCAGTGAGTGTCAGAGAGTGTCAGAGATTGTCAGATAGTGATCGAGAGTGTCTGAGACTGTCTGAGAGTGTCAGTGAGAGTCAGATAGTGATAGAGAGTGTCAGAGAGTGTCTGAGAGTGTGAGAGAGTGAAAGAGTGTGGTAGAGAGTGTCTGAGTGTGTCAGATTGTGTCTGAGAGTGTCACAGTGTATCAGAGTGTGTCAGAGAGTGATGGAGAGCGTAAGAGAGTGTCAGAGAGTGTCAGAGAGTGATAGACAGTGTCAGAGAGTGTGAAAGAGTGTCAGAGAGGTTCAGAGAGTTTTCGAGTGTCACAGAGTGTCAGAGAGTGATAGAGAGCGGCACAGAATGTCTGAAAGTGTCAGAGAGTGTCAGAGAGTGATCGTGAGTGTCAGCGAGTGTCTGCGTGGGTCTGAGAGTGCCAGAGAGGGTCAGAGAGTTATAGAGAGGGTCAGAGAGTGTCAGAGAGTGTTAGAGTGTGTCAGAGAGTGACAGAGAGTGGCAGTGGGTGTCTGAAAGTGTCAGAGGGTGTCAGAGAGTGATAGAGAGTGTCAGAGAGTGTCACAGTGTATCAGAGAGTATCAGAGAGTGTCAGAGAGTGATAGACAGTGTCTGAGACTGTCTGAGAGTGACAGATTGAGTCAGAGAGTGATAGAGAGTGTCAGAGAGTGTGAGTGTGTCAGAGTGTGTCAGAAAGTGTCAGAGAGTGATAGAGAGTGGCAGAGAGTGTCTGAAAGTGTCAGCGAGTGACAGAGATTGATAGAGAGTGGCAGAGAGTTTCTGAAAGTGTCAGAGAGTGTCAGAGAGTGATCGAGAGTGTCAGAGTGTGTCAGAGATTGTGAGAGAGTGTGAGAGTGTCAGAGAGTGTCAGAGAGTGTCAGAGAGTGTCAGAGAGGGATAGAGAGTGGCAGAGAGTGTCTGAAAGTGTCAGAGAGTGTCAGCGAGTGATAGAGAGTGTCAGAGAGTGTCAGAGAGTGATAGAGAGTGTCAGAGAGTGTCAGAGAGGCTCCGAGAGTGTGAGAGTGTCAGAGAGTGTGAGTGTGTCAGAGTGTGTCAGAAAGTGTCAGAGAGTGATAGAGAGTGATAGTGAGTGGCAGAGAGTGTCTGAAAGTGTCAGAGAGTGTCAGAGAGTGATCGAGAGTGTCAGAGAGTGTCTGAGTGTGTCTGAGATTGTCAGAGAGTGTCAGAGATTGATAGAGAGTGATAGAGAGTCTCAGAGAGTGTCAGGGAGTTTCAGAGAGTGTCAGAGAGTGTGAGAGTGTGTGAGAGTGTCAGAGAGAGTGTCAGAGAGTGTCAGAGAGGGTCAGAGAGGTTCAGAGAGTGTCTGAGACTGTCTGAGAGTGTCAGCGAGTGTCAGATAGTGATATAGAGTGTCAGACAGTTTCTGAGAGTGTTAGAGTGCATCAGAGAGTGTCAGACAGTGTGAGAGAGTGATAGAGTGTGGTAGAGAGTGTCTGAGTGTGTCAGAGTGTGTCAGAGAGAGTGAGAGTTTCAGAGAGGGTGAGAGTGTAAGAGTGGGTCAGAGAGTGTCAGAGAGTGTGTGAGAGTGTCAGAGAGTGTGAGAGTGTCAGAGAGAGTCAGAGAGTTTCAGAGAGTGATAGAGAGTGAGAGAGAGTGTCAGAGAGTGATAGAGAGTGAGAGAGAGTGGCAGAGAGTGTCTGAGTGTGTCTGAGATTGTCAGAGAGTGTCAGAGAGAGATAGACAGTGTCAGAGAGTGTCAGAGAGTGATAGAGAGTGTCAGAATGGGTCCGAGAGTGTGAGAGTGTCAGAGAGTGTGAGAGTGTCAGAGAGTGTGAGAGTGTGATAGAGAGGGTCAGTGAATGTCAGCGAGTGTCTGCGTGGGTCTGAGAGTGCCAGAGAGGGTCAGAGAGTGATAGAGAGTGTCAGAGAGTGTCAGAGAGTGTTAGAGAGTGTCAGAGAGTGATAGGGAGTGGCAGAGAGTGTCTGAAAGTGTCAGAGAGTGTCAGGGAGTGATAGAGAGTGTCAGAGAGTGTCTGATTGTGTCTGAGATTGTCAGAGAGTGTCAGAGAGTGATAGAGAGTGTCCGAGAGCGTCACAGTGTATCAGAGAGTATCAGAGAGTGTCAGAGAGTGTCAGAGAATGATAGAGAGTGTCTGAGACTGTCTGAGAGTGTCAGATTGAGTCAGAGAGTGGTAGAGAGTGTCAGAGAGTGTCTGAGAGTGTTAGAGTGTATCAGAGAGTGTCAGAGAGTGATAGAGAGTGGTAGAGAATGGTCTGAGTGTGTCAGAGAGTGTCTGAGAGTGTCAGAGTGTATCAGAGAGTGTCAGAGAGTGATAGAGAGAGTCAGAGAGTGTCTGAGAGTGCCACAGTGTATCAGAGAGTGATAGAGAGTGAGAGAGAGTGTCTGAGTGTGTCTGAGAGTATCTGAAAGTGCCAGAGAGCGTCAGAGAGGTTCAGAGAGTGATTGAGAGTGATTGAGAATGATTGACAGTGATAGAGAGTGTCAGAGAGCGATAGAGTGTGCCAGAGAGTGTCTGAGAGCGTCAGAGAGGGTCAGAGAGGTTCAGAGAGTGTCAGAGAGTGTGAAAGAGTGTCAGAGAGGGTCAGAGAGTGTGCGAGTGTCAGAGAGTGTCAGAGAGTGTCAGAGAGTGATAGAGAGTGGCAGAGAGTGTCTGAAAGTGTCAGAGAGTGTCTGAGAGTGATAGAGAGTGTCAGAGAGTGTCAGAAAGTGATAGAGAGTGATAGAGAGTGTCAGAGAGTGTCTGAGAGTGATAGAGATTGTCTGAGAGTGATAGAGAGTGTCAGAGAGTGAAAGAGAGTGTCAGAGAGTGATAGAGCGTGATAGAGAGTGTCTGAAAGTGTCAGAGAGTGATATGGAGTGATAGAGAGTGGCAGAGAGTGTCTGAAAGTGTCAGAGAGTGATAGAGAGTGTCTGAGTGTGTCAGAGAGTGTCAGAGAGTGATAGAGTTTGTCAGAAAGTGTCAGACATTGTCAGAGAGGGTCAGAGAGTGTCAGAGAGTGTGAGAGAATGTCAGAGAGAGTGAGAGAGTGTCAGAGAGAGTCAGAGTGTGTGAGTGTGTCAGACAGTGTGAGAGTGTCAGAGAGTGTCAGAGAGTGTGAGAGAGTGTGAGAGTGTCAGAGAGTGTCAGAGAGTGATAGAGAGTGTCAGAGAGAGTCTGAAAGTGTCAGAGAGTGTCAGCGAGTGATAGAGAGTGTCAGAGAGTGTCAGAGAGTGATAGAGAGTGATAGACAGTGTCAGAGAGTGTCAGAGAGTGTCAGAGAGGCTCCGAGAGTGTGAGAGTGTCAGAGAGTGTGAGTGTGTCAGAGTGTGTCAGAAAGTGTCAGAGAGTGATAGAGAGTGGCAGAGAGTGTCTGAAAGTGTCAGCGAGTGACAGAGATTGATAGAGAGTGGCAGAGAGTTTCTGAAAGTGTCAGAGAGTGTCAGAGAGTGATCGAGAGTGTCAGAGAGTGTCAGAGATTGTGAGAGAGTATGAGAGTGTCAGAGAGTGTCAGAGAGTGTCAGAGAGTGTCAGAGAGTGTCAGAGAGTGATAGAGAGTGGCAGAGAGTGTCTGAAAGTGTCAGAGAGTGTCAGCGAGTGATAGAGAGTGTCAGAGAGTGTCAGAGAGTGATAGAGAGTGTCAGAGAGTGTCAGAGAGGCTCCGAGAGTGTGAGAGTGTCAGAGAGTGTGAGTGTGTCAGAGTTTGTCAGAAAGTGTCAGACATTGTCAGAGAGGGTCAGAGAGTGTCAGAGAGTGTGAGAGAATGTCAGAGAGAGTGAGAGAATGTCAGAGAGAGTCAGAGAGTGTGAGTGTGTCAGACAGTGTGAGAGTGTCAGAGAGTATCAGATAGTGTCAGAGAGGGACAGAGTGTGTCAGAGAGTGTCAGAGAGTGTGAGAGAGTGTGAGAGTGTCAGAGAGTGTCAGAGAGTGATAGAGAGTGTCAGAGAGAGTCTGAAAGTGTCAGAGAGTGTCAGCGAGTGATAGAGAGTGTCAGAGAGTGTCAGAGAGTGATAGAGAGTGATCGACAGTGTCAGAGAGTGTCAGAGAGTGTCAGAGAGGCTCCGAGAGTGTGAGAGTGTCAGAGAGTGTGAGTGTGTCAGAGTGTGTCAGAAAGTGTCAGAGTGATAGAGAGTGGCAGAGAGTGTCTGAAAGTGTCAGCGAGTGACAGAGATTGATAGAGAGTGGCAGAGAGTTTCTGAAAGTGTCAGAGAGTGTCAGAGAGTGATCGAGAGTGTCAGAGAGTGTCAGAGATTGTGAGAGAGTATGAGAGTGTCAGAGAGTGTCAGAGAGTGTCAGAGAGTGTCAGAGAGTGATAGAGAGAGGCAGAGAGTGTCTGAAAGTGTCAGAGAGTGTCAGCGAGTGATAGAGAGTGTCAGAGAGTGTCAGCGAGTGATAGAGAGTGTCAGAGAGTGTCAGAGAGGCTCCGAGAGTGTGAGAGTGTCAGAGAGTGTGAGTGTGTCAGAGTGTGTCAGAAAGTGTCAGAGAGTGATAGAGAGTGACAGAGAGTGGCAGAGAGTGTCTGAAAGTGTCAGCGAGTGACAGAGAGTGATAGAGAGTGGCAGAGAGTTTCTGAAAGTGTCAGAGAGTGTCAGAGAGTGATCGAGAGTGTCAGAGAGTGTCTGAGTGTGTCTGAGATTGTCAGAGAGTGTCAGAGAGTGATAGAGAGTGATAGAGAGTCTCAGAGAGTGTCAGGGAGTTTCAGAGAGTGTCAGAGAGTGTGAGAGTGTGTGAGAGTGTCAGAGAGAGTGTCAGAGAGTGTCAGAGAGGGTCAGAGAGGTTCAGAGAGTGTCAGAGAGTGTGAAAGAGTGTCAGAGAGGGTCAGAGAGTGTGCGAGTGTCAGAGAGTGTCAGAGAGTGTCTGAAAGTGTCAGAGAGTGTCTGAGAGTGATAGAGAGTGTCAGAGAGTGTCAGAGAGTGTCAGAGAGTGATAGAGAGTGATAGAGAGTGATAGAGAGTGATAGAGAGTGGCAGAGAGTGTCTGAAAGTGTCAGAGAGTGATAGAGAGTGTCTGAGTGTGTCAGAGAGTGTCAGAGATTGTCAGAGAGTGATAGAGTTTGACAGAAAATGTCAGACATTGTCAGAGAGGGTCAGAGAGTGTCAGAGAGTGTCAGCGAGTGATAGAGAGTGTCAGAGAGTGTCAGAGAGGCTCCGAGAGTGTGAGAGTGTCAGAGAGTGTGAGTGTGTCAGAGTGTGTCAGAAAGTGTCAGAGAGTGATAGAGAGTGACAGAGAGTGGCAGAGAGTGTCTGAAAGTGTCAGCGAGTGACAGAGAGTGATAGAGAGTGGCAGAGAGTTTCTGAAAGTGTCAGAGAGTGTCAGAGAGTGATCGAGAGTGTCAGAGAGTGTCTGAGTGTGTCTGAGATTGTCAGAGAGTGTCAGAGAGTGATAGAGAGTGATAGAGAGTCTCAGAGAGTGTCAGGGAGTTTCAGAGAGTGTCAGAGAGTGTGAGAGTGTGTGAGAGTGTCAGAGAGAGTGTCAGAGAGTGTCAGAGAGGGTCAGAGAGGTTCAGAGAGTGTCAGAGAGTGTGAAAGAGTGTCAGAGAGGGTCAGAGAGTGTGCGAGTGTCAGAGAGTGTCAGAGAGTGTCTGAAAGTGTCAGAGAGTGTCTGAGAGTGATAGAGAGTGTCAGAGAGTGTCAGAGAGTGTCAGAGAGTGATAGAGAGTGATAGAGAGTGATAGAGAGTGATAGAGAGTGGCAGAGAGTGTCTGAAAGTGTCAGAGAGTGATAGAGAGTGTCTGAGTGTGTCAGAGAGTGTCAGAGATTGTCAGAGAGTGATAGAGTTTGAAAGAAAATGTCAGACATTGTCAGAGAGGGTCAGAGAGTGTCAGAGAGTGTGAGAGAATGTCAGAGAGAGTGAGAGAGTGTCAGAGAGTGTCAAAGAGAGTGAGAGTGTCAGAGAGTGTGAGAGTGTGAGAGTGTATCAGAGAGTGTCAGAGAGTGATAGAGAGTGACAGAGAGTGTCTGAGTGTGCCAGAGAGTATCAGAGAGTGTCAGAGAGTGTCAGAGAGTGTCAGAGAGTGTCAGAGAGTGATAGAGAGTGATAGAGAGTGTCAGAGAGTGATAGAGTGTGCCAGAGAGAGTCTGAGAGTGTCAGGGAGGGTCTGAGAGTGTCAGAGAGGGTCAGAGAGTGTCAGAGAGTGTGAAAGAGTATCAGAGAGTGTGAAAGAGTGGCAGAGAGTGTCAGAGAGTGTGCGAGTGTCCGAAAATGTCAGAGAGTGTCAGAGAGTTATAGAGAGTGGCTGAGAGTGATAGAGAGTGTCAGAGATTGTCAGAGTGTGTCAGAGAGTGATTGAGAGTGATTGAGAATGATTCACAGTGATAGAGAGTGTCAGAGAGTGATAGAGTGTGCCAGAGGGTGTCTGAGATTGTCAGAGAGGGTCAGAGAGGGTCAGAGAGTGTCAGAGAGAGTGAAAGAGTGTCAGAGAGTGGCAGAGAGTGTGCGAGTGTTAGAGAGTGTCAGAGAGTGTCAGAGAGTGATAGAGAGTGGTAGAGAGTGTCTTAAAGTGTCAGAGAGTGTCTGAGAGTGATAGAGAGTGTCAGAGAGTGTCAGAGAGTGATAGAGAGTGCTAGAGAGTGTCAGAGAGTGATAGAGTGTGCCAGAGAGTGTTTGAGATTGTGAAAGAGTGTCAGAGAATGTCAGAGAGTGTGAAAGAGTGTCAGAGAGTGTCAGAGAGTGATAGAGAGTGTCAGAGAGTGTCTGAGAGTGCCAGAGTGTATCAGAGAGTGTCAGAGAGTGATAGAGAGTGATAGAGAGTGTCAGAGAGTGATAGAGTGTGCCAGATAGTGTTTGAGAATGTGAAAGATTGTCGGAGAATGTCAGAGAGTGTGAAAGAGTGTCAGAGAGTGTCAGAGAGTGTCAGAGAGTGTCAAAGAGTGATTGAGAGTGATTGAGAATGATTCACAGTGATAGAGAGTGTTAGAGAGTGTCAGAGAGTGATAGAGTGTGCCAGAGAGTGTTTGAGAGTGTGAAAGAGTGTCAGAGAGTGCGAAAGTGTGTCAGAGAGTGTCAGAGAGTGTCAGAGAGTGTCAGAGAGTGATAGAGAGTGGCAGAGAGTGTCTGAAAGTGTCTGAAAGTGATAGAGAGTGTCAGAGAGTTTCAGAGAGTTTCAGAGAGTGATAGAGAGTGGCAGAGAGTGTCTGAAAGTGTCTGAAAGTGATAGAGAGTGTCAGAGAGTTTCATAGAGTGTCAGAGAGTGATAGAGAGTGATAGAGAGTGTCTGAATGTGTCCGAGAGTGATATAGAGTGATAGAGAGTGGCAGAGAGTGTCTGAAAGTGTCAGAGAGTGATAGAGAGTGTCTGAGTGTGTCAGAGAGTGTCAGAGAGTGATAGTGTTTGTCAGAGAGTGACAGAGATTGTGAGAGAGGGTCAGAGAATGTCAGAGAGTGTGAGAGAATGTCAGAGAGTATGAGAGAGTGTCAGAGAGTGTCAGAGAGTGTGAGAGTGTCAGAGAGTGTGTGAGTGTCAGAGAGTGTCAGAGAGTGTCAGATAGTGTCAGATAGTGTCAGAGAGTGTCAGAGAGGGACAGAGCGTGAAAGAGAGTGTCAGAGAGTGTGAGAGATGTCAGAGAGTGTGAGAGTGTCAGAGAGTGTCAGAGAGTGATAGAGAGTAGCAGAGAGTGTCTGAAAGTGTCAGAGAGTGTCAGAGAGTGATAGAGAGTGTCAGAGAGTGTCAGAGAGTGTCAGAGAGTGATAGAGAGTGGCAGAGAGTGTCTGAAAGTGTCAGCGAGGGATATTGAGTGATAGAGAGTGGCAGAGCATGTCGGAGTGTGTCTGAGATTGTCAGAGAGTGTCAGAGAGTGATAGAGAGTCTCAGAGAGTCTCAGAGAGTGTCAGGGAGGGTCAGAGTGTGTCAGAGAGTGTGAGAGAGGGTCAGAGAGAGTGTCAGAGAGTTTCAGATAGTGATAGAGAGTGTCAGAGAGTGGCTCAGAGTTTCAGAGAGTGATAGATAGTGATAGAGAGTGGCAGAGAGTGTCTGAAAGTGTCAGAGAGTGCCTGAGTGTGTCAGAGAGTGTCAGAGAGTATCAGAGAGTGTCAGAGAGTGACAGAGAGTGTCAGAGAGGGTCTGAGAGTGATAGAGAGCGATAGAGAGTGTCAGAGAGTGTCTGAGTGTGTATGCGATTGTCAGAGAGTGTCAGAGAGAGATAGAGAGTGTCAGAGTGTATTAGAGAGTATCAGTGAGTGTCAGAGAGTGTCAGAGATTGTCAGATAGTGATCGAGAGTGTCTGAGACTGTCTGAGAGTGTCAGTGAGAGTCAGATAGTGATAGAGAGTGTCAGAGAGTGTCTGAGAGTGTGAGAGAGTGAAAGAGTGTGGTAGAGAGTGTCTGAGTGTGTCAGATTGTGTCTGAGAGTGTCACAGTGTATCAGAGTGTGTCAGAGAGTGATGGAGAGCGTAAGAGAGTGTCAGAGAGTGTCAGAGAGTGATAGACAGTGTCAGAGAGTGTGAAAGAGTGTCAGAGAGGTTCAGAGAGTTTTCGAGTGTCACAGAGTGTCAGAGAGTGATAGAGAGCGGCACAGAATGTCTGAAAGTGTCAGAGAGTGTCAGAGAGTGATCGTGAGTGTCAGCGAGTGTCTGCGTGGGTCTGAGAGTGCCAGAGAGGGTCAGAGAGTTATAGAGAGGGTCAGAGAGTGTCAGAGAGTGTTAGAGTGTGTCAGAGAGTGACAGAGAGTGGCAGTGGGTGTCTGAAAGTGTCAGAGGGTGTCAGAGAGTGATAGAGAGTGTCAGAGAGTGTCACAGTGTATCAGAGAGTATCAGAGAGTGTCAGAGAGTGATAGAGAGTGTCTGAGACTGTCTGAGAGTGACAGATTGAGTCAGAGAGTGATAGAGAGTGTCAGAGAGTGCCTGAAAGTGTCAGAGGGTGTCAGAGAGTGATAGAGAGTGTCAGAGAGTGTCTGATTGTGTCTGAGATTGTCAGAGAGTGTCAGAGAGTGTCTGAGAGTGTCCGAGTGTATCAGAGAGTGTCAGAGAGTGATAGAGAGTGAGAGAGAGTGTCTGAGTGTGTCTGAGAGTATCTGAAAGTGCTAGAGAGTGTCAGAGAGGTTCAGAGAGTGATTGAGAGTGATTGAGAATGATTGACAGTGATAGAGAGTGTCAGAGAGTGATAGAGTGTGCCAGAGAGTGTCTGAGAGTGTCAGAGAGGGTCAGAGAGGTTCAGAGAGTGTCAGAGAGTGTGAAAGAGTGTCAGAGAGGGTCAGAGAGTGTGCGAGTGTCAGAGAGTGTCAGAGAGTGTCAGAGAGTGTCTGAAAGTGTCAGAGAGTGTCTGAGAGTGATAGAGTGTCAGAGAGTGTCAGAGAGTGTCAGAGAGTGTCAGAGAGTGATAGAGAGTGATAGAGAGTGATAGAGAGTGTCTGAAAGTGTCAGAGAGTGATATAGAGTGATAGAGAGTGGCAGAGAGTGTCTGAAAGTGTCAGAGAGTGATAGAGAGTGTCTGCGTGTGTCAGAGATTGTCAGAGAGTGATAGAGTTTGTCAGAAAGTGTCAGACATTGTCAGAGAGGGTCAGAGAGTGTCAGAGAGTGTGAGAGAATGTCAGAGAGAGTGAGAGAGTGTCAGAGAGTGTCAGAGAGAGTGAGAGTGTCAGAGAGTGTGAGAGTGTCAGAGTGTATCAGAGAGTGTCAGAGAGTGATAGAGAGTGTCAGAGAGTGTCTGAGTGTGCCAGAGTGTATCAGAGAGTGTCAGAGAGTGTCAGAGAGTGATAGAGAGTGATAGAGAGTGTCAGAGAGTGAAAGAGAGTGATAGAGAGTGTCAGAGAGTGATAAAGTGTACCAGAGAGAGTCTGAGAGTGTCAGAGTGGGTCAGCGAGTGTCAGAGAGGGTCAGAGAGTGTCAGAGAGTGTGAAAGAGTATCAGAGAGTGTGAAAGAGTGTCAGAGAGTGTCAGAGAGTGTGCGAGTGTCAGAGAGTGTCCGAAAATGTCAGAGAGTGTCAGAGACTGATAGAGAGTGGCTGAGAGTGATAGAGAGTGTCAGAGAGTGTCAGAGAGTGTCAGAGAGTGATTGAGAGTGATTGAGAATGATTCACAGTGATAGAGAGTGTCAGAGAGTGATAGAGTGTGCCAGAGGGTGTCTGAGATTGTCAGAGAGGGTCAGAGAGGGTCAGAGAGTGTCAGAGAGTGTGAAAGAGTGTCAGAGAGTGGCAGAGAGTGTGCGAGTGTTAGAGAGTGTCAGAGAGTGTCAGAGAGTGACAGAGAGTGGTATCGAGTGTCTTAAAGTGTCAGAGAGTGTCTGAGAGTGATAGAGAGTGATAGAGAGTGATAGAGAGTGTCAGAGAGTGTCAGAGAGTGTCAGAGAGTGATCGAGAGTGATAGAGAGTGTCTGAAAGTGTCAGAGAGTGGTATAGAGTGATAGAGAGTGGCAGTGAATGTCTGAAAGTGTCAGAGAGTGATAGAGAGTGTCTGAGTGTGTCAGAGAGTGTCAGCGAGTGATAGAGTTTGTCAGAGAGTGTCAGAGATTGTCAGATAGTGTCAGCGAGTGTCAGAGAGGGACAGAGTGTGTCAGAGAGTGTCAGAGAGTGTGAGAGAGTGTCAGATAGTGTGAGAGTGTCAGAGAGTGTCAGAGAGTGTCAGAGAGTGATAGAGAGTAGCAGAGAGTGACTGAAAGTGTCAGAGAGTGATATAGAGTGATCGAGAGTGGCAGAGAGTGTCAGAGAGTGATCGAGAGTGTGAGAGAGTGTCTGAGTGTTTGAGATTGTCAGAGAGTATCAGAGAGTGATAGAGAGTTTCAGAGAGTCTCAGAGAGTGTCAGGGAGGGTCAGAGAGTGTCAGAGAGTGTGAGAGAGGGTCAGAGAGAGTGTCAGAGAGTGTCAGACAGTGATAGAGAGTGATAGAGAGTGTCTGAGTGTGACTGAAAGCGTCAGAGAGTGTCTGAGAGTGTCAGAGAGTGTCAGAGAGTGTCAGAGAGTGATAGAGAGTGATAGAGAGTGGCAGAGAATGTCTGAAATTGTCAGAGAGTGATAGACAGTGTCTGAGTGTGTCAGAGAACGTCAGAGAGTGATAGAGTTTGTCAGAGAGTGTCAGAGATTGTCAGAGAGGGTCAGAGAGTGTCAGAGAGGGTCAGAGAGTGTCAGAGAGTGTGAGGGAATGTCAGAGAGTATGAGAGAGTGTCAGAGAGTGTCAGAGAGTGTGAGAGTGTCAGAGAGTGTCAGAGAGTGTGAGAGAGTGTCAGAGAGTGTGAGAGTGTCAGAGAGTGTCAGAGAGTGTCAGAGAGTGACAGAGAGTAGCAGAGAGTGTCTGAAAGTGTCAGAGAGTGTCAGAGAGTGTCAGAGAGTGATCGAGAGTGATGGAGAGTGGCAGAGAGTGATCGAGAGTGATCGAGAGTGATAGAGAGTGGCAGAGAGTGTCTGAAAGTGTCAGCGAGTGATGTAGAGTGATAGAGAGTGGCAGAGAGTGTTGAAAGTGTCAGAGTGTGTCAGAGAGTGATCGAGACTGTCAGAGAGTGTCTGAGTGTGTCTGAGATTGTCAGAGAGTGATAGAGAGTGTCAGAGAGTCTCAGAGAGTGTCAGGGAGGGTCAGAGAGTGTCAGAGAGTGTCAGCGAGGGTCAGAGAGAGTGTCAGAGAGTGTCAGAGAGTGTCAGATAGTGATAGAGAGTGTCAGAGAGTGGCAGAGAGTTTCAGAGAGTGATAGAGAGTGATAGAGAGTGGCAGAGAGTGACTGAAAGTGTCAGAGAGTGTCTGAGTGTGTATGAGATTGTCAGAGAGTGTCAGAGAGAGATAGAGAGTGTTAGAGTGTATCAGAGAGTATCAGAGAGTGTCGGAGAGTGTCAGAGATTGTCAGATAGTGATAGAGAGTGTCTGAGACTGTCTGAGAGTGTCAGCGAGTGTCAGATAGTGATAGAGAGTGTCAGACAGTTTCTGAGAGTGTTAGAGTGCATCAGAGAGTGTCAGACAGTGTGAGAGAGTGATAGAGTGTGGTAGAGAGTGTCTGAGTGTGTCAGAGTGTGTCAGAGAGAGTGAGAGTTTCAGAGAGTGTGAGAGTGTAAGAGTGGGTCAGAGAGTGTCAGAGAGTGTGTGAGAGTGTGTGAGAGTGTCAGAGAGTGTGAGAGTGTCAGAGAGAGTCAGAGAGTTTCAGAGAGTGATAGAGAGTGAGAGAGTGTGTCAGAGAGTGATAGAGAGTGAGAGAGAGTGGCAGAGAGTGTCTGAGTGTGTCTGAGATTGTCAGAGAGTGTCAGAGAGAGATAGACAGTGTCAGAGAGTGTCAGAGAGTGTCTGAGAGTGATAGAGTGCCAGAGAGTGCCAGAGAGTGTCAGAGAGTGTCAGAGAGTGATATAGAGTGATAGAGAGTGGCAGAGAGTGTCTGAAAGTGTCAGAGAGTGATAGAGAGTGTCTGCGTGTGTCAGAGATTGTCAGAGAGTGATAGAGTTTGTCAGAAAGTGTCAGACATTGTCAGAGAGGGTCAGAGAGTGTCAGAGAGTGTGAGAGAATGTCAGAGAGAGTGAGAGAGTGTCAGAGAGTGTCAGAGAGAGTGAGAGTGTCAGAGAGTGTGAGAGTGTCTGAGTGTATCAGAGAGTGTCAGAGAGTGATAGAGAGTGTCAGAGAGTGTCTGAGTGTGCCAGAGTGTATCAGAGAGTGTCAGAGAGTGTCAGAGAGTGATAGAGAGAGATAGAGAGTGTCAGAGAGTGAAAGAGAGTGATAGAGAGTGTCAGAGAGTGATAAAGTGTACCAGAGAGAGTCTGAGAGTGTCAGAGTGGGTCAGCGAGTGTCAGAGAGGGTCAGAGAGTGTCAGAGAGTGTGAAAGAGTATCAGAGAGTGTGAAAGAGTATCAGAGAGTGTGAAAGAGTGTCAGAGAGTGTCAGAGAGTGTCCGAAAATATCAGAGAGTGTCAGAGACTGATAGAGAGTGGCTGAGAGTGATAGAGAGTGTCAGAGAGTGTCAGAGAGTGTCAGAGAGTGTCAGAGAGTGATTGAGAGTGATTGAGAATGATTCACAGTGATAGAGAGTGTCAGAGAGTGATAGAGTGTGCCAGAGGGTGTCTGAGATTGTCAGAGAGGGTCAGAGAGGGTCAGAGAGTGTCAGAGAGTGTGAAAGAGTGTCAGAGAGTGGCAGAGAGTGTGCGAGTGTTAGAGAGTGTCAGAGAGTGTCAGAGAGTGACAGAGAGTGGTATCGAGTGTCTTAAAGTGTCAGAGAGTGTCTGAGAGTGTCTGAGAGTGATAGAGAGTGATAGAGAGTGATAGAGAGTGTCAGAGAGTGTCAGAGAGTGTCAGAGAGTGATCGAGAGTGATAGAGAGTGTCTGAAAGTGTCAGAGAGTGGTATAGAGTGATAGAGAGTGGCAGTGAATGTCTGAAAGTGTCAGAGAGTGATAGAGAGTGTCTGAGTGTGTCAGAGAGTGTCAGCGAGTGATAGAGTTTGTCAGAGAGTGTCAGAGATTGTCAGATAGTGTCAGCGAGTGTCAGAGAGGGACAGAGTGTGTCAGAGAGTGTCAGAGAGTGTGAGAGAGTGTCAGATAGTGTGAGAGTGTCAGAGAGTGATAGAGAGTAGCAGAGAGTGACTGAAAGTGTCAGAGAGTGATATAGAGTGATCGAGAGTGGCAGAGAGTGTCAGAGAGTGATCGAGAGTGTGAGAGAGTGTCTGAGTGTGTCTGAGATTGTCAGAGAGTATCAGAGAGTGATAGAGAGTTTCAGAGAGTCTCAGAGAGTGTCAGGGAGGGTCAGAGAGTGTCAGAGAGTGTGAGAGAGGGTCAGAGAGAGTGTCAGAGAGTGTCAGACAGTGATAGAGAGTGATAGAGAGTGTCTGAGTGTGACTGAAAGCGTCAGAGAGTGTCTGAGAGTGTCTGAGAGTGTCAGAGAGTGTCAGAGAGTGATAGAGAGTGATAGAGAGTGGCAGAGAATGTCTGAAATTGTCAGAGAGTGATAGACAGTGTCTGAGTGTGTCAGAGAACGTCAGAGAGTGATAGAGTTTGTCAGAGAGTGTCAGAGATTGTCAGAGAGGGTCAGAGAGTGTCAGAGAGGGTCAGAGAGTGTCAGAGAGTGTGAGGGAATGTCAGAGAGTATGAGAGAGTGTCAGAGAGTGTCAGAGAGTGTGAGAGTGTCAGAGAGTGTCAGAGAGTGTCAGAGAGTGTCAGAGAGTGTCAGAGAGTGTGAGAGTGTCAGAGAGTGTCAGAGAGTGTCAGAGAGTGACAGAGAGTAGCAGAGAGTGTCTGAAAGTGTCAGAGAGTGTCAGAGAGTGATAGAGAGTGATAGAGAGTGTCAGAGAGTGTCAGAGAGTGATCGAGAGTGATAGAGAGTGGCAGAGAGTGTCTGAAAGTGTCAGCGAGTGATGTAGAGTGATAGAGAGTGGCAGAGAGTGTTGAAAGTGTCAGAGTGTGTCAGAGTGTGATCGAGACTGTCAGAGAGTGTCTGAGTGTGTCTGAGATTGTCAGAGAGTGATAGAGAGTGTCAGAGAGTCTCAGAGAGTGTCAGGGAGGGTCAGAGAGTGTCAGAGAGTGTCAGCGAGGGTCAGAGAGAGTGTCAGAGAGTGTCAGAGAGTGTCAGATAGTGATAGAGAGTGTCAGAGAGTGGCAGAGAGTTTCAGAGAGTGATAGAGAGTGATAGAGAGTGTCAGAGAGTGTCAGAGAGTGTCAGAGAGTGATCGAGAGTGATGGAGAGTGGCAGAGAGTGATCGAGAGTGATCGAGAGTGATAGAGAGTGGCAGAGAGTGTCTGAAAGTGTCAGCGAGTGATGTAGAGTGATAGAGAGTGGCAGAGAGTGTTGAAAGTGTCAGAGTGTGTCAGAGAGTGATCGAGACTGTCAGAGAGTGTCTGAGTGTGTCTGAGATTGTCAGAGAGTGATAGAGAGTGTCAGAGAGTCTCAGAGAGTGTCAGGGAGGGTCAGAGAGTGTCAGAGAGTGTCAGCGAGGGTCAGAGAGAGTGTCAGAGAGTGTCAGAGAGTGTCAGATAGTGATAGAGAGTGTCAGAGAGTGGCAGAGAGTTTCAGAGAGTGATAGAGAGTGATAGAGAGTGGCAGAGAGTGACTGAAAGTGTCAGAGATTGTCTGAGTGTGTCTGAGATTGTCAGAGAGTGTCAGAGAGTGTCAGAGAGTATCAGCGAGTGTCAGAGAGTGATAGAGAGTGATAGAGAGTGTCAGCGAGTGATAGAGAGTGTCAGAGAGTGTCTGAGTGTGTATGAGATTGTCAGAGAGTGTCAGAGAGAGATAGAGAGTGTTAGAGTGTATCAGAGAGTATCAGAGAGTGTCGGAGAGTGTCAGAGATTGTCAGATAGTGATAGAGAGTGTCTGAGACTGTCTGAGATTTTCAGCGAGTGTCAGATAGTGATAGAGAGTGTCAGACAGTTTCTGAGAGTGTTAGAGTGCATCAGAGAGTGTCAGACAGTGTGAGAGAGTGATAGAGTGTGCTAGAGAGTGTCTGAGTGTGTCAGAGTGTGTCAGAGAGAGTGAGAGTTTCAGAGAGTGTGAGAGTGTAAGAGTGGGTCAGAGAGTGTCAGAGAGTGTGTGAGAGTGTGTGAGAGTGTCAGAGAGTGTGAGAGTGTCAGAGAGAGTCAGAGAGTTTCAGAGAGTGATAGAGAGTGAGAGAGTGTGTCAGAGAGTGATAGAGAGTGAGAGAGAGTGGCAGAGAGTGTCTGAGTGTGTCTGAGATTGTCAGAGAGTGTCAGAGAGAGATAGACAGTGTCAGAGAGTGTCAGAGAGTGTCTGAGAGTGATAGAGAGTGTCTGAGAGTGATAGAGTGCCAGAGAGTGTCAGAGAGTGATATAGAGTGATAGAGAGTGGCAGAGAGTGTCTGAAAGTGTCAGAGAGTGATAGAGAGTGTCTGCGTGTGTCAGAGATTGTCAGAGAGTGATAGAGTTTGTCAGAAAGTGTCAGACATTGTCAGAGAGGGTCAGAGAGTGTGAGAGAATGTCAGAGAGAGTGAGAGAGTGTCAGAGAGTGTCAGAGAGAGTGAGAGTGTCAGAGAGTGTGAGAGAGTGTCAGAGAGTGTGAGAGTGTCAGAGAGTGTCAGAGAGTGTCAGAGAGTGTCTGAGTGTGCCAGAGTGTATCAGAGAGTGTCAGAGAGTGTCAGAGAGTGATAGAGAGAGATAGAGAGTGTCAGAGAGTGAAAGAGAGTGATAGAGAGTGTCAGAGAGTGATAAAGTGTACCAGAGAGAGTCTGAGAGTGTCAGAGTGGGTCAGCGAGTGTCAGAGAGGGTCAGAGAGTGTCAGAGAGTGTGAAAGAGTATCAGAGAGTGTGAAAGAGTATCAGAGAGTGTGAAAGAGTGTCAGAGAGTGTCCGAAAATATCAGAGAGTGTCAGAGACTGATAGAGAGTGGCTGAGAGTGATAGAGAGTGTCAGAGAGTGTCAGAGAGTGTCAGAGAGTGATTGAGAGTGATTGAGAATGATTCACAGTGATAGAGAGTGTCAGAGAGTGATAGAGTGTGCCAGAGGGTGTCTGAGATTGTCAGAGAGGGTCAGAGAGGGTCAGAGAGTGTCAGAGAGTGTGAAAGAGTGTCAGAGAGTGGCAGAGAGTGTGCGAGTGTTAGAGAGTGTCAGAGAGTGTCAGAGAGTGACAGAGAGTGGTATCGAGTGTCTTAAAGTGTCAGAGAGTGTCTGAGAGTGATAGAGAGTGATAGAGAGTGATAGAGAGTGTCAGAGAGTGTCAGAGAGTGATCGAGAGTGATAGAGAGTGTCTGAAAGTGTCAGAGAGTGGTATAGAGTGATAGAGAGTGGCAGTGAATGTCTGAAAGTGTCAGAGAGTGATAGAGAGTGTCTGAGTGTGTCAGAGAGTGTCAGCGAGTGATAGAGTTTGTCAGAGAGTGTCAGAGATTGTCAGATAGTGTCAGCGAGTGTCAGAGAGGGACAGAGTGTGTCAGAGAGTGTCAGAGAGTGTGAGAGAGTGTCAGATAGTGTGAGAGTGTCAGAGAGTGTCAGAGAGTGTCAGAGAGTGATAGAGAGTAGCAGAGAGTGACTGAAAGTGTCAGAGAGTGATATAGAGTGATCGAGAGTGGCAGAGAGTGTCAGAGAGTGATCGGGAGTGTGAGAGAGTGTCTGAGTGTGTCTGAGATTGTCAGAGAGTATCAGAGAGTGATAGAGAGTTTCAGAGAGTCTCAGAGAGTGTCAGGGAGGGTCAGAGAGTGTCAGAGAGTGTGAGAGAGGGTCAGAGAGAGTGTCAGAGAGTGTCAGACAGTGATAGAGAGTGATAGAGAGTGTCTGAGTGTGACTGAAAGCGTCAGAGAGTGTCTGAGAGTGTCTGAGTGTGTCAGAGAGTGTCAGAGAGTGATAGAGAGTGATAGAGAGTGGCAGAGAATGTCTGAAATTGTCAGAGAGTGATAGACAGTGTCTGAGTGTGTCAGAGAACGTCAGAGAGTGATAGAGTTTGTCAGAGAGTGTCAGAGATTGTCAGAGAGGGTCAGAGAGTGTCAGAGAGGGTCAGAGAGTGTCAGAGAGTGTGAGGGAATGTCAGAGAGTATGAGAGAGTGTCAGAGAGTGTCAGAGAGTGTGAGAGTGTCAGAGAGTGTCAGAGAGTGTCAGAGAGTGTGAGAGAGTGTCAGAGAGTGTGAGAGTGTCAGAGAGTGTCAGAGAGTGTCAGAGAGTGACAGAGAGTAGCAGAGAGTGTCTGAAAGTGTCAGAGAGTGTCAGAGAGTGATAGAGAGTGATAGAGAGTGTCAGAGAGTGTCAGAGAGTGATCGAGAGTGATAGAGAGTGGCAGAGAGTGTCTGAAAGTGTCAGCGAGTGATGTAGAGTGATAGAGAGTGGCAGAGAGTGTTGAAAGTGTCAGAGTGTGTCAGAGAGTGATCGAGACTGTCAGAGAGTGTCTGAGTGTGTCTGAGATTGTCAGAGAGTGATAGAGAGTGTCAGAGAGTCTCAGAGAGTGTCAGGGAGGGTCAGAGAGTGTCAGAGAGTGTCAGCGAGGGTCAGAGAGAGTGTCAGAGAGTGTCAGAGAGTGTCAGATAGTGATAGAGAGTGTCAGAGAGTGGCAGAGAGTTTCAGAGAGTGATAGAGAGTGATAGAGAGTGTCAGAGAGTGTCAGAGAGTGTCAGAGAGTGATCGAGAGTGATGGAGAGTGGCAGAGAGTGATCGAGAGTGATCGAGAGTGATAGAGAGTGGCAGAGAGTGTCTGAAAGTGTCAGCGAGTGATGTAGAGTGATAGAGAGTGGCAGAGAGTGTTGAAAGTGTCAGAGTGTGTCAGAGAGTGATCGAGACTGTCAGAGAGTGTCTGAGTGTGTCTGAGATTGTCAGAGAGTGATAGAGAGTGTCAGAGAGTCTCAGAGAGTGTCAGGGAGGGTCAGAGAGTGTCAGAGAGTGTCAGCGAGGGTCAGAGAGAGTGTCAGAGAGTGTCAGAGAGTGTCAGATAGTGATAGAGAGTGTCAGAGAGTGGCAGAGAGTTTCAGAGAGTGATAGAGAGTGATAGAGAGTGGCAGAGAGTGACTGAAAGTGTCAGAGATTGTCTGAGTGTGTCTGAGATTGTCAGAGAGTGTCAGAGAGTGTCAGAGAGTGTCAGAGAGTATCAGCGAGTGTCAGAGAGTGATAGAGAGTGATAGAGAGTGTCAGAGAGTGATAGAGAGTGTCAGAGAGTGTCTGAGTGTGTATGAGATTGTCAGAGAGTGTCAGAGAGAGATAGAGAGTGTTAGAGTGTATCAGAGAGTATCAGAGAGTGTCGGAGAGTGTCAGAGATTGTCAGATAGTGATAGAGAGTGTCTGAGACTGTCTGAGAGTGTCAGCGAGTGTCAGATAGTGATAGAGAGTGTCAGACAGTTTCTGAGAGTGTTAGAGTGCATCAGAGAGTGTCAGACAGTGTGAGAGAGTGATAGAGTGTGCTAGAGAGTGTCTGAGTGTGTCAGAGTGTGTCAGAGAGAGTGAGAGTTTCAGAGAGTGTGAGAGTGTAAGAGTGGGTCAGAGAGTGTCAGAGAGTGTGTGAGAGTGTGTGAGAGTGTGTGAGAGTGTCAGAGAGTGTGAGAGTGTCAGAGAGAGTCAGAGAGTTTCAGAGAGTGATAGAGAGTGAGAGAGTGTGTCAGAGAGTGATAGAGAGTGAGAGAGAGTGGCAGAGAGTGTCTGAGTGTGTCTGAGATTGTCAGAGAGTGTCAGAGAGAGATAGACAGTGTCAGAGAGTGTCAGAGAGTGTCTGAGAGTGATAGAGAGTGTCTGAGAGTGATAGAGTGCCAGAGAGTGTCAGAGAGTGTCAGAGAGTGATATAGAGTGATAGAGAGTGGCAGAGAGTGTCTGAAAGTGTCAGAGAGTGATAGAGAGTGTCTGCGTGTGTCAGAGATTGTCAGAGAGTGATAGAGTTTGTCAGAAAGTGTCAGACATTGTCAGAGAGGGTCAGAGAGTGTGAGAGAATGTCAGAGAGAGTGAGAGAGTGTCAGAGAGTGTCAGAGAGAGTGAGAGTGTCAGAGAGTGTGAGAGAGTGTCAGAGAGTGTGAGAGTGTCAGAGAGTGTCAGAGAGTGTCAGAGAGTGTCTGAGTGTGCCAGAGTGTATCAGAGAGTGTCAGAGAGTGTCAGAGAGTGATAGAGAGAGATAGAGAGTGTCAGAGAGTGAAAGAGAGTGATAGAGAGTGTCAGAGAGTGATAAAGTGTACCAGAGAGAGTCTGAGAGTGTCAGAGTGGGTCAGCGAGTGTCAGAGAGGGTCAGAGAGTGTCAGAGAGTGTGAAAGAGTATCAGAGAGTGTGAAAGAGTATCAGAGAGTGTGAAAGAGTGTCAGAGAGTGTCAGAGAGTGTCCGAAAATATCAGAGAGTGTCAGAGACTGATAGAGAGTGGCTGAGAGTGATAGAGAGTGTCAGAGAGTGTCAGAGAGTGTCAGAGAGTGATTGAGAGTGATTGAGAATGATTCACAGTGATAGAGAGTGTCAGAGAGTGATAGAGTGTGCCAGAGGGTGTCTGAGATTGTCAGAGAGGGTCAGAGAGGGTCAGAGAGTGTCAGAGAGTGTGAAAGAGTGTCAGAGAGTGGCAGAGAGTGTGCGAGTGTTAGAGAGTGTCAGAGAGTGTCAGAGAGTGACAGAGAGTGGTATCGAGTGTCTTAAAGTGTCAGAGAGTGTCTGAGAGTGATAGAGAGTGATAGAGAGTGATAGAGAGTGTCAGAGAGTGTCAGAGAGTGTCAGAGAGTGATCGAGAGTGATAGAGAGTGTCTGAAAGTGTCAGAGAGTGGTATAGAGTGATAGAGAGTGGCAGTGAATGTCTGAAAGTGTCAGAGAGTGATAGAGAGTGTCTGAGTGTGTCAGAGAGTGTCAGCGAGTGATAGAGTTTGTCAGAGAGTGTCAGAGATTGTCAGATAGTGTCAGCGAGTGTCAGAGAGGGACAGAGTGTGTCAGAGAGTGTCAGAGAGTGTGAGAGAGTGTCAGATAGTGTGAGAGTGTCAGAGAGTGTCAGAGAGTGTCAGAGAGTGATAGAGAGTAGCAGAGAGTGACTGAAAGTGTCAGAGAGTGATATAGAGTGATCGAGAGTGGCAGAGAGTGTCAGAGAGTGATCGAGAGTGTGAGAGAGTGTCTGAGTGTGTCTGAGATTGTCAGAGAGTATCAGAGAGTGATAGAGAGTTTCAGAGAGTCTCAGAGAGTGTCAGGGAGGGTCAGAGAGTGTCAGAGAGTGTGAGAGAGGGTCAGAGAGAGTGTCAGAGAGTGTCAGACAGTGATAGAGAGTTATAGAGAGTGTCTGAGTGTGACTGAAAGCGTCAGAGAGTGTCTGAAAGTGTCAGCGAGTGATGTAGAGTGATAGAGAGTGGCAGAGAGTGTTGAAAGTGTCAGAGTGTGTCAGAGAGTGATCGAGACTGTCAGAGAGTGCCTGAGTGTGTCTGAGATTGTCAGAGAGTGATAGAGAGTGTCAGAGAGTCTCAGAGAGTGTCAGGGAGGGTCAGAGATTGTCAGAGAGTGTCAGCGAGGGTCAGAGAGAGTGTCAGAGAGTGTCAGAGAGTGTCAGATAGTGATAGAGAGTGTCAGAGAGTGGCAGAGAGTTTCAGAGAGTGATAGAGAGTGATAGAGAGTGGCAGAGAGTGACTGAAAGTGTCAGAGATTGTATGAGTGTGTCTGAGATTGTCAGAGAGTGTCAGAGAGTGTCAGAGAGTATCAGCGAGTGTCAGAGAGTGATAGAGAGTGATAGAGAGTGTCAGAGAGTGATAGAGAGTGTCAGAGAGTGTCTGAGTGTGTATGAGATTGTCAGAGAGTGTCAGAGATAGATAGAGAGTGTTAGAGTGTATCAGAGAGTATCAGAGAGTGTCGGAGAGTGTCAGAGATTGTCAGATAGTGATAGAGAGTGTCTGAGACTGTCTGAGAGTGTCAGCGAGTGTCAGATAGTGATAGAGAGTGTCAGACAGTTTCTGAGAGTGTTAGAGTGCATCAGAGAGTGTCAGACAGTGTGAGAGAGTGATAGAGTGTGGTAGAGAGTGTCTGAGTGTGTCAGAGTGTGTCAGAGAGAGTGAGAGTTTCAGAGAGTGTGAGAGTGTAAGAGTGGGTCAGAGAGTGTCAGAGAGTGTGTGAGAGTGTGTGAGAGTGTCAGAGAGTGTGAGAGTGTCAGAGAGAGTCAGAGAGTTTCAGAGAGTGATAGAGAGTGAGAGAGTGTGTCAGAGAGTGATAGAGAGTGAGAGAGAGTGGCAGAGAGTGTCTGAGTGTGTCTGAGATTGTCAGAGAGTGTCAACGAGAGATAGACAGTGTCAGAGAGTGTCTGAGAGTGATAGAGAGTGTCAGAATGGGTCCGAGAGTGTGAGAGTGTCAGAGAGTGTGAGAGTGTCAGAGAGTGTGAGAGTGTGATAGAGAGGGTCAGTGAGTGTCAGCGAGTGTCTGCGTGGGTCTGAGAGTGCCAGAGAGGGTCAGAGAGTGATAGAGAGGGTCAGAGAGTGTCAGAGAGTGTTAGAGAGTGTCAGAGAGTGATAGAGAGTGGCAGAGAGTGTCTGAAAGTGTCAGAGAGTGTCAGGGAGTGATAGAGAGTGTCAGAGAGTGTCTGATTGTGTCTGAGATTGCAGAGAGTGTCAGAGAGTGATAGAGAGTGTCCGAGAGTGTCACAGTGTATCAGAGAGTATCAGAGAGTGTCAGAGAGTGTCAGAGAATGATAGAGAGTGTCTGAGACTGTCTGAGAGTGTCAGATTGAGTCAGAGAGTGGTTGAGAGTGTCAGAGAGTGTCTGAGAGTGTTAGAGTGTATCAGAGAGTGTCAGAGAGTGATAGAGAGTGGTAGAGAATGGTCTGAGTGTGTCAGAGAGTGTCTGAGAGTGTCAGAGTGTATCAGAGAGTGTCAGAGAGTGATAGAGAGAGAAAGAGAGTGTCTGAGAGTGCCACAGTGTATCAGAGAGTGATAGAGAGTGAGAGAGAGTGTCTGAGTGTGTCTGAGAGTATCTGAAAGTGCCAGAGAGCGTCAGAGAGGTTCAGAGAGTGATTGACAGTGATTGAGAATGATTGACAGTGATAGAGAGTGTCAGAGAGTGATAGAGTGTGCCAGAGAGTGTCTGAGAGCGTCAGAGAGGGTCAGAGAGGTTCAGAGAGTGTCAGAGAGTGTGAAAGAGTGTCAGAGAGGGTCAGAGAGTGTGCGAGTGTCAGAGAGTGTCAGAGAGTGTCAGAGAGTGATAGAGAGTGGCAGAGAGTGTCAGAAAGTGATAGAGAGTGATAGAGAGTGTCAGAGAGTGTCTGAGAGTGATAGAGATTGTCTGAGAGTGATAGAGAGTGTCAGAGAGTGTCAGAGAGTGTCAGAGAGTGATAGAGCGTGACAGAGAGTGTCTGAAAGTGTCAGAGAGTGATATGGAGTGATAGAGAGTGGCAGAGAGTGTCTGAAAGTGTCAGAGAGTGATAGAGAGTGTCTGAGTGTGTCAGAGAGTGTCAGAGAGTGTCAGAGAGTGATAGAGTTTGTCAGAAAGTGTCAGACATTGTCAGAGAAGGTCAGAGAGTGTCAGAGAGTGTGAGAGAATGTCAGAGAGAGTGAGAGAGTGTCAGAGAGTGTCAGAGAGTGTGAGTGTGTCAGACAGTGTGAGAGTGTCAGAGAGTATCAGATAGTGTCAGAGAGGGACAGAGTGTGTCAGAGAGTGTCAGAGAGTGTGAGAGAGTGTGAGAGTGTCAGAGAGTGTCAGAGAGTGTCAGACAGTGATAGAGAGTGTCAGAGAGTGTCTGAAAGTGTCAGAGAGTGTCAGCGAGTGATAGAGAGTGTCAGAGAGTGTCAGAGAGTGATAGAGAGTGATCGACAGTGTCAGAGAGTGTCAGAGAGTGTCAGAGAGGCTCCGAGAGTGTGAGAGTGTCAGAGAGTGTGAGTGTGTCAGAGTGTGTCAGAAAGTGTCAGAGAGTGATAGAGAGTGGCAGAGAGTGTCTGAATGTGTCAGCGAGTGACAGAGATTGATAGAGAGTGGCAGAGAGTTTCTGAAAGTGTCAGAGAGTGTCAGAGAGTGATCGAGAGTGTCAGAGAGTGTCAGAGAGTGTGAGAGTGTCAGAGAGTGTCAGAGAGTGTCAGAGAGTGTCAGAGAGTGATAGAGAGTGGCAGAGAGTGTCTGAAAGTGTCAGAGAGTGTCAGCGAGTGATAGAGAGTGTCAGAGAGTGTCAGAGAGTGATAGAGAGTGTCAGAGAGTGTCAGAGAGGCTCCGAGAGTGTGAGAGTGTCAGAGAGTGTGAGTGTGTCAGAGTGTGTCAGAAAGTGTCAGAGAGTGATAGAGATTGATAGAGAGTGGCAGAGAGTGTCTGAAAGTGTCAGCGAGTGACAGAGAGTGATAGAGAGTGGCAGAGAGTTTCTGAAAGTGTCAGAGAGTGTCAGAGAGTGTTCGAGAGTGTCAGAGAGTGTCTGAGTGTGTCTGAGATTGTCAGAGAGTGTCAGAGAGTGATAGAGAGTGATAGAGAGTCTCAGAGAGTGTCAGGGAGTTTCAGAGAGTGTCAGAGAGTGTGAGAGTGTGTGAGAGTGTCAGAGAGAGTGTCAGAGAGTGTCAGAGAGGGTCAGAGAGGTTCAGAGAGTGTCAGAGAGTGTGAAAGAGTGTCAGAGATGGTCAGAGAGTGTGCGAGTGTCAGAGAGTGTCAGAGAGTGTCAGAGAGTGTCTGAAAGTGTCAGAGAGTGTCTGAGAGTGATAGAGAGTGTCAGAGAGTGTCAGAGAGTGTCAGAGAGTGTCAGAGAGTGATAGAGAGTGGCAGAGAGTGTCTGAAATTGTCAGAGAGTGATAGAGAATGTCTGAGTGTGTCAGAGAGTGTCAGAGATTGTCAGAGAGTGATAGAGTTTGACAGAAAATGTCAGACATTGTCAGAGAGGGTCAGAGAGTGTCAGAGAGTGTGAGAGAATGTCAGAGAGAGTGAGAGAGTGTCAGAGAGTGTCAAAGAGAGTGAGAGTGTCAGAGAGTGTGAGAGTGTGAGAGTGTATCAGAGAGTGTCAGAGAGTGATAGAGAGTGACAGAGAGTGTCTGAGTGTGCCAGAGTGTATCAGAGAGTGTCAGAGAGTGTCAGAGAGTGTCAGAGAGTGATAGTGAGTGATAGAGAGTGTCAGAGAGTGATAGAGTTTGCCAGAGAGAGTCTGAGAGTGTCAGCGAGTGTCAGAGAGGGTCAGAGAGTGTCAGAGAGTGTGAAAGAGTATCAGAGAGTGTGAAAGAGTGTCAGAGAGTGTCAGAGAGTGTGCGAGTGTCCGAAAATGTCAGAGAGTGTCAGAGAGTGTCAGAGTGTGTCAGAGAGTGATTGAGAGTGATTGAGAATGATTCACAGTGATAGAGAGTGTCAGAGAGTGATAGAGTGTGCCAGAGGGTGTCTGAGATTGTCAGAGAGGGTCAGAGAGGGTCAGAGAGTGTCAGAGAGTGTGAAAGAGTGTCAGAGAGTGGCAGAGAGTGTGCGAGTGTTAGAGAGTGTCAGAGAGTGTCAGAGAGTGATAGGGAGTGGTAGAGAGTGTCTTAAAGTGTCAGAGAGTGTCTGAGAGTGATAGAGAGTGTCAGAGAGTGTCAGAGAGTGATCGAGAGTGATAGAGAGTGTCTGAAAGTGTCAGAGAGTGATATGGAGTGATAGAGAGTGGCAGAGAATGTCTGAAAGTGTCAGAGAGTGATAGAGAGTGTCTGAGTGTGTCAGAGAGTGTCAGCGAGTGATAGAGTTTGTCAGAGAGTGTCAGAGATTGTCAGAGAGAGTCAGAGAGTGTCAGAGAGTGTCAGAGAATGTCAGAGAGTATGAGAGAGTGTCAGAGAGTGTCAGAGAGTGTGAGAGTGTCAGAGAGTGTGAGAGTGTCAGAGAGTGTCAGATAGTGTCAGTGAGTGTCAGAGAGGGACAGAGTGTGTCAGAGAGTGTGAGAGAGTGTCAGAGAGTGTGAGAGTGTCAGAGAGTGTCAGAGAGTGATAGAGAGTAGCAGAGAGTGACTGAAAGAGTCAGAGAGTGTCAGAGAGTGATAGAGAGTGTCAGAGAGTGTCAGGGAGTGATAGAGATTGATAGAGAGTGGCAGAGAGTGTCTGAAAGTGTCAGCGAGTGATATAGAGTGATCGAGAGTGGCAGAGAGTGTCAGAGAGTGATCGAGAGTGTCAGAGAGTGTCTGAGTGTGTCTGAGATTGTCAGAGAGTGTCAGAGAGTGATAGAGAGTTTCAGAGAGTCTCAGAGAGTGTCAGGGAGGGTCAGAGAGTGTCAGAGAGTGTGAGAGAGGGTCAGAGAGAGGGTCAGAGAGAGTGTCAGAGAGAGTGTCAGATTGTGATAGAGAGTGTCAGAGAGTGTCAGAGAGTGGCAGAGAGTTTCAGAGAGTGATAGAGAGTGATTGAGAGTGGCAGAGAGTGTCTGAAAGTATCAGAGAGTGTCTGAGTGTGTCTGAGATTGTCAGAGAGTGTCTGAGACTGTCTGAGAGTGTCAAGGAGTGATAGAGAGTGTCAGAGAGTGTCTGAGTGTGTATGACATTGTCAGAGAGTGTCAGAGAGAGATAGAGAGTGTCAGAGTGTATTAGAGAGTATCAGAGAGTGTCGGAGAGTGTCAGAGATTGTCAGATAGTGATATAGAGTGTCTGAGACTGTCTGAGAGTGTCAGCGAGTGTCAGAGAGGGACAGAGTGTGTCAGAGAGTGTCAGAGAGTGTGAGAGAGTGTCAGACAGTGTGAGAGTGTCAGAGAGTGTCAGAGAGTGTCAGAGAGTGATAGAGAGTAGCAGAGAGTAGCAGAGAGTGACTGAAAGTGTCAGAGAGTGTCAGAGAGTGATAGAGAGAGTCAGAGAGTGTCAGGGAGTGCTGGAGATTGATAGAGAGTGGCAGAGAGTGTCTGAAAGTGTCAGCGAGTGAGATAGAGTGATCGAGAGTGGCAGAGAGTGTCAGAGAGTGATCGAGAGTGTGAGAGAGTGTCTGAGTGTGTCTGAGATTGTCAGAGAGTTTCAGAGAGTGATGGAGAGTTTCAGAGAGTCTCAGAGAGTGTCAGGGAGGGTCAGAGAGTGTCAGAGAGTGTCAGAGAGTGTGAGAGAGGGTCAGAGAGAGTGTCAGAGAGTGTCAGACAGTGATAGAGAGTGGCAGAGAGTGGCAGAGCGTTTCAGAGAGTGATAGAGAGTGGCAGAGAATGTCTGAAAGTGTCAGAGAGTGATAGACAGTGTCTGAGTGTGTCAGAGAACGTCAGAGAGTGATAGAGTTTGTCAGAGAGTATCAGAGAGTGATCGAGAGTCTGAGAGAGTGTCTGAGTGTGTCTGAGATTGTCAGAGAGTTTCAGAGAGTGATAGAGAGTTTCAGAGAGTCTCAGAGAGTGTCAGGGAGGGTCAGAGAGTGTCAGAGAGTGTGAGAGAGGGTCAGAGAGAGTGTCAGAGAGTGTCAGACAGTGATAGAGAGTGGCAGAGAGTGGCAGAGAGTTTCAGAGAGTGATAGAGAGTGATAGAGAGTGTCTGAGTGTGTCTGAAAGCGTCAGAGAGTGTCTGAGAGTGTCAGAGAGTGATAGAGAGTGATAGAGAGTGGCAGAGAATGTCTGAAAGTGTCAGAGAGTGATAGACAGTGTCTGAGTGTGTCAGAGAACGTCAGAGAGTGATAGAGTTTGTCAGAGAGTGTCAGAGATTGTCAGAGAGTGTCAGAGAGTGTCAGAGAGTGTGAGGGAATGTCAGAGAGTATGAGAGAGTGTCAGAGAGTGTCAGAGAGTGTGAGAGTGTCAGAGAGTGTGAGAGTGTCAGAGAGTGTCAGATAGTGTCAGCGAGTGTCAGAGAGGGACAGAGTGTGTCAGAGAGTGTCAGAGAGTGTGAGAGAGTGTCAGAGAGTGTGAGAGTGTCAGATAGTGTCAGAGAGTGTCAGAGAGTGACAGAGAGTAGCAGAGAGTGTCTGAAAGTGTCAGAGAGTGTCAGAGAGTGTCAGAGAGTGTCAGAGAGTGATAGAGAGTGTCAGAGAGTGTCAGAGAGTGTCAGAGAGTGTCAGAGAGTGATAAAGAGTGTCAGAGAGTGTCAGAGAGGCTCCGAGAGTGTGAGAGTGTCAGAGAGTGTGAGTGTGTCCGAGTGTGTCAGAAAGTGTCAGAGAGTGATAGAGAGTGGCAGAGAGTGTCTGAAAGTGTCAGCGAGTGACAGAGAGTGATAGAGAGTGGCAGAGAGTTTCTGAAAGTGTCAGAGAGTGTCAGAGAGTGATCGAGAGTGTCAGAGGGTGTCTGAGTGTGTCTGAGATTGTCAGAGAGTGTCAGAGAGTGATAGAGAGTGATAGAGAGTCTCAGAGAGTGTCAGGGAGTTTCAGAGAGTGTCAGAGAGTGTGAGAGTGTGTGAGAGTGTCAGAGAGAGTGTCAGAGAGTGTCAGAGAGGGTCAGAGAGGTTCAGAGAGTGTCAGAGAGTGTGAAAGAGTGTCAGAGAGGGTCAGAGAGTGTGCGAGTGTCAGAGAGTGTCAGAGAGTGTCAGAGAGTGTCTCAAAGTGTCAGAGAGTGTCTGAGAGTGACAGAGAGAGTCAGAGAGTGTCAGAGAGTGTCAGAGAGTGTCAGAGAGTGTGAGAGAGGGTCAGAGAGAGTGTCAGAGAGTGTCAGACAGTGATAGAGAGTGGCAGAGCGTTTCAGAGAGTGATAGAGAGTGATAGAGAGTGGCAGAGAATGTCTGAAAGTGTCAGAGAGTGATAGACAGTGTCTGAGTGTGTCAGAGAACGTCAGAGTGTGATAGAGTTTGTCAGAGAGTGTCAGAGAGTGATCGAGAGTGTGAGAGAGTGTCTGAGTGTGTCTGAGATTGTCAGAGAGTTTCAGAGAGTGATAGAGAGTTTCAGAGAGTCTCAGAGAGTGTCAGGGAGGGTCAGAGAGTGTGAGAGAGGGTCAGAGAGAGTGTCAGAGAGTGTCAGACAGTGATAGAGAGTGGCAGAGAGTGGCAGAGAGTTTCAGAGAGTTTCAGAGAGTGATAGAGAGTGATGGAGAGTGTCTGAGTGTGTCTGAAAGCGTCAGAGAGTGTCTGAGAGTGTCAGAGAGTGTCAGAGAGTGATAGAGAGTGATAGAGTGTGGCAGAGAATGTCTGAAAGTGTCAGAGAGTGATAGACAGTGTTTGAGTGTGTCAGAGAACGTCAGAGAGTGATAGAGTTTGTCAGAGAGTGTCAGAGATTGTCAGAGAGTGTCAGAGAGTGTCAGAGAGTGTCAGAGAGTGTGAGGGAATGTCAGAGAGTATGAGAGAGTGTCAGAGAGTGTCAGAGAGTGTGAGAGTGTCAGAGAGTGTGAGAGTGTCAGAGAGTGTCAGATCGTGTCAGAGAGTGTCAGAGAGGGACAGAGTGTGTCAGAGTGTGTCAGAGAGTGTCAGAGAGTGTGAGAGAGTGTCAGAGAGTGTGAGAGTGTCAGAGAGTGTCAGAGAGTGTCAGAGAGTGACAGAGAGTAGCAGAGAGTGTCTGAAAGTGTCAGAGAGTGTCAGAGAGTGTCAGAGAGTGATAGAGAGTGATAGAGAGTGTCAGAGAGTGTCAGAGAATGTCAGAGAGTGATAAAGAGTGTCAGAGAGTGTCAGAGAGGCTCCGAGAGTGTGAGAGTGTCAGAGAGTGTCAGAGAGTGACAGAGAGTAGCAGAGAGTGTCTGAAAGTGTCAGAGAGTGTCAGAGAGTGTCAGAGAGTGATAGAGAGTGATAGAGAGTGTCAGAGAGTGTCAGAGAATGTCAGACAGTGATAGAGAGTGTCAGAGAGTGTCTGAGTGTGTATGAGATTGTCAGAGAGTGTCAGAGAGAGATCGAGAGTGTCAGAGTGTATTAGAGAGTATCAGAGAGTATCAGAGAGTGTCAGAGAGTGTCAGAGAGTGTCAGAGATTTTCAGATAGTGATAGAGAATGTCTGAGACTGTCTGAGAGTGTCAGCGAGTGTCAGATGGTGATAGAGAGTGTCAGAGAGTGTCTGAGAGTGTTAGAGTGTATCAGAGAGTGCCAGACAGTGTGAGAGAGTAATAGACTGTGGTAAAGTGTGTCTGAGCGTGTCAGAGTGTGTCTGAGAGTGTCACAGTGTATCAGAGAGTGTCAGAGAGTGATTGAGAGTGTAAGAGAGTGTCTGAGAGTGTCAGAGAGTGATAGAGAGTGTCAGAGAGTGTCAGAGAGGGTCAGAGAGTGTCAGAGAGTGAGAGAGAGTGTCAGAGAGTGTGAGAGAGTGTCAGAGAGAGTGAGAGTGTCAGAGAGTGTCAGACAGTGACTGAGAGTGTCAGAGTGGGTCAGAGAGTGTCAGAGAGTGTTTGAGAGTGTCAGAGAGTGTGAGAGTGTCAGAGAGTGTCTTTTAGAATTTAGAACATTACCGCGCAGTACAGGCCCTTCGGCCCTCGATGTTGCGCCGACCTGTGAAACCATCTGACCTACACTATTCCATTTTCATCCATGTGTCTATCCAATGTCCACTTAAATGCCCTTAAAGTTGGCGAATCTACTACTGCTGCAGGCAGGGCGTTCCACGCCCTTACTACTCTCTGAGTAAAGAAACTACCTCTCACATCTGTCCGATATCTATCACCCCTCAACTTGAAGCTATGTCCCCTCGTGTTTGCCATCACCATCCGAGGAAAAAGACGCTCACTATCCACCCTATCTAACCCTCTGATTATCTTATATGTCTCTATTAAGTCACCTCTCCTCCTCCTTCTCTCCAACGAAAACAACCTCAAGTCCCTCAGCCTTTCCTCGTAAGACCTTCCCTCCATACCAGGCAACATCCTAGTAAATCTCCTCTGCACCCTTTCCATAGCTTCCACATCCTTCCTATAATGCGGTGACCAGAACTGCACGCAATACTCCAGGTGCGGTCTCACCAGAGTTTTGTACAGCTGCAGCATGACATCGTGGCTCCGAAACTCGACCCCCCTACTAATAAAAGCTAACACACCATATGCCTTCTTAACAGCCCTATTAACCTGGTCAGAGAGTGTCAGAGAGTGTCAGCGATTGATAGAGAGTAATGGAGAGTGGCAGAGAATATCTGAAAGTGTCAGAGAGTGTCAGAGAGTTTCAGAGAGTGATAGAGAGGGTCAGAGAGTGTCAGAGAGTGTCAGAGAGTGATAGAGAGCGGCAGAGAGTGTCTGAAAGTGTCAGAGAGTGTCAGAGAGTGATAGAGAGTGTCAGAGAGTGTCTGAGTGTGTCTGAGATTGTCAGAGAGTGTCAGTGAGTGATAGAGAGCGTTAGAGACTGTCTGAGAGTGTCAGATTGAGTCAGAGAGTGATAGAGAGTGTCAGCGAGTGTCTGAGAGTGTTAGAGTGTATCAGAGAGTTTCAGAGAGTGTTAGAGAGTGGTAGAGAGTGTCTGAGTTTGTCAGAGAGTGTCTGAGAGTGTCAGAGAGTGTCCGAGAGTGTCAGAGAGTGTCAGAGAGTGATAGAGAGTGGCAGAGAGTGTCCGAGAGTGATAGAGAGTGGCAGAGAGTGTCCGAGAGTGTCAGAGAGTGGCAGAGAGGTTCAGAGAGTGATTGAGAGTGATTGAGAATGATTGACAGTGATAGAGTGTGTCAGAGAGTGATAGAGTGTGCCAGAGAGTGTCTGAGAGTGTCCGAGAGTGTCCGAGAGTGTCTGAGAGTGTCCGAGAGTGCCAGAGAGTGATAGAGAGTGGCAGAGAGTGTCAGAGAGTCATAGAGAGTGTCAGAGAGTGTCAGAGAGTGACAGAGAGTGTCTGAAAGTGTCAGAGAGTGATATAGAGTGATAGAGAGTGGCAGAGAGTGTCTGAAAGTGTCAGAGAGTGATAGAGAGTGTCGGAGATGGTCAGAGATTGTCAGAGAGTGTCAGAGAGTGTCAGAGAGGGTCAGAGAGTGTCAGAGAGTGTGAGAGAGTGTCAGAGAGTGTGAGAGAGTGTCAGAGAGTGTGAGAGTGTCAGAGAGTGTCAGATAGTGATAGAGAGTGGCAGAGAGTGTCTGAAAGTGTCAGAGAGTGTCAGAGAGTGATGGAGAGTGTCCGAGAGTGTGAGAGAGTGATAGAGAGTGTGAGAGAGTGTCCGAGAGTGATAGAGACTGGCAGAGAGTGTCTGAAAGTGTCAGTGAGTGTCAGAGAGTGATGGAGAGTGTCCGAGAGTGTGAGAGAGTGATAGAGAGTGTGAGAGAGTGTCCGAGAGTGTGAGAGAGTGATATAGAGTGTCAGAGAGTGTCAGAGTGTGTCCGAGAGTGTGAGAGTGTCAGAGGGTGTGAGTGTGTCAGAGTGTGTCAGAGAGTGTCAGAGAGTGATAGAAAGTGATAGAGAGTGACAGAGAGTGTCTGAAAGTGTCAGCGAGTGATAGAGAGTGATACTGAGTGGCAGAGAGTGTCTGAAAGTGTCAGAGAGTGTCAGAGAGTGATCGAGAGTGTCAGAGAGTGTCTGAGTGTGTCTGAGATTGTCAGAGAGTGTCAGAGAGTGATAGAGAGTGTCAGAGTCTCAGAGAGTGTCAGGGAGGGTCAGGGAGGGTCAGAGAGTGTCAGAGAGTGTCAGAGAGTGTGAGAGAGTGTCAGAGAGAGGGTCAGAGAGTGTCAGAGAGTGATAGAGAGTGTCAGAGAGTGGCAGAGAGTTTCAGAGAGTGGCAGAGAGATTCAGAGAGTGATAGAGAGTGATATAGAGTGTTAGAGAGTGGCATAGAGAGTCTGAAAGTGTCAGAGAGTGTCAGAGAGAGTCAGAGAGTGATAGAGAGTGGCAGAGAGTTCCAGAGAGTGATAGAGAGTGGCAGAGAGTGTCTGAAAGTGTCAGAGAGTGTCTGAGTGTGTCTGAGATTGTCAGAGAGTGTCAGAGAGTGTCAGAGAGTATCAGAGAGTATCAGAGAGTGTCAGAGCGTGTCTGAGACAGTCTGAGAGTGATAGAGAGTGATAGAGATTGGTAGAGAGTGTCTGAAAATGTCAGAGAGTGATAGAGAGTGTCAGAGAGTGTCTGAGTGTGTATGAGATTGTCAGAGAGTGTCAGATCGTGATAGAGAGTGTCAGAGAGTGTCTGAGAGTGTTAGAGTGTATCCGAGAGTGTCAGACAGTGTCAGAGAGTGTCAGAGATTGTCAGATTGTAATAGAGAGTGTCTGAGACTGTCTGAGAGTGTCAGCGAGTGTCAGATCGTGATAGAGAGTGTCAGAGAGTGTCTGAGAGTGTCAGAGAGTGATAGAGAGTGTCAGAGCGGGTCCGCGAGTGTGAGCGTGTCAGAGAGTGTGAGAGTGTCAGAGATTGTGAGAGTGTGATATGGCGTGGTAGAGAGTGTCTGAGTGTGTCAGGGTGTGTCTGAGAGTGTCACAGTGTATCATAGAGTGTCAGAGAGTGATGGAGAGCGTAAGAGAGTGTCTGAGAGTGTCAGAGAGTGATAGAGAGTGTCAGAGAGTGTCAGAGAGTTTCAGAGAGGGTCAGAGAGTGTCAGTGAGTGTGAGCGAGTGTCAGAGAGTGTCAGACAGTGACATAGAGTGTCAGAGTGGGTCTCTGAGTGTCAGAGAGTGTGTGAGAGTGTGTGACAGTTTCAGAGAGTGTGAGAGTGTCAGAGAGTGTCAGAGAGTGATAGAGAGTGAGAGAGAGTGGCAGAGTGTGTCTGAAAGTGTCAGAGAGTGTCAGAGAGTGATAGACAGTGTCAGAGAGTGTCAGAGAGTGATAGACAGTGTCAGAGAGTGTCAGAGAGTGTCTGAGTGTGTCTGAGATTGTCAGAGAGTGTCAGAGAGTGATAGAGAGTGATAGAGAGTGTCAGAGAGTGTCAGAGAGTGATAGACAGTGTCAGAGAGTGTCAGAGAGTGTCTGAGTGTGTCTGAGATTGTCAGAGAGTGTCAGAGAGTGATAGAGAGTGATAGAGAGTGTCAGAGAGTGTCAGAGAGTGATAGAGAGTGTCAGAGTGTGATAGAGAGTGGCAGAGAGTGTCTGAAAGTGTCAGCGAGTGATCGAGAGTAATAGAGAGTGGCAGAGCATGTCTGAAAGTGTCAGAGAGTGTCAGAGTGTGAAAGTGAGTGTCAGCGAGTGTCTGAGTGAGTCTGAGAGTGCCAGAGAGGGTCAGAGGGTGATAGAGAGTGTCAGAGAGTGTGAGATAGTGTCAGAGAGTGATAGAGAGTGGCAGAGAGTGCCTGAAAGTGTCAGAGAGTGTCAGAGAGTGATAGAGAGTGTCAGAGAGTGTCAGAGAGTGTCAGAGAGTGTCTGAGTTTGTCTGAGATTGTCAGAGAGTGTCAGAGAGGGATAGAGAGTGTCAGAGAGTGTCAGAGTGTATCAGAGAGTATCAGAGAGTGTCAGAGAGTGTCAGAGATTGATGGAGAATGTCTGAAACTGTCTGAGATTGTCAGATTGAGTCGGAGAGTGATAGAGAGTGTCAGAGAGTGTCTGAGAGGATTAGAGTGTATCAGAGAGTGCCAGAGAGTGATAGAGAGTGTCAGAGAGTGTCTGAGAGTGCCAGAGTGTATCGGAGAGTGTCAGAGAGTGTCAGAGGGTGATAGAGAGTGATAGAGAGTGAGAGAGAGTGTCTGAAAGTGTGTCTGAGAGTATCTGAAAGTGCCAGAGATTGTCAGAGAGGGTCTGAGAGTGATTGAGAGTGATTGAGAATGATTGACAGTGGTAGAGAGTGTCAGAGAGTGATAGAGTGTGCCAGAGAGTGTCTGAGAGTGTCAGAGAGGGTCAGAGAGGGTCAGAGAGTGTCAGAGAGTGTGAAAGAGTGTCAGAGAGGGTCAGAGAGTGTGCGAGTGTCAGAGAGTGTCAGAGAGTGATAGAGAGTGGCAGAGAGTGTCTGAAAGTGTCAGAGAGTATCTGAGAGTGATAGTGAGTGTCAGAGAGTGTCAGAGAGTGATAGAGAGTGATAGAGAGTGTCTGAAAGTGTCAGTGAGTGATATAAAGTGATAGAGAGTGTCAGAGAGTGACAGAGAGTGTCAGAGAGTGACAGAGAATGTCAGAGAGTGTCAGAGAGTGTCAGAGAGTGTCAGAGAGTGTGAGAGTGCCAGAGAGTGTCAGAGTGTTTCAAAGAGTGTCAGAGAGCGATAGAGAGGGTCATAGAGGGATAGAGAGTGTCAGAGTGTGTCAGAGTGTGTCAGAGAGTGTCAGAGAGTGTCAGAGAGCTTGTGAGTGTGTCAGAGAGTTTCAGAGAGTGTCAGAGAGTGAGAGAGTGTGTCTGGGAGTGTCTGAGAGTGACAGAGAGTGTCTGAGAGTTTCAGTGAGTGCCAGAGAGTGATAGAGAGTGTCTGAGAGTGTCAGAGTGTGTCAGAGTGCTTCAGAGAGTCACAGGGAGTGATAGAGAGTGTCTGAGAGTGTCAGAGAGTGTCAGAGAGTGATAGAGATTGATAGAGAGAGTCAGAGAGTGATAGAGTGTCTGAGAGTGTCAGAGAGTGATAGAGAGTGATATAGAAAGTCAGAGAGTAATAGAGAGTCTCTGAGAGTGTCAGAGAGTGATAGAGAGTGATAGAGAACATAGAACATAGAAAATACAGCACAGAACAGGCCCTTCGGCCCACGATGTTGTGCCGATCCTTTGTCCTCTGTCAAGGACAATTTAATCTATACCCCATCATTCTCCTATAGAGAGTGTCAGAGAGTGCTAGAGAGTGATAGAGAGTGTCAGAGAGAGATAGAGAGAGTCAGAGAGTGATAGAGAGTGTCTGAGAGTGTCTGAAATTGACAGAGAGTGTCTGAGAGTGTCAGTGAGTGTCAGAGAGTGATAGAGAGTGTCTGAGAGAGTGTGAGTGTGTCGGAGAGTTTCAGAGAGTGTCAGAGAGGGAGAGAGAGTGTCAGAGAGTGTGAGTGTGTCAGAGAGTTTCAGAGAGTGTCAGAGAGTGAGAGAGAGTGTCTGAGAGTGTCTGAGAGTGTCAGAGAATGATAGAGAGTGTCTGAGAGTGTCAGAGAGTGTCAGAGAGTGATAGAGAGTGTCAGAGAGTCTCAGAGTGTGATCGAGCGTGTCTGAGAGAGTCGGAGAGTCTCAGAGAGTGTCAGAGAGAGATAGAGAGAGTCAGAGAGTGATTGAGAGTGTCTGAGAGTGTCTGAAATTGACAGAGAGTGTCTGAGAGTGTCAGTGAGTGTCAGAGAGTGACAGAGAGTGACAGAGAGTGTCTGAGAGTGTCAGAGAGTGTCAGAGTGTGTCAGAGAATGATAGAGAGTGTCTGAGAGTGTCAGAGAGTGTCAGAGAGTGATAGAGAGTGTCAGAGAGTGTCAGAGTGTGATCGAGCGTGTCTGAGAGAGTCAGAGAGTCTCAGAGAGTGTCAGAGAGTGTCAGAGAGAGATAGAGAGAGTCAGAGAGTGATTGAGAGTGTCTGAGAGTGTCTGAAATTGACAGAGAGTGTCTGAGAGTGTCAGTGAGTGTCAGAGAGTGATAGAGAGTGTCAGAGAGAGATAGAGAGAGTCAGAGAGTGATAGAGAGTGTCTGAGAGTGTCTGAAATTGACAGAGAGTGTCTGAGAGTGTGAGTGAGTGTCAGAGAGTGACAGAGAGTGTCTGAGAGAGTGTGAGTGTGTCGGAGAGTTTCAGAGAGTGTCAGATAGTGAGAGAGAGTGTCAGAGAGTGTGAGTGTGTCAGAGAGTTTCAGTGAGTGTCAGAGAGTGAGAGAGAGTGTCTGAGAGTGTCTGAGAGTGACAGAGTGTGTCTGAGAATTTCACTGAGTGCCAGAGAGTGTCAGAGTGTGTTAGAGTGTGTCAGAGAGTGATAGGGAGTGATAGAGAGTCTCTGAGAGTGTCAGAGAGTGTCAGAGAGTGATAGAGATTGATAGAGAGTGTCTGAGAGTGTCAGAGAGTGATAGAGAGTGATAGAGAGTATCAGAGTGTGTCAGAGAGCGATAGAGTCTGTCAGAGTGTGTCAGAGAGTGTCAGAGAGTGTCAGAGAGTGATAGAGAGTGTCAAATTGTGTCAGAGATTGATAGAGAGTGATAGAGAGTGTCAGAGAGTTTCAGAGTGTGTCAGAGAGTGTCAGAGAGTGATAGAGATTGATAGAGAGTGTCTGAGAGTGTCAGAGAGTGATAGAGAGTGATAGAGAGTATCAGAGTGTGTCAGAGAGCGATAGAGTCTGTCAGAGTGTGTCAGAGAGTGTCAGAGAGTGTCAGAGAGTGATAGAGAGTGTCAAATTGTGTCAGAGATTGATAGAGAGTGATAGAGAGTGTCAGAGAGTTTCAGAGTGTGTCAGAGAGTGTCAGAGAGGGATAGAAAGTGTCCGAGAGTGATAAAGAGTGTCTGAGAGTGTCAGTGAGTGAAAGAGAGTGTCTGAGAGTGTCAGAGATGGTCAGATTGTGTCAGAGTGTGTCAGAGAGTGACAGAGAGTGATAGAGAGTGATAGAGAGTGTCTGAGAGTGTCAGAGATTGTCAGATTGTGTCAGAGAGTGTCAGAGAGCGATAGAGTGTGTCAGAGAGTGTCAGAGAGTGATAGAGAGTGGTAGAGATTGATAGAGAGTATCAGAGAGTGTCATAGATTGATAGAGAGTGTCTGAGATTGTCAGAGAGTGATAGAGAGTGTCAAATTGTGTCAGAGAGTGATAGAGAGTGTCAGAGAGTGTCAGAGTGTGTCAGAGAGTGTCAGAGAGAGATAGAACGTGTCAGAGAGTGATAGAGAGTGACAGAGAGTGTCTGAGAATTTCAGTCAGTGTCAGAGTGTGATAGAGAGTGTCTGAGATTGTCAGAGAGTGTCAGATTGTGTCCGAGAGTGTCAGAGAGCGATAGTGTGTGTCAGAGTGTGTCAGAGAGTTTCAGAGAGTGTCAGAGTGTGTTAGAGAGTGTCTGTGAGTGTCAGACAGTGTCAGAGAGTGTCAGAGAGTGATAGAGAGTGATAGAGAGTGTCAGAGAGTGTCATAGAGTGATAGAGAGTGTCTGAGATTGTCAGAGTGATAGAGAGTGTCAAATTGTGTCAGAGTGTGAAAGAGAGTGATATAGAGTGTCAGAGTGTGTCAGAGAGTGTCAGACAGTGATAGAAAGTGTCAGAGAGTGATAGAGAGTGTTTGAGAGTGACAGAGAGTGTCTGTGAGTGTCAGTCAGTGTCAGAGAGTGATAGAGAGTGTCTGAGAGTGTCAGAGAGTGTCAGAGAGTGATAGAGTGCGATAGAGAGTGTCTGAGAGTGTCAGAGAGTGTCTGAGAGTGTCAGAGAGTGATAGAGAGTGTCAAATTGTGTCAGAGAGTGATAAAGAGTGATAGAGAGTGTCAGAGAGTTTCAGAGTGTGTCAGAGAGTGTCAGAGAGTGATAGAATGTGTCAGAGACTGATAGAGAGTGTCTGAGGGTGACAGAGAGTGTCTGAGACTGTCAGTGAGTGTCAGAGAGTGATAGAGAGTTTCTGAGAGTGTCAGAGATTGTCAGATTGTGTCAGAGTGTGTCAGAGAGTGGTAAAGAGTGATAGTGATTTTCACAGAGTGTCAGAGAGTGTCAGATTGTGTCCGAGAGTGTCAGAGTGTGATAGAGTGTGATAGAGTGTGTCAGAGAGTGTCAGAGAGTGATAGAGAGTGATAGAGAGTGTCTGAGAGTGTCAGAGAGTGTCAGAGTGTGTCAGAGTGTGTCAGAGAGTGATAGAGATTGATAGAGAGTATCAGTGAGTGTCATAGACTGATAGAGAGTGTCTGAGATTGTCAGAGATTGATAGAGAGTGTCAGATTGTGTCAGAGAGTGATAGAGAGTGTCAGAGAGTGTCAGAGTGTGTCAGAGAGTGTCAGACAGTGATAGAAAGTGTCAGAGAGTGATAGAGAGTGTTTGAGAGTGACAGAGAGTGACAGAGAGTGTCTGAGAGTGTCAGTCAGTGTCAGAGAGTGATAGAGAGTGTCTGAGAGTGTCTGAGAGTGCCAGAGTGTATCAGAGAGTGTCAGAGAGTGTCAGAGGGTAATAGAGAGTGATAGAGAGTGAGAGAGAGTGTCTGAAAGTGTGTCTGAGAGTATCTGAAAGTGCCAGAGATTGTCAGAGAGGGTCAGAGAGTGATTGAGAGTGATTGAGAATGATTGACAGTGGTAGAGAGTGTCAGAGAGTGATAGAGTGTGCCAGAGAGGGTCAGAGAGTGTCAGAGAGTGTGAAAGAGTGTCAGAGAGGGTCAGAGAGTGTGCGAGTGTCAGAGAGTGTCAGAGAGTGATAGAGAGTGGCAGAGAGTATCTGAAAGTGTCAGAGAGTATCTGAGAGTGATAGTGAGTGTCAGAGAGTGTCAGAGAGTGATAGAGAGTGATAGAGAGTGATAGGGAGTGTCTGAAAGTGTCAGTGAGTGATATAAAGTGATGGAGAGTGTCAGAGAGTGACAGAGAGTGTCAGAGAGTGACAGAGAGTGTCTGAGTGTGTCAGAGAGTTTCAGAGAGTGATAGAGTTTTTTCAGAGAGTGTGAGAGAATGTCAGAGAGTGTCAGAGAGTGTCAGAGAGTGTCAGAGAGTGTGAGAGTGCCAGAGAGTGTCAGAGTGTGTCAAAGAGTGTCAGAGAGCGATAGAGAGGGTCAGAGAGGGATAGAGAGTGTCAGAGTGTGTCAGAGAGTGTCAGAGAGTGATAGAGAGTGTCAGAGAGATTGTGAGTGTGTCTGAGAGTTTCAGAGAGTGTCAGAGAGTGAGAGAGTGTGTCTGGGAGTGTCTGACAGTGACAGAGAGTGTCTGAGAGTTTCAGTGAGTGCCAGAGAGTGATAGAGAGTGTCTGAGAGTGTCAGAGTGTGTCAGAGTGCTTCAGAGAGTCACAGGGAGTGATAGAGAGTGTCTGAGACTGTCAGAGAGTGATAGAGATTGATAGAGAGAGTCAGAGAGTGATAGAGTGTCTGAGAGTGTCAGAGAGTGATAGAGAGTGATATAGAAAGTCAGAGAGTAATAGAGAGTCTCTGAGAGTGTCAGAGAGTGATAGAGAGTGATAGAGAGTGTCAGAGAGTGTCAGAGTGTGTCAGAGAATGATAGAGAGTGACAGAGAGTGACAGAGAGTGTCTGAGAGTGTCAGAGAGTGTCAGAGTGTGTCAGAGAATGATAGAGAGTGTCTGAGAGTGTCAGAGAGTGTCAGAGAGTGATAGAGAGTGTCAGAGAGTGTCAGAGTGTGATCGAGAGTGTCTGAGAGAGTCAGAGAGTCTCAGAGAGTGTCAGAGAGTGTCAGAGAGAGATGGAGAGAGTCAGAGAGTGATTGAGAGTGTCTGAGAGTGTCTGAAATTGACAGAGAGTGTCTGAGAGTGTCAGTGAGTGTCAGAGAGTGATACAGAGTGTCAGAGAGAGATAGAGAGAGTCAGAGAGTGACAGAGAGTGTCTGAGAGTGCCAGTGAGTGTCAGAGAGTGATAGAGAGTGTCAGAGAGATTGTGAGTGTGTCTGAGAGTTTCAGAGAGTGTCAGAGAGTGAGAGAGTGTGTCTGGGAGTGTCTGACAGTGACAGAGAGTGTCTGAGAGTTTCAGTGAGTGCCAGAGAGTGATAGAGAGTGTCTGAGAGTGTCAGAGTGTGTCAGAGTGCTTCAGAGAGTCACAGGGAGTGATAGAGAGTGTCTGAGAGTGTCAGAGAGTGTCAGAGAGTGATAGAGATTGATAGAGAGAGTCAGAGAGTGATAGAGTGTCTGAGAGTGTCAGAGAGTGATAGAGAGTGATATAGAAAGTCAGAGAGTAATAGAGAGTCTCTGAGAGTGTCAGAGAGTGATAGAGAGTGATAGAGAGTGTCAGAGAGTGTCAGAGTGTGTCAGAGAATGATAGAGAGTGACAGAGAGTGACAGAGAGTGTCTGAGAGTGTCAGAGAGTGTCAGAGTGTGTCAGAGAATGATAGAGAGTGTCTGAGAGTGTCAGAGAGTGTCAGAGAGTGATAGAGAGTGTCAGAGAGTGTCAGAGTGTGATCGAGAGTGTCTGAGAGAGTCAGAGAGTCTCAGAGAGTGTCAGAGAGTGTCAGAGAGAGATGGAGAGAGTCAGAGAGTGATTGAGAGTGTCTGAGAGTGTCTGAAATTGACAGAGAGTGTCTGAGAGTGTCAGTGAGTGTCAGAGAGTGATACAGAGTGTCAGAGAGAGATAGAGAGAGTCAGAGAGTGATAGAGATTGTCTGAGAGTGTCTGAAATTGACAGAGAGTGTCTGAGAGTGCCAGTGAGTGTCAGAGAGTGATAGAGAGTGTCTGAGAGAGTGTGAGTGTGTCGGAGATTTTCAGAGAGTTTCAGAGAGTGAGAGAGAGTGTCAGAGAGTGTGAGTGTGTCAGAGAGTTTCAGAGAGTGTCAGAGAGTGAGAGAGAGTGTCTGAGAGTGTCTGAGAGTGACAGAGAGTGTCTGAGAATTTCACTGAGTGCCAGAGAGTGTCAGAGTGTGTTAGAGTGTGTCAGAGAGTGATAGGGAGTGATAGAGAGTCTCTGAGAGTGTCAGAGAGTGTCAGAGAGTGATAGAGATTGATAGAGAGTGTCAGAGAGTGATAGATAGTGTCTGAGAGTGTCAGAGAGTGATAGAGAGTGATATAGAAAGTCAGAGAGTGCTAGAGAGTCTCTGAGAGTGTCAGAGAGTGATAGAGAGTGATAGAGAGTATCAGAGTGTGTCAGAGAGCGATAGAGTCTGTCAGAGTGTGTCAGAGAGTGTCAGAGAGTGTCAGAGAGTGATAGAGAGTGTCAAATTGTGTCAGAGATTGATAGAGAGTGATAGAGAGTGTCAGAGAGTTTCAGAGTGTGTCAGAGAGTGTCAGAGAGTGATAGAAAGTGTCCAAGAGTGATAAAGAGTGTCTGAGAGTGTCAGTGAGTGTCAGAGAGTGAAATAGAGTGTCTGAGAGTGTCAGAGATGGTCAGATTGTGTCAGAGTGTGTCAGAGTGTGTCAGAGTGTGTCAGAGAGTGATAGAGAGTGATAGAGAGTGATAGAGAGTGTCTGAGAGTGTCAGAGATTGTCAGATTGTGTCAGAGAGTGTCAGAGAGCGATAGTGTGTGTCAGAGAGTGTCAGAGAGTGATAGAGAGTGATAGAGAGTGTCTGAGAGTGTCAGAGAGTGTCTGAGATTGTCAGAGAGTGATAGAGAGTGTCAAATTGTGTCAGAGAGTGATAGAGAGTATCAGAGAGTGTCAGAGTGTGTCAGAGAGTGTCAGAGAGAGATAGAAAGTGTCAGAGAGTGAGAGAGAGTGACAGAGAGTGTCTGAGAATGTCAGTCAGTGTCAGAGTGTGATAGAGAGTGTCTGAGATTGTCAGAGAGAGTCAGATTGTGTCCGAGAGTGTCAGAGAGCGATAGTGTGTGTCAGAGTGTGTCAGAGAGTTTCAGAGAGTGTCAGAGTGTGATAGAGAGTGTCTGAGAGTGTCAGACAGTGTCAGAGAGTGTCAGAGAGTGGTAGAGAGTGATAGAGAGTGTCAGAGAGTGTCATAGAGTGATAGAGAGTGTCTGAGATTGTCAGAGTGATAGAGAGTGTCAAATTGTGTCAGAGTGTGAAAGAGAGTGATAGAGAGTGTCAGAGTGTGTCAGAGAGTGTCAGACAGTGATAGAAAGTGTCAGAGAGTGATAGAGAGTGTTTGAGAGTGACATAGAGTTTCTGAGAGTGTCAGTCAGTGTCAGAGAGTGATAGAGAGTGTCTGAGAGTGTCAGAGAGTGTCAGAGAGTGATAGAGAGCGATAGAGAGTGTCTGAGAGTGTCAGAGAGTGTCTGAGAGTGTCAGATAGTGATAGAGAGTGTCAAATTGTGTCAGAGAGTGATAAAGAGTGATAGAGAGTGTCAGAGAGTTTCAGAGTGTGTCAGAGAATGTCAGAGAGTGATAGAATGTGTCAGAGACTGATAGAGAGTGTCTGAGGGTGACAGAGAGTGTCTGAGAGTGTCAGTGAGTGTCAGAGAGTGATAGAGAGTTTCTGAGAGTGTCAGAGAATGTCAGGTTGTGTCAGAGTGTGTCAGAGAGTGGTAAAGAGTGATAGTGATTGTCACAGAGTGTCAGAGAGTGTCAGATTGTGTCCGAGAGTGTCAGAGAGCGATAGTGTGTGTCAGAGTGTGTCAGAGAGTTTCAGAGAGTGTCAGAGTGTGATAGAGTGTGTCAGAGTGTGTCAGAGAGTGTCAGAGAGTGATAGAGAGTGATAGAGAGTGTCTGAGAGTGTCAGAGAGTGTCAGAGTGTGTCAGAGAGTGATAGAGATTGATAGAGAGTATCAGAGAGTGTCATAGACTGATAGAGAGCGTCTGAGATTGTCAGAGAGTGATAGAGAGTGTCAAATTGTGTCAGAGAGTGATAGAGAGTGTCAGAGAGTGATAGAGAGTGTCAGAGAGTGTCAGAGTGTGTCAGAGAGTGTCAGAGAGAGATAGAAAGTGTCAGAGAGTGATAGAGAGTGACAGAGAGTGTCTGAGAATGTCAGTCAGTGTCAGAGAGTGTTATAGAGTGTGTGAGATTGTCAGAGAGTGTCATATTGTGTCCGAGAGTGTCAGAGAGCGATAGTATGTGTCAGAGTGTGTCAGAGAGTGTCAGAGTGTGATAGAGTGTGTCAGAGAGTGTCAGAGAGTGATAGAGAGTGATAGAGAGTGTCTGAGAGTGTCAGAGAGTGTCAGAGTGTGTCAGAGTGTGTCAGAGAGTGATAGAGATTGATAGAGAGTATCAGTGAGTGTCATAGACTGATAGAGAGTGTCTGAGATTGTCAGAGAGTGATAGAGAGTGTCAGATTGTGTCAGAGAGTGATAGAGAGTGTCAGAGAGTGTCAGAGTGTGTCAGAGAGTGTCAGAGAGAGATAGAAAGTGTCAGAGAGTGATAGAGAGTGACAGAGAGTGTCTGAGAATGTCAGTCAGTGTCAGAGTGTGATAGAGAGTGTCTGAGATTGTCAGAGAGTGTCAGATTGTGTCCGAGACTGTCAGAGAGCGATAGTGTGTGTCAGAGTGTGTCAGAGAGTTTCAGAGAGTGTCAGAGTGTGATAGAGAGTGTCTGAGAGTGTCAGACAGTGTCAGAGAGTGTCTGAGAGTGATAGAGAGTGATAGAGAGTGTCAGAGAGAGTCAATGAGTGATAGAGAGTGTCTGAGATTGTCAGAGTGATAGAGAGTGTCAAATTGTGTCAGAGTGTGAAAGAGAGTGATAGAGAGTGTCAGAGTGTGTCAGAGAGTGTCAGAGAGTGTCAGACAGTGATAGAAAGTGTCAGAGAGTGATAGAGAGTGTTTGAGAGTGACAGAGAGTGACAGAGAGTGTCCGAGAGTGTCAGTCAGTGTCAGAGAGTGATAGAGAGTGTCTGAGAGTGTCTGAGAGTGCCAGAGTGTATCAGAGAGTGTCAGAGAGTGTCAGAGGCTGATAGAGAGTGATAGAGAGTGAGAGAGAGTGTCTGAAAGTGTGTCTGAGAGTATCTGAAAGTGCCAGAGATTGTCAGAGAGGGTCAGAGAGTGATTGAGAGTGATTGAGAATGATTGACAGTGGTAGAGAGTGTCAGAGAGTGATAGAGTGTGCCAGAGAGGGTCAGAGAGTGTCAGAGAGTGTGAAAGAGTGTCAGAGAGTGTCAGAGAGTGTCAGAGAGTGATAGAGAGTGGCAGAGAGTATCTGAAAGTGTCAGAGAGTATCTGAGAGTGATAGTGAGTGTCAGAGAGTGTCAGAGAGTGATAGAGAGTGATAGAGAGTGATATAGAGTGATAGAGAGTGTCTGAAAGTGTCAGTGAGTGATATAAAGTGATGGAGAGTGTCAGAGAGTGACAGAGAGTGACAGAGAGTGTCAGAGAGTGACAGAGAGTGTCTGAGTGTGTCAGAGAGTGTCAGAGAGTGATAGAGTTTTTTCAGAGAGTGTGAGAGAATGTCAGAGAGTGTCAGAGAGTGTCAGAGAGTGTCAGAGAGTGTGAGAGTGCCAGAGAGTGTCAGAGTGTGTCAAAGAGTGTCAGAGAGCGATAGAGAGGGTCAGAGAGGGATAGAGAGTGTCAGAGTGTGTCAGAGAGTGTCAGAGAGTGTCAGAGAGTGATAGAGAGTGTCAGAGAGATTGTGAGTGTGTCTGAGAGTTTCAGAGAGTGTCAGAGAGTGAGAGAGTGTGTCTGGGAGTGTCTGACAGTGACAGAGAGTGTCTGAGAGTTTCAGTGAGTGCCAGAGAGTGATAGAGAGTGTCTGAGAGTGTCAGAGTGTGTCAGAGTGCTTCAGAGAGTCACAGGGAGTGATAGAGAGTGTCTGAGAGTGTCAGAGAGTGTCAGAGAGTGATAGAGATTGATAGAGAGAGTCAGAGAGTGATAGAGTGTCTGAGAGTGTCAGAGAGTGATAGAGAGTGATATAGAAAGTCAGAGAGTAATAGAGAGTCTCTGAGAGTGTCAGAGAGTGATAGAGAGTGATAGAGAGTGTCAGAGAGTGTCAGAGTGTGTCAGAGAATGATAGAGAGTGACAGAGAGTGACAGAGAGTGTCTGAGAGTGTCAGAGAGTGTCAGAGTGTGTCAGAGAATGATAGAGAGTGTCTGAGAGTGTCAGAGAGTGTCAGAGAGTGATAGAGAGTGTCAGAGAGTGTCAGAGTGTGATCGAGAGTGTCTGAGAGAGTCAGAGAGTCTCAGAGAGTGTCAGAGAGTGTCAGAGAGAGATGGAGAGAGTCAGAGAGTGATTGAGAGTGTCTGAGAGTGTCTGAAATTGACAGAGAGTGTCTGAGAGTGTCAGTGAGTGTCAGAGAGTGATACAGAGTGTCAGAGAGAGATAGAGAGAGTCAGAGAGTGACAGAGAGTGTCTGAGAGTGCCAGTGAGTGTCAGAGAGTGATAGAGAGTGTCTGAGAGAGTGTGAGTGTGTCGGAGAGTTTCAGAGAGTGTCAGAGAGTGAGAGAGAGTGTCAGAGAGTGTGAGTGTGTCAGAGAGTTTCAGAGAGTGTCAGAGAGTGAGAGAGAGTGTCTGAGAGTGTCTGAGAGTGTCTGAGAGTGACAGAGAGTGTCTGAGAATTTCACTGAGTGCCAGAGAGTGTCAGAGTGTGTTAGAGTGTGTCAGAGAGTGATAGGGAGTCATAGAGAGTCTCTGAGAGTGTCAGAGAGTGTCAGAGAGTGATAGAGATTGATAGAGAGTGTCAGAGAGTGATAGAGAGTGTCTGAGAGTGTCAGAGAGTGATAGAGAGTGATATAGAAAGTCAGAGAGTGCTAGAGAGTCTCTGAGAGTGTCAGAGAGTGATAGAGAGTGATAGAGAGTATCAGAGTGTGTCAGAGAGCGATAGAGTCTGTCAGAGTGTGTCAGAGAGTGTCAGAGAGTGTCAGAGAGTGATAGAGAGTGTCAAATTGTGTCAGAGATTGATAGAGAGTGATAGAGAGTGTCAGAGAGTTTCAGAGTGTGTCAGAGAGTGTCAGAGAGTGATAGAAAGTGTCCGAGAGTGATAAAGAGTGTCTGAGAGTGTCAGTGAGTGTCAGAGAGTGAAATAGAGTGTCTGAGAGTGTCAGAGATGGTCAGATTGTGTCAGAGTGTGTCAGAGTGTGTCAGAGAGTGATAGAGAGTGATAGAGAGTGTCTGAGAGTGTCAGAGATTGTCAGATTGTGTCAGAGAGTGTCAGAGAGCGATAGTGTGTGTCAGAGAGTGTCAGAGAGTGATAGAGAGTGATAGAGAGTGTCTGAGAGTGTCAGAGAGTTTCAGAGTGTGTCAGAGAGTGATAGAGATTGATAGAGAGTATCAGAGAGTGTCATAGAGCGATAGAGAGTGTCTGAGATTGTCAGAGAGTGATAGAGAGTGTCAAATTGTGTCAGAGAGTGATAGAGAGTGTCAGAGAGTGTCAGAGTGTGTCAGAGAGTGTCAGAGAGAGATAGAAAGTGTCAGAGAGTGATAGAGAGTGACAGAGAGTGTCTGAGAATGTCAGTCAGTGTCAGAGTGTGAAAGAGAGTGTCTGAGATTGTCAGAGAGAGTCAGATTGTGTCCGAGAGTGTCAGAGAGCGATAGTGTGTGTCAGAGTGTGTCAGAGAGTTTCAGAGAGTGTCAGAGTGTGATAGAGAGTGTCTGAGAGTGTCAGACAGTGTCAGAGAGTGTCAGAGAGTGGTAGAGAGTGATAGAGAGTGTCAGAGAGTGTCATAGAGTGATAGAGAGTGTCTGAGATTGTCAGAGTGATAGAGAGTGTCAAATTGTGTCAGAGTGTGAAAGAGAGTGATAGAGAGTGTCAGAGTGTGTCAGAGAGTGTCAGACAGTGATAGAAAGTGTCAGAGAGTGATAGAGAGTGTTTGAGAGTGACAGAGAGTGACAGAGAGTTTCTGAGAGTGTCAGTCAGTGTCAGAGAGTGATAGAGAATGTCTGAGAGTGTCAGAGAGTGATAGAGAGCGATAGAGAGTGTCTGAGAGTGTCAGAGAGTGTCTGAGAGTGTCAGATAGTGATAGAGAGTGTCAAATTGTGTCAGAGAGTGATAAAGAGTGATAGAGAGTGTCAGAGAGTTTCAGAGTGTGTCAGAGAGTGTCAGAGAGTGATAGAATGTGTCAGAGACTGATAGAGAGTGTCTGAGGGTGACAGAGAGTGTCTGAGAGAGTCAGTGAGTGTCAGAGAGTGATAGAGAGTTTCTGAGAGTTTCTGAGAGTGTCAGAGATTGTCAGATTGTGTCAGAGTGTGTCAGAGAGTGGTAAAGAGTGATAGTGATTGTCACAGAGTGTCAGAGAGTGTCAGATTGTGTCCGAGAGTGTCAGAGAGCGATAGTGTGTGTCAGAGTGTGTCAGAGAGTTTCAGAGAGTGTCAGAGTGTGATAGAGTGTGTCAGAGAGTGTCAGAGAGTGATAGAGAGTGATAGAGAGTGTCTGAGAGTGTCAGAGAGTGTCAGAGTGTGTCAGAGAGTGATAGAGATTGATAGAGAGTATCAGAGAGTGTCATAGACTGATAGAGAGTGTCTGAGATTGTCAGAGAGTGATTGAGAGTGTCAAATTGTGTCAGAGAGTGATAGTGAGTGTCAGAGAGTGTCAGAGTGTGTCAGAGAGTGTCAGAGAGAGATAGAAAGTGTCAGAGAGTGATAGAGAGTGACAGAGAGTGTCTGAGAATGTCAGTCAGTGTCAGAGAGTGTTATAGAGTGTGTGAGATTGTCAGAGAGTGTCAGATTGTGTCCGAGAGCGTCAGAGAGCGATAGTGTGTGTCAGAGTGTGTCAGAGAGTTTCAGAGAGTGTCAGAGTGTGATAGAGAGTGTCTGAGAGTGTCAGACAGTGTCAGAGAGTGTCAGAGAGTGATAGAGAGTGATAGAGAGTGTCAGAGAGTGTCAATGAGTGATAGAGAGTGTCTGAGATTGTCAGAGTGATAGAGAGTGTCAAATTGTGTCAGAGTGTGAAAGAGAGTGATAGAGAGTGTCAGAGTGTGTCAGAGAGTGTCAGACAGTGATAGAAATTGTCAGAGAGTGATAGAGAGTGTTTGAGAGTGACAGAGAGTGACAGAGAGTGTCTGAGAGTGTTAGTCAGTGTCAGAGAGTGATAGAGAGTGTCTGAGACTGTCAGAGAGTGTCAGTGAGTGTCAGAGAGTGATAGAGAGTGATAGAGAGTGTCTGAGAGTGTCAGAGAGTGTCTGAGAGTGTCAGAGAGTGATAGAGAGTGTCAAATTGTGTCAGAGAGTGATAAAGAGTGATAGAGAGTGTCAGAGAGTTTCAGAGTGTGTCAGAGAGTGTCAGAGAGTGATAGAATGTGTCAGAGACTGATAGAGAGTGTCTGAGGGTGACAGAGAGTGTCTGAGAGTGTCAGTGAGTGTCAGAGAGTGATAGAGAGTTTCTGAGAGTGTCAGAGATTGTCAGATTGTGTCAGAGTGTGTCAGAGAGTGGTAAAGAGTGATCGTGATTGTCACAGAGTGTCAGAGAGTGTCAGATTGTGTCCGAGAGTGTCAGAGAGCGATAGTGTGTGTCAGAGTGTGTCAGAGAGTTTCAGAGAGTGTCAGAGTGTGATAGAGAGTGTCTGAGAGTGTCAGACAGTGTCAGAGAGTGTCAGAGAGTGATAGAGAGTGATAGAGAGTGTCAGAGAGTGTCATAGAGTGATAGAGAGTGTCTGAAATTGTCAGAGTGATAGAGAGTGTCAAATTGTGTCAGAGTGTGAAAGAGAGTGATAAAGAGTGTCAGAATGTGCCAGAGAGTGTCAGACAGTGATAGAAAGTGTCAGAGAGTGATAGAGAGTGTCTGAGAGTATCTGAGAGTGACAGAGAGTGTCTGAGAGTGTCAGTCAGTGTCAGAGAGTGATAGAGAGTGTCTGAGAGTGTCAGAGAGTTTCAGAGAGTGATAGAGAGTGTCTGAGAGTGCTTGAGAGTGTCAGAGATAGTCAGAGTGTGTCAGAGAGTGGTAGAGAGTGATAGAGAGTGTCAGAGAGTGTCAGAGAGTGATAGACAATGTCAGAGAGTGTCATAGAGTGATAGAGAGTGTCTGAGAGTGTCAGAGAGTGATAGAGCGTGTCAAATTGTGTCAGAGAGTGATAAAGAGTGATAGAGAGTGTCAGAGAGTTTCAGAGTGTGTCAGAGAGTGTCAGAGAGTGATAGAATGTGTCAGAGACTGATAGAGAGTGTCTGAGGGTGACAGAGAGTGTCTGAGAGTGTCAGTGAGTGTCAGAGAGTGATAGAGAGTTTCTGAGAGTGTCAGAGATTGTCAGATCGTGTCAGAGAGTGGTAAAGAGTGATGGAGATTGTCAGAGAGTGTCAGAGAGTGTCAGATTGTGTCCGAGAGTGTCAGAGAGCGATAGTGTGTGTCAGAGTGTGTCAGAGTGTGATAGAGAGTGTCTGAGAGTGTCAGACAGTGTCAGACAGTGTCAGAGAGTGTCAGAGAGTGATAGAGAGTGATAGAGAGTGTCAGAGAGTGTCATAGAGTGATAGAGAGTGTCTGAGATTGTCAGAGTGATAGATAGTGTCAAATTGTGTCAGAGTGTGAAAGAGAGTGATAGAGAGTATCAGAGTGTGTCAGAGAGTGTCAGACAGTGATAGAAAGTGTCAGAGAGTGATAGAGAGTGTCTGAGAGTATCTGAGAGTGACAGAGAGTGTCTGAGAGTGTCAGTCAGTGTCAGAGAGTGATAGAGAGTGTCTGAGATTGTCAGAGATTGTCGGATTGTGTCAGAGTGTGTCAGAAAGTGATAGAGAGTGATAGAGAGTGTCAGAGAGCGATAGAGAGTGTCAGAGAGCGATGGAGAGTGTCAGAGTGTGTCAGAGAGTGTCAGAGAGTGTCAGAGAGTGATAGAGAGTGTCAGAGAGAGTGTGAGTGTGTCAGAGAGTTTCATTGATTGTCAGAGAGTGTCTGAGAGTGTCTGAGAGTGACAGAGAGTGTCTGAGAGTGTCAGTGAGTGCCAGAGATTGATAGAGAGTGTCTGAGAGTGTCAGAGTGTGTCAGAGTGTGTCAGAGAGAGATAGGGAGTGATAGAGAGTGTCTGAGAGTGTCAGAGAGTTTCAGAGAATGATAGAGATGGATAGAGATTGTCAGAGAGTGATAGAGAGTGTCTGAGAGTGTCAGAGAGTGATAGAGAGTGATGGAGAGTGTCTGAGAGTGCGAGCGACTGTCAGCGTGTGTCAGAGAGTGTCAGAGAGTGTCAGAGTGTGTGAGAGAGTGTCTGAGAGTGTCTGAGAGTGACAGAGATTGTCTGAGAATTTCACTGAGTGCCAGAGAGTGATAGAGAGTGTCTGAGAGTGTCAGATTGTGTCAGAGTGTGTCAGAAAGTGATAGAGAGCGATAGAGAGTGTCTGAGTGTGTCAGAGAGTCTCAGAGTGTGTCAGAGAGTGATAGAGAGTGTCAGAGAGAGTGTGAGTGTGTCTGAGAGTGTCTGAAAGTGACAGAGTGTCTGAGAATTTCACTGAGTGCCAGAGAGTGATAGAGAGTGTCTGAGAGTGTCAGAGTGTGTTAGAGTGTGTCAGAGAGTGATAGGGAGTGATAGAGAGTCTCTGAGAGTGTCAGAGAGTGATAGAGATTGATAGAGAGAGTCAGAGAGTGATAGAGTGTCTGAGAGTGTCAGAGAGTGATAGAGAGTGATATAGAAAGTCAAAGAGTGCTAGAGAGTCTCTGAGAGTGTCAGAGAGTGATAGAGAGTGATAGAGAGTGTCTGAGAGTGCCAGCGACTTTCAGCGTGTGTCAGAGAGTGTCAGAGTGTGTCAGAGAATGATAGAGAGTGCCTGAGAGTGTCATAGTGCGTCAGAGAGTGATAGAGAGTGTCAGAGAGTGTCAGAGTGTGATAGAGAGTGTCTGAGAGAGTCAGAGAGTCTCAGAGAGTGTCAGAGAGTGTCAGAGAGGGATAGTGAGACTCAGAGAGTGATAGAGAGTGTCTGAGAGTGTCTGAAATTGACAGAGAGTGTCTGAGAGTGTCAGTGAGTGTCAGAGAGTGATAGAGAGTGTCTGCGTGTGTCACAGTGTGTCAGATAGTGATAGACAATGTCAGAGAGTGTAATAGAGTGATAGGGAGTGTCTGAGAGTGTCAGAGAGTGTCAAATTGTGTCAGAGATAGATAGAGAGTGATAGAGAGTATCAGAGTGTGTCAGAGAGCGATAGAGTCTGTCAGAGTGTGTCAGAGAGTGTCAGAGAGTGTCAGAGAGTGATAGAGAGTGTCAGAGAGTGTCAGAGAGTGATAGAGAGTGTCAAATTGTGTCAGAGATTGATAGAGAATGATAGAGAATGTCAGAGTTTCAGAGTGTGTCAGAGAGTGTCAGAGAGTGATAGAAAGTGTCCGAGAGTGATAAAGAGTGTCTGAGAGTGTCAGTGAGTGTCAGAGAGTGAAAGAGAGTGTCTGAGAGTGTCAGAGATGGTCAGATTGTGTCAGAGAGTGTCAGAGTGTGTCAGAGAGTGATAGAGAGTGATAGAGAGTGATAGAGAGTGTCTGAGAGTGTCAGAGATTGTCAGATTGTGTCAGAGAGTGTCAGAGAGCGATAGAGTGTGTCAGAGAGTGTCAGAGAGTGTCAGAGAGTGATAGAGAGTGATAGAGAGTGTCTGAGAGTGTCAGAGAGTGTCAGAGTGTGTCAGAGAGTGATAGAGATTGATAGAGAGTATCAGAGAGTGTCATAGAGTGATAGAGAGTGTCTGAGATTGTCAGAGAGTGATAGAGAGTGTCAAATTGTGTCAGAGAGTGATAGAGTGTGTCAGAGAGTGTCAGAGTGTGTCAGAGAGACATATAAAGTGTCAGAGAGTGATAGAGAGTGACAGAGAGTGTCTGAGAATGTCAGTCAGTGTCAGAGTGTGATAGAGAGTGTCTGAGATTGTCAGAGAGTGTCAGATTGTGTCCGAGAGTGTCAGAGAGCGATAGTGTGTGTCAGAGTGTGTCAGAGAGTTTCAGAGAGTGTCAAAGTGTGATAGAGAGTGTCTGAGAGTGTCAGACAGTGTCAGAGTGTGTCAGAGAGTGATAGAGAGTGATAGAGAGTGTCAGAGAGTGTCAGAGTGTGTCAGAGTGACTCAGAGAGTAATAGAGAGTGATAGAGAGTGTCTGAGAGTGATAGAGAGTGTTTGAGAGTGACAGAGAGTGTCTGAGAGTGTCAGTCAGTGTCAGAGAGTGATAGAGAGTGTCTGAGAGTGTCAGAGAGTGTCAGAGAGTGATAGAGAGCGATAGAGAGTGTCTGAGAGTGTCAGAGAGTGTCTGAGAGTGTCAGAGAGTGATAGAGAGTGTCAAATTGTGTCAGAGAGTGATAAAGAGTGAAAGAGAGTGTCAGAGAGTTTCAGAGTGTGTCAGAGAGTGTCAGAGAGTGTCAGAGAGTGAGAGAGAGTGTCTGAGAGTGTCTGAAAGTGACAGAGAGTGTCTGAGAATTTCACTGAGTGCCAGAGAGTGATAGAGAGTGTCTGAGAGTGTCAGAGTGTGTTAGAGTGTGTCAGAGAGTGATAGGGAGTGATAGAGAGTCTCTGAGAGTGTCAGAGAGTGATAGAGTTTGATAGAGAGTGTCAGAGTGTGATAGAGAGTGTCTGAGAGTGTCAGAGAGTGATAGAGATTGATAGAGAGAGTCAGAGAGTGATAGAGTGTCTGAGAGTGTCAGAGAGTGATAGAGAGTGATATAGAAAGTCAGAGAGTGCTAGAGAGTCTCTGAGAGTGTCAGAGAGTGATAGAGAGTGATAGAGAGTGTCTGAGAGTGCCAGCGACTGTCAGCGTGTGTCAGAGAGTGTCAGAGAGTGTCAGAGTGTGTCAGAGAATGATAGAGAGTGCCTGAGAGTGTCATAGTGCGTCAGAGAGTGATAGAGAGTGTCAGAGAGTGTCAGAGTGTGATAGAGAGTGTCTGAGAGAGTCAGAGAGTCTCAGAGAGTGTCAGAGAGTGTCAGAGAGGGATAGAGAGACTCAGAGAGTGATAGAGAGTGTCTGAGAGTGTCTGAAATTGACAGAGAGTGTCTGAGAGTGTCAGTGAGTGTCAGAGAGTGATAGAGAGTGTCTGCGTGTGTCACAGTGTGTCAGATAGTGATAGACAATGTCAGAGAGTGTAATAGAGTGATAGAGAGTGTCTGAGAGTGTCAGAGAGTGTCAAATTGTGTCAGAGATAGATAGAGAGTGATAGAGAGTATCAGAGTGTGTCAGAGAGCGATAGAGTCTGTCAGAGTGTGTCAGAGAGTGTCAGAGAGTGTCAGAGAGTGTCAGAGAGTGACAGAGAGTGTCAGAGAGTGTCAGAGAGTGATAGAGAGTGTCAAATTGTGTCAGAGATTGATAGAGAGTGATAGAGAGTGTCAGAGAGTTTCAGAGTGTGTCAGAGAGTGTCAGAGAGTGATAGAAAGTGTCCGAGAGTGATAAAGAGTGTCTGAGAGTGTCAGTGAGTGTCAGAGAGTGAAAGAGAGTGTCTGAGAGTGTCAGAGATGGTCAGATTGTGTCAGAGTGTGTCAGAGTGTGTCAGAGAGTGATAGAGAGTGATAGAGAGTGATAGAGAGTGTCTGAGAGTGTCTGAGATTGTCAGATTGTGTCAGAGAGTGTCAGAGAGTGATAGAGAGTGTCTGAGAGTGTCAGAGAGTGATAGAGATTGATAGAGAGAGTCAGAGAGTGATAGAGTGTCTGAGAGTGTCAGAGAGTGATAGAGAGTGATATAGAAAGTCAAAGAGTGCTAGAGAGTCTCTGAGAGTGTCAGAGAGTGATAGAGAGTGATAGAGAGTGTCTGAGAGTGCCAGCGACTTTCAGCGTGTGTCAGAGAGTGTCAGAGTGTGTCAGAGAATGATAGAGAGTGCCTGAGAGTGTCATAGTGCGTCAGAGAGTGATAGAGAGTGTCAGAGAGTGTCAGAGTGTGATAGAGAGTGTCTGAGAGAGTCAGAGAGTCTCAGAGAGTGTCAGAGAGTGTCAAATTGTGTCAGAGAGTGATAAAGAGTGATAGAGAGTGTCAGAGAGTTTCAGAGTGTGTCAGAGAGTGTCAGAGAGTGATAGAATGTGTCAGAGACTGATAGAGAGTGTCTGAGGGTGACAGAGAGTGTCTGAGAGTGTCAGTGAGTGTCAGAGAGTGATAGAGAGTTTCTGAGAGTGTCAGAGATTGTCAGATTGTGTCAGAGTGTGTCAGAGAGTGGTAAAGAGTGATCGTGATTGTCACAGAGTGTCAGAGAGTGTCAGATTGTGTCCGAGAGTGTCAGAGAGCGATAGTGTGTGTCAGAGTGTGTCAGAGAGTTTCAGAGAGTGTCAGAGAGTGATAGAGAGTGTCTGAGAGTGTCAGACAGTGTCAGAGAGTGTCAGAGAGTGATAGAGAGTGATAGAGAGTGTCAGAGAGTGTCATAGAGTGATAGAGAGTGTCTGAAATTGTCAGAGTGATAGAGAGTGTCAAATTGTGTCAGAGTGTGAAAGAGAGTGATAAAGAGTGTCAGAATGTGCCAGAGAGTGTCAGACAGTGATAGAAAGTGTCAGAGAGTGATAGAGAGTGTCTGAGAGTATCTGAGAGTGACAGAGAGTGTCTGAGAGTGTCAGTCAGTGTCAGAGAGTGATAGAGAGTGTCTGAGAGTGTCAGAGAGTTTCAGAGAGTGATAGAGAGTGTCTGAGAGTGTCAGAGAGTGATAGACAATGTCAGAGAGTGTCATAGAGTGATAGAGAGTGTCTGAGAGTGTCAGAGAGTGATAGAGCGTGTCAAATTGTGTCAGAGAGTGATAAAGAGTGATAGAGAGTGTCAGAGAGTTTCAGAGTGTGTCAGAGAGTGTCAGAGAGTGATAGAATGTGTCAGAGACTGATAGAGAGTGTCTGAGGGTGACAGAGAGTGTCTGAGAGTGTCAGTGAGTGTCAGAGAGTGATAGAGAGTTTCTGAGAGTGTCAGAGATTGTCAGATCGTGTCAGAGAGTGGTAAAGAGTGATGGAGATTGTCAGAGAGTGTCAGAGAGTGTCAGATTGTGTCCGAGAGTGTCAGAGAGCGATAGTGTGTGTCAGAGTGTGTCAGAGTGTGATAGAGAGTGTCTGAGAGTGTCAGACAGTGTCAGACAGTGTCAGAGAGTGTCAGAGAGTGATAGAGAGTGATAGAGAGTGTCAGAGAGTGTCAGAGTGATAGATAGTGTCAAATTGTGTCAGAGTGTGAAAGAGAGTGATAGAGAGTATCAGAGTGTGTCAGAGAGTGTCAGACAGTGATAGAAAGTGTCAGAGAGTGATAGAGAGTGTCTGAGAGTATCTGAGAGTGACAGAGAGTGTCTGAGAGTGTCAGTCAGTGTCAGAGAGTGATAGAGAGTGTCTGAGATTGTCAGAGATTGTCGGATTGTGTCAGAGTGTGTCAGAAAGTGATAGAGAGTGATAGAGAGTGTCAGAGAGCGATAGAGAGTGTCAGAGAGCGATGGAGAGTGTCAGAGTGTGTCAGAGAGTGTCAGAGAGTGTCAGAGAGTGATAGAGAGTGTCAGAGAGAGTGTGAGTGTGTCAGAGAGTTTCAGAGATTGTCAGAGAGTGTCTGAGAGTGTCTGAGAGTGACAGAGAGTGTCTGAGAGTGTCAGTGAGTGCCAGAGATTGATAGAGAGTGTCTGAGAGTGTCAGAGTGTGTCAGAGTGTGTCAGAGAGAGATAGGGAGTGATAGAGAGTGTCTGAGAGTGTCAGAGAGTTTCAGAGAATGATAGAGATGGATAGAGATTGTCAGAGAGTGATAGAGAGTGTCTGAGAGTGTCAGAGAGTGATAGAGAGTGATGGAGAGTGTCTGAGAGTGCGAGCGACTGTCAGCGTGTGTCAGAGAGTGTCAGAGAGTGTCAGAGTGTGTGAGAGAGTGTCTGAGAGTGTCTGAGAGTGACAGAGATTGTCAGATTGTGTCAGAGAGTGTCAGAGAGTGATAGAGAGTGTCTGAGAGTGTCAGAGAGTGATAGAGATTGATAGAGAGAGTCAGAGAGTGATAGAGTGTCTGAGAGTGTCAGAGAGTGATAGAGAGTGATATAGAAAGTCAAAGAGTGCTAGAGAGTCTCTGAGAGTGTCAGAGAGTGATAGAGAGTGATAGAGAGTGTCTGAGAGTGCCAGCGACTTTCAGCGTGTGTCAGAGAGTGTCAGAGTGTGTCAGAGAATGATAGAGAGTGCCTGAGAGTGTCATAGTGCGTCAGAGAGTGATAGAGAGTGTCAGAGAGTGTCAGAGTGTGATAGAGAGTGTCTGAGAGAGTCAGAGAGTCTCAGAGAGTGTCAGAGAGTGTCAAATTGTGTCAGAGAGTGATAAAGAGTGATAGAGAGTGTCAGAGAGTTTCAGAGTGTGTCAGAGAGTGTCAGAGAGTGATAGAATGTGTCAGAGACTGATAGAGAGTGTCTGAGGGTGACAGAGAGTGTCTGAGAGTGTCAGTGAGTGTCAGAGAGTGATAGAGAGTTTCTGAGAGTGTCAGAGATTGTCAGATTGTGTCAGAGTGTGTCAGAGAGTGGTAAAGAGTGATCGTGATTGTCACAGAGTGTCAGAGAGTGTCAGATTGTGTCCGAGAGTGTCAGAGAGCGATAGTGTGTGTCAGAGTGTGTCAGAGAGTTTCAGAGAGTGTCAGAGAGTGATAGAGAGTGTCTGAGAGTGTCAGACAGTGTCAGAGAGTGTCAGAGAGTGATAGAGAGTGATAGAGAGTGTCAGAGAGTGTCATAGAGTGATAGAGAGTGTCTGAAATTGTCAGAGTGATAGAGAGTGTCAAATTGTGTCAGAGTGTGAAAGAGAGTGATAAAGAGTGTCAGAATGTGCCAGAGAGTGTCAGACAGTGATAGAAAGTGTCAGAGAGTGATAGAGAGTGTCTGAGAGTATCTGAGAGTGACAGAGAGTGTCTGAGAGTGTCAGTCAGTGTCAGAGAGTGATAGAGAGTGTCTGAGAGTGTCAGAGAGTTTCAGAGAGTGATAGAGAGTGTCTGAGAGTGCTTGAGAGTGTCAGAGATAGTCAGAGTGTGTCAGAGAGTGGTAGAGAGTGATAGAGAGTGTCAGAGAGTGTCAGAGAGTGATAGACAATGTCAGAGAGTGTCATAGAGTGATAGAGAGTGTCTGAGAGTGTCAGAGAGTGATAGAGCGTGTCAAATTGTGTCAGAGAGTGATAAAGAGTGATAGAGAGTGTCAGAGAGTTTCAGAGTGTGTCAGAGAGTGTCAGAGAGTGATAGAATGTGTCAGAGACTGATAGAGAGTGTCTGAGGGTGACAGAGAGTGTCTGAGAGTGTCAGTGAGTGTCAGAGAGTGATAGAGAGTTTCTGAGAGTGTCAGAGATTGTCAGATCGTGTCAGAGAGTGGTAAAGAGTGATGGAGATTGTCAGAGAGTGTCAGAGAGTGTCAGATTGTGTCCGAGAGTGTCAGAGAGCGATAGTGTGTGTCAGAGTGTGTCAGAGTGTGATAGAGAGTGTCTGAGAGTGTCAGACAGTGTCAGACAGTGTCAGAGAGTGTCAGAGAGTGATAGAGAGTGATAGAGAGTGTCAGAGAGTGTCATAGAGTGATAGAGAGTGTCTGAGATTGTCAGAGTGATAGATAGTGTCAAATTGTGTCAGAGTGTGAAAGAGAGTGATAGAGAGTATCAGAGTGTGTCAGAGAGTGTCAGACAGTGATAGAAAGTGTCAGAGAGTGATAGAGAGTGTCTGAGAGTATCTGAGAGTGACAGAGAGTGTCTGAGAGTGTCAGTCAGTGTCAGAGAGTGATAGAGAGTGTCTGAGATTGTCAGAGATTGTCGGATTGTGTCAGAGTGTGTCAGAAAGTGATAGAGAGTGATAGAGAGTGTCAGAGAGCGATAGAGAGTGTCAGAGAGCGATGGAGAGTGTCAGAGTGTGTCAGAGAGTGTCAGAGAGTGTCAGAGAGTGATAGAGAGTGTCAGAGAGAGTGTGAGTGTGTCAGAGAGTTTCAGAGATTGTCAGAGAGTGTCTGAGAGTGTCTGAGAGTGACAGAGAGTGTCTGAGAGTGTCAGTGAGTGCCAGAGATTGATAGAGAGTGTCTGAGAGTGTCAGAGTGTGTCAGAGTGTGTCAGAGAGAGATAGGGAGTGATAGAGAGTGTCTGAGAGTGTCAGAGAGTTTCAGAGAATGATAGAGATGGATAGAGATTGTCAGAGAGTGATAGAGAGTGTCTGAGAGTGTCAGAGAGTGATAGAGAGTGATGGAGAGTGTCTGAGAGTGCGAGCGACTGTCAGCGTGTGTCAGAGAGTGTCAGAGAGTGTCAGAGTGTGTGAGAGAGTGTCTGAGAGTGTCTGAGAGTGACAGAGATTGTCTGAGAATTTCACTGAGTGCCAGAGAGTGATAGAGAGTGTCTGAGAGTGTCAGATTGTGTCAGAGTGTGTCAGAAAGTGATAGAGAGCGATAGAGAGTGTCTGAGTGTGTCAGAGAGTCTCAGAGTGTGTCAGAGAGTGATAGAGAGTGTCAGAGAGAGTGTGAGTGTGTCTGAGAGTGTCTGAAAGTGACAGAGTGTCTGAGAATTTCACTGAGTGCCAGAGAGTGATAGAGAGTGTCTGAGAGTGTCAGAGTGTGTTAGAGTGTGTCAGAGAGTGATAGGGAGTGATAGAGAGTCTCTGAGAGTGTCAGAGAGTGATAGAGATTGATAGAGAGAGTCAGAGAGTGATAGAGTGTCTGAGAGTGTCAGAGAGTGATAGAGAGTGATATAGAAAGTCAAAGAGTGCTAGAGAGTCTCTGAGAGTGTCAGAGAGTGATAGAGAGTGATAGAGAGTGTCTGAGAGTGCCAGCGACTTTCAGCGTGTGTCAGAGAGTGTCAGAGTGTGTCAGAGAATGATAGAGAGTGCCTGAGAGTGTCATAGTGCGTCAGAGAGTGATAGAGAGTGTCAGAGAGTGTCAGAGTGTGATAGAGAGTGTCTGAGAGAGTCAGAGAGTCTCAGAGAGTGTCAGAGACTGTCAGAGAGGGATAGTGAGACTCAGAGAGTGATAGAGAGTGTCTGAGAGTGTCTGAAATTGACAGAGAGTGTCTGAGAGTGTCAGTGAGTGTCAGAGAGTGATAGAGAGTGTCTGCGTGTGTCACAGTGTGTCAGATAGTGATAGACAATGTCAGAGAGTGTAATAGAGTGATAGGGAGTGTCTGAGAGTGTCAGAGAGTGTCAAATTGTGTCAGAGATAGATAGAGAGTGATAGAGAGTATCAGAGTGTGTCAGAGAGCGATAGAGTCTGTCAGAGTGTGTCAGAGAGTGTCAGAGAGTGTCAGAGAGTGATAGAGAGTGTCAGAGAGTGTCAGAGAGTGATAGAGAGTGTCAAATTGTGTCAGAGATTGATAGAGAATGATAGAGAATGTCAGAGAGTTTCAGAGTGTGTCAGAGAGTGTCAGAGAGTGATAGAAAGTGTCCGAGAGTGATAAAGAGTGTCTGAGAGTGTCAGTGAGTGTCAGAGAGTGAAAGAGAGTGTCTGAGAGTGTCAGAGATGGTCAGATTGTGTCAGAGAGTGTCAGAGTGTGTCAGAGAGTGATAGAGAGTGATAGAGAGTGATAGAGAGTGTCTGAGAGTGTCAGAGATTGTCAGATTGTGTCAGAGAGTGTCAGAGAGCGATAGAGTGTGTCAGAGAGTGTCAGAGAGTGTCAGAGAGTGATAGAGAGTGATAGAGAGTGTCTGAGAGTGTCAGAGAGTGTCAGAGTGTGTCAGAGAGTGATAGAGATTGATAGAGAGTATCAGAGAGTGTCATAGAGTGATAGAGAGTGTCTGAGATTGTCAGAGAGTGATAGAGAGTGTCAAATTGTGTCAGAGAGTGATAGAGTGTGTCAGAGAGTGTCAGAGTGTGTCAGAGAGACATATAAAGTGTCAGAGAGTGATAGAGAGTGACAGAGAGTGTCTGAGAATGTCAGTCAGTGTCAGAGTGTGATAGAGAGTGTCTGAGATTGTCAGAGAGTGTCAGATTGTGTCCGAGAGTGTCAGAGAGCGATAGTGTGTGTCAGAGTGTGTCAGAGAGTTTCAGAGAGTGTCAAAGTGTGATAGAGAGTGTCTGAGAGTGTCAGACAGTGTCAGAGTGTGTCAGAGAGTGATAGAGAGTGATAGAGAGTGTCAGAGAGTGTCAGAGTGTGTCAGAGTGACTCAGAGAGTAATAGAGAGTGATAGAGAGTGTCTGAGAGTGATAGAGAGTGTTTGAGAGTGACAGAGAGTGTCTGAGAGTGTCAGTCAGTGTCAGAGAGTGATAGAGAGTGTCTGAGAGTGTCAGAGAGTGTCAGAGAGTGATAGAGAGCGATAGAGAGTGTCTGAGAGTGTCAGAGAGTGTCTGAGAGTGTCAGAGAGTGATAGAGAGTGTCAAATTGTGTCAGAGAGTGATAAAGAGTGAAAGAGAGTGTCAGAGAGTTTCAGAGTGTGTCAGAGAGTGTCAGAGAGTGTCAGAGAGTGAGAGAGAGTGTCTGAGAGTGTCTGAAAGTGACAGAGAGTGTCTGAGAATTTCACTGAGTGCCAGAGAGTGATAGAGAGTGTCTGAGAGTGTCAGAGTGTGTTAGAGTGTGTCAGAGAGTGATAGGGAGTGATAGAGAGTCTCTGAGAGTGTCAGAGAGTGATAGAGTTTGATAGAGAGTGTCAGAGTGTGATAGAGAGTGTCTGAGAGTGTCAGAGAGTGATAGAGATTGATAGAGAGAGTCAGAGAGTGATAGAGTGTCTGAGAGTGTCAGAGAGTGATAGAGAGTGATATAGAAAGTCAGAGAGTGCTAGAGAGTCTATGAGAGTGTCAGAGAGTGATAGAGAGTGATAGAGAGTGTCTGAGAGTGCCAGCGACTGTCAGCGTGTGTCAGAGAGTGTCAGAGAGTGTCAGAGTGTGTCAGAGAATGATAGAGAGTGCCTGAGAGTGTCATAGTGCGTCAGAGAGTGATAGAGAGTGTCAGAGAGTGTCAGAGTGTGATAGAGAGTGTCTGAGAGAGTCAGAGAGTCTCAGAGAGTGTCAGAGAGTGTCAGAGAGGGATAGAGAGACTCAGAGAGTGATAGAGAGTGTCTGAGAGTGTCTGAAATTGACAGAGAGTGTCTGAGAGTGTCAGTGAGTGTCAGAGAGTGATAGAGAGTGTCTGCGTGTGTCACAGTGTGTCAGATAGTGATAGACAATGTCAGAGAGTGTAATAGAGTGATAGAGAGTGTCTGAGAGTGTCAAATTGTGTCAGAGATAGATAGAGAGTGATAGAGAGTATCAGAGTGTGTCAGAGAGCGATAGAGTCTGTCAGAGTGTGTCAGAGAGTGTCAGAGAGTGTCAGAGAGTGTCAGAGAGTGACAGAGAGTGTCAGAGAGTGTCAGAGAGTGATAGAGAGTGTCAAATTGTGTCAGAGATTGATAGAGAGTGATAGAGAGTGTCAGAGAGTTTCAGAGTGTGTCAGAGAGTGTCAGAGAGTGATAGAAAGTGTCCGAGAGTGATAAAGAGTGTCTGAGAGTGTCAGTGAGTGTCAGAGAGTGAAAGAGAGTGTCTGAGAGTGTCAGAGATGGTCAGATTGTGTCAGAGTGTGTCAGAGTGTGTCAGAGAGTGATAGAGAGTGATAGAGAGTGATAGAGAGTGTCTGAGAGTGTCTGAGATTGTCAGATTGTGTCAGAGAGTGTCAGAGAGTGATAGAGAGTGTCTGAGAGTGTCAGAGAGTGATAGAGATTGATAGAGAGAGTCAGAGAGTGATAGAGTGTCTGAGAGTGTCAGAGAGTGATAGAGAGTGATATAGAAAGTCAAAGAGTGCTAGAGAGTCTCTGAGAGTGTCAGAGAGTGATAGAGAGTGATAGAGAGTGTCTGAGAGTGCCAGCGACTTTCAGCGTGTGTCAGAGTGTCAGAGTGTGTCAGAGAATGATAGAGAGTGCCTGAGAGTGTCATAGTGCGTCAGAGAGTGATAGAGAGTGTCAGAGAGTGTCAGAGTGTGATAGAGAGTGTCTGAGAGAGTCAGAGAGTCTCAGAGAGTGTCAGAGAGTGTCAGAGAGGGATAGTGAGACTCAGAGAGTGATAGAGAGTGTCTGAGAGTGTCTGAAATTGACAGAGAGTGTCTGAGAGTGTCAGTGAGTGTCAGAGAGTGATAGAGAGTGTCTGCGTGTGTCACAGTGTGTCAGATAGTGATAGACAATGTCAGAGAGTGTAATAGAGTGATAGGGAGTGTCTGAGAGTGTCAGAGAGTGTCAAATTGTGTCAGAGATAGATAGAGAGTGATAGAGAGTATCAGAGTGTGTCAGAGAGCGATAGAGTCTGTCAGAGTGTGTCAGAGAGTGTCAGAGAGTGTCAGAGAGTGATAGAGAGTGTCAGAGAGTGTCAGAGAGTGATAGAGAGTGTCAAATTGTGTCAGAGATTGATAGAGAATGATAGAGAATGTCAGAGAGTTTCAGAGTGTGTCAGAGAGTGTCAGAGAGTGATAGAAAGTGTCCGAGAGTGATAAAGAGTGTCTGAGAGTGTCAGTGAGTGTCAGAGAGTGAAAGAGAGTGTCTGAGAGTGTCAGAGATGGTCAGATTGTGTCAGAGAGTGTCAGAGTGTGTCAGAGAGTGATAGAGAGTGATAGAGAGTGATAGAGAGTGTCTGAGAGTGTCAGAGATTGTCAGATTGTGTCAGAGAGTGTCAGAGAGCGATAGAGTGTGTCAGAGAGTGTCAGAGAGTGTCAGAGAGTGATAGAGAGTGATAGAGAGTGTCTGAGAGTGTCAGAGAGTGTCAGAGTGTGTCAGAGAGTGATAGAGATTGATAGAGAGTATCAGAGAGTGTCATAGAGTGATAGAGAGTGTCTGAGATTGTCAGAGAGTGATAGAGAGTGTCAAATTGTGTCAGAGAGTGATAGAGTGTGTCAGAGAGTGTCAGAGTGTGTCAGAGAGACATATAAAGTGTCAGAGAGTGATAGAGAGTGACAGAGAGTGTCTGAGAATGTCAGTCAGTGTCAGAGTGTGATAGAGAGTGTCTGAGATTGTCAGAGAGTGTCAGATTGTGTCCGAGAGTGTCAGAGAGCGATAGTGTGTGTCAGAGTGTGTCAGAGAGTTTCAGAGAGTGTCAGAGTGTGATAGAGAGTGTCTGAGAGTGTCAGACAGTGTCAGAGTGTGTCAGAGAGTGATAGAGAGTGATAGAGAGTGTCAGAGAGTGTCAGAGTGTGTCAGAGTGACTCAGAGAGTAATAGAGAGTGATAGAGAGTGTCTGAGAGTGATAGAGAGTGTTTGAGAGTGACAGAGAGTGTCTGAGAGTGTCAGTCAGTGTCAGAGAGTGATAGAGAGTGTCTGAGAGTGTCAGAGAGTGTCAGAGAGTGATAGAGAGCGATAGAGAGTGTCTGAGAGTGTCAGAGAGTGTCTGAGAGTGTCAGAGAGTGATAGAGAGTGTCAAATTGTGTCAGAGAGTGATAAAGAGTGAAAGAGAGTGTCAGAGAGTTTCAGAGTGTGTCAGAGAGTGTCAGAGAGTGTCAGAGAGTGAGAGAGAGTGTCTGAGAGTGTCTGAAAGTGACAGAGAGTGTCTGAGAATTTCACTGAGTGCCAGAGAGTGATAGAGAGTGTCTGAGAGTGTCAGAGTGTGTTAGAGTGTGTCAGAGAGTGATAGGGAGTGATAGAGAGTCTCTGAGAGTGTCAGAGAGTGATAGAGTTTGATAGAGAGTGTCAGAGTGTGATAGAGAGTGTCTGAGAGTGTCAGAGAGTGATAGAGATTGATAGAGAGAGTCAGAGAGTGATAGAGTGTCTGAGAGTGTCAGAGAGTGATAGAGAGTGATATAGAAAGTCAGAGAGTGCTAGAGAGTCTCTGAGAGTGTCAGAGAGTGATAGAGAGTGATAGAGAGTGTCTGAGAGTGCCAGCGACTGTCAGCGTGTGTCAGAGAGTGTCAGAGAGTGTCAGAGTGTGTCAGAGAATGATAGAGAGTGCCTGAGAGTGTCATAGTGCGTCAGAGAGTGATAGAGAGTGTCAGAGAGTGTCAGAGTGTGATAGAGAGTGTCTGAGAGAGTCAGAGAGTCTCAGAGAGTGTCAGAGAGTGTCAGAGAGGGATAGAGAGACTCAGAGAGTGATAGAGAGTGTCTGAGAGTGTCTGAAATTGACAGAGAGTGTCTGAGAGTGTCAGTGAGTGTCAGAGAGTGATAGAGAGTGTCTGCGTGTGTCACAGTGTGTCAGATAGTGATAGACAATGTCAGAGAGTGTAATAGAGTGATAGAGAGTGTCTGAGAGTGTCAGAGAGTGTCAAATTGTGTCAGAGATAGATAGAGCGTGATAGAGAGTATCAGAGTGTGTCAGAGAGCGATAGAGTCTGTCAGAGTGTGTCAGAGAGTGTCAGAGAGTGTCAGAGAGTGTCAGAGAGTGACAGAGAGTGTCAGAGAGTGTCAGAGAGTGATAGAGAGTGTCAAATTGTGTCAGAGATTGATAGAGAGTGATAGAGAGTGTCAGAGAGTTTCAGAGTGTGTCAGAGAGTGTCAGAGAGTGATAGAAAGTGTCCGAGAGTGATAAAGAGTGTCTGAGAGTGTCAGTGAGTGTCAGAGAGTGAAAGAGAGTGTCTGAGAGTGTCAGAGATGGTCAGATTGTGTCAGAGTGTGTCAGAGTGTGTCAGAGAGTGATAGAGAGTGATAGAGAGTGATAGAGAGTGTCTGAGAGTGTCTGAGATTGTCAGATTGTGTCAGAGAGTGTCAGAGAGCGATAGAGTGTGTCAGAGAGTGTCAGAGAGTGATAGAGAGTGATATAGAAAGTCAAAGAGTGCTAGAGAGTCTCTGAGAGTGTCAGAGAGTGATAGAGAGTGATAGAGAGTGTCTGAGAGTGCCAGCGACTTTCAGCGTGTGTCAGAGAGTGTCAGAGTGTGTCAGAGAGTGTCAGAGAGAGATAGAAAGTGTCAGAGTGTGATAGAGAGTGTCTGAGAGTGTCAGACAGTGTCAGAGAGTGATAGAGAGTGATAGAGAGTGTCAGAGAGTGTCAGAGTGTGTCAGAGTGACTCAGAGAGTAATAGAGAGTGATAGAGAGTGTCTGAGAGTGATGGAGAGTGTTTGAGAGTGACAGAGAGTGACAGAGAGGGTCTGAGAGTGTCAGTCAGTGTCAGAGAGTGATAGAGAGTGTCTGAGAGTGTCAGAGAGTGTCTGAGAGTGTCTGAGAGTGTCAGAGAGTGATAGAGAGTGTCAAATTGAGTCAGAGAGTGATAAAGAGTGATAGAGAGTGTCAGAGAGTTTCAGAGTGTGTCAGAGAGTGTCAGAGAGTGATAGAATGTGTCAGAGACTGATAGAGAGTGTCTGAGGGTGACAGAGAGTGTCTGAGAGTGTCAGTGAGTGTCAGAGAGTGATAGAGAGTTTCTGAGAGTGTCAGAGAGTGTCAGAGAGTGTCAGAGAGTGACAGTCAGTGTCAGAGAGTGATGGAGAGTGTCAAATTGTGTCAGAGAGTGATAAAGAGTGATAGAGAGTGTCAGATTGTGTCAGAGAGTGGTAAAGAGTGATAGTGATTGTCACAGAGTGTCAGAGAGTGTCAGATTGTGACCGAGAGTGTCAGAGAGCGATAGTGTGTGTCAGAGTGTGTCAGAGACTTTCAGAGAGTGTCGGAGTGTGATAGAGTGTGTCAGAGAGTGTCAGAGAGTGATATAGAGTGTCTGAGAGTGTCAGAGAGTGTCAGAGTGTGTCAGAGAGTGATAGAGATTGATAGAGAGTATCAGAGAGTGTCATAGAGTGATAGAGAGTGTCTGAGATTGTCAGAGAGTGATAGAGAGTGTCAAATTGTGTCAGAGAGTGATAGAGAGTGTCAGAGAGTGTCAGAGTGTGTCAGAGAGTGTCAGAGAGAGATAGAAAGTGTCAGAGAGTGATAGAGAGTGACAGAGAGTGTCTGAGAATGTCAGTAAGTGTCAGAGTGTAATAGAGAGTGTCTGAGATTGTCAGAGAGTGTCAGATTGTGTCCGAGAGTGTCAGAGAGCGATAGTGTGTGTCAGAGTGTGTCAGAGAGTTTCAGAGAGTGTCAGAGTGTGATAGAGAGTGTCTGAGAGTGTCAGACTGTGTCAGAGAGTGTCAGAGAGTGATAGAGAGTGATAGAGAGTGTCAGAGAGTGTCATAGAGTGATAGAGAGTGTCTGAGATTGTCAGAGTGATAGAGATTGTCAAATTGTGTCAGAGTGTGAAAGAGAGTGATAGAGAGTGTCAGAGTGTGTCAGAGAGTGTCAGACAGTGATAGAAAGTGTCAGAGAGTGATAGAGAGTGTTTGAGAGTGACAGAGAGTGACAGAGAGTGTCTGAGAGTGTCAGTCAGTGTCAGAGAGTGATGGAGAGTGTCAAATTGTGTCAGAGAGTGATAAAGAGTGATAGAGAGTGTCAGAGAGTTTCAGAGTGTGTCAGAGAGTGTCAGAGAGTGATAGAGAGTGATAGAGATTGTCAGAGAGTGTCATAGTGTGATAGAGAGTGTCTGAGATTGTCAGAGTGATAGAGAGTGTCAAATTGTGTCAGAGTGTGAAAGAGAGTGATAAAGAGTGTCAGAGTGTGTCAGAGAGTGTCAGACAGTGATATAAAGTGTCAGAGAGTGATAGAGAGTGTCTGAGAGTATCTGAGAGTGACAGAGAGTGTCTGAGAGTGTCAGAGAGTTTCAGAGAGTGATAGAGAGCGATAGAGTGTGTCTGAGAGTGACAGAGATTGTCTGAGAGTGTCAGTGAGTGTCAGAGAGTGATAGAGAGTGTCTGAGAGTGCTTGAGAGTGTCAGAGATAGTCAGAGTGTGTCAGAGAGTGGTAGAGAGTGATAGAGAGTGCCTGAGAGTGTCAGAAAGTGTCATAGAGTGATAGAGAGTGTCTGAGAGTGTCAGAGAGTGATAGAGAGTGTCAAATTGTGTCAGAGAGTGATAAAGAGTGATAGAGAGTGTCAGAGAGTTTCAGAGTGTGTCAGAGAGTGTCAGAGAGTGATAGAATGTGTCAGAGACTGATAGAGAGTGTCTGAGGGTGACAGAGAGTGTCTGAGAGTGTCAGTGAGTGTCAGAGAGTGATAGAGAGTTTCTGAGAGTGTCAGAGATTGTCAGATTGTGTCAGAGTGTGTCAGAGAGTGGTAAAGAGTGATAGAGATTGTCAGAGAGTGTCAGAGAGTGTCAGATTGTGTCCGAGAGTGTCAGAGAGCGATAGTGTGTGTCAGAGTGTGTCAGAGTGTGATAGAGAGTGTCTGAGAGTGTCAGACAGTGTCAGAGAGTGTCAGAGAGTGTCAGAGAGTGATAGAGAGTGATAGAGAGTGTCAGAGAGTGTCATCGAGTGATAGAGAGTGTCTGAGATTGTCAGAGCGATAGATAGTGTCAAGTTGTGTCAGAGTGTGAAAGAGAGTGTTCGAGAGTGTCAGACAGTGTCTGAGAGTGTCAGAGAGTTTCAGAGAATGATAGAGATGGATAGAGAGTGTCAGAGAGTGATAGAGAGTGATAGAGCGTGTCTGCGTGTGTCAGAGAGTGATAGAGAGTGTCAGATAGTGTCAGAGAGTGTCAGAGAGTGTCAGAGTGTGATAGAGAGTGTCTGAGAGAGTCAGAGAGTCTCAGAGAGTGTCAGAGAGTGATAGAGAATGTCTGAGAGTGTCAGCGAGTGATAGAGAGTGATATAGAAAGTCAGAGAGTGATAAAGAGTCTCGGAGTGTGTCAGAGAGTGAGAGAGAGTGATAGAGAGTGTCAGAGAGTGATAGAGACAGTCTGAGAGTGTCAGAGAGTGTCAGAGAGTGCTAGAGAGGATTAGAGAGTGTCAGAGAGTGTCAGAGAGTGTCAGAGAGTGTTAGAGAGTGACAGAGAGTGACAGAGAGTGTCTGTGAGTGTCAGAGAGTGTCAGAGAGTGATAGAGCGTGTCTGCGTGTGTCAGAGAGTGATAGAGAGTGTCAGATAGTGTCAGACAGTGTCAGAGAGTGTCAGAGTGTGATAGAGAGTGTCTGAGAGACTCAGAGAGTCTCAGAGAGTGTCAGAGAGTGTCAGAGAGAGATAGAGAGAGTCAGAGAGTGATAGAGAGTGTCTGAGAGTGTCTGAAGGTGACAGAGAGTGTCTGAGAGTGTCAGTGAGTGTCAGAGAGTGATAGAGAGTGTCTGAGAGAGTCAGAGATTGTCAGAGTGTGTCAGAGAGTGATAGAGAGTGATAGAGAGTGATAGAGAGTGTCAGAGAGTGATAGAAAGTGTCTGAGAGTGTCAGAGAGTGATAGAGAGTGTCTGAGAGTGTCAGAGAGTGTCAGAGAGTGATAGAGAGCGATGGAGCGTGTCTGAGAGTGACAGAGATTTTCTGTGAGTGTCAGTGAGTGTCAGAGAGTGAGAGAGAGTGTCTGAGAGTGTATGAGAGTGTCTGAGACTGAATGAGTGTGTCAGAGAGTCATGGAGAGTGTCTGAGATTGTCAGACAGTGATAGAGAGTGTCAAATTGTGTCAGAGTGTGGTAGAGAGTGATAGAGAGTGATAGAGAGAGTCTGAGTGTTTCAGAAAGTGTCAGAGTGTTTCAGAGAGTGTCAGAAAGCGATAGAGATTGGCAGAGAGCGATAGAGAGTGTCAGAATGTGTCAGAGAGTTTCAGAGAGTGTCAGAGAGAGTCAGAGAGTGATGGACAGTGTCAGAGAGAGTGTGAGTGTGTCAGAGAGTTTCAGAGAGTGTCAAAGAGTGAGAGAGAGTGTCTGAGAGTGTCTGAGAGTGACAGAGAGTTTCTGAGAGTTTCAGTGAGTGCCAGAGAGTGATAGAGAGTGTCTGAGTGTGACAGAGAGGGTCTGAGAGTTTCATTGAGTGCCAGAGAGTGATAGAGAGTCTCTGAGAGTGTCAGAGTGTGTCAGAGAGTGTCAGAGAGTGATAGGGAGTGATAGAGAATGTCTGAGAGTGTCAGAGAGTGTCAGAGAGTGATAGAGAGAGTCAGAGAGTGATAGAGAGTGTCTGAGTGTGTCAGAAAGTGTCAGAGTGTGTCAGAGAGTGTCAGAGAGCGATAGAGATTGTCAGAGAGCGATAGAGAGTGTCAGAGTGTGTCAGAGAGTGCCAGAGAGTGATAGAGAGTGTCAGAGAGTGTCAGAGAGTGCCAGAGAGTGATAGAGAGTGAGAGAGAGTGTCTGAGAGTGTCTGAGAGTGACAGAGAGTGTCTGAGAGTTTCAGTGAGTGCCAGAGAATGATAGAGAGTGTCTGAGAGTGTCAGAGAGTGATAGAGAGTGATAGAGAGTGTCAGAGAGTGATAGAGAGTGTCTGAGAGTGTCAGAGAGAGATAGAGATTGATAGAGATTGTCAGAGAGTGTCTGAGAGTGTCAGAGAGTGATAGAGAGTGAGAGAGAGTGTCAGAGAGTGTCAGAGAGTGATAGGGAGTGTCTGAGAGTGTCAGAGAGAGATAGAGAGTGATAGAGAGTGTCAGAGAGTGATAGAGACTGTCTGAGAGTGTCAGAGAGTGACAGAGAGTGATAGAGAGTGTCTGAGAGTGACAGAGAGTGTCTGAGAGTGTCAGAGAGTGACAGAGAGTGACTGAGAGGGTCAAGAGTGTCAGCCACTCTAAGAGTATGTCAGAGAGTAATAGAGAGTGACAGAGAGTGTCAGAGAATGTCAGAGTGTGTCAGAGAGTGATAGAGAGTGTCTGAGAGTGTCAGGGAGTGTCAGAGAGTGTCAGAGATTGTCAGACAGAGATAGAGAGTGATAGAGAGTGTCTGAGAGAGTCAGAGAGTGTCAGAGAGTGTCAGAGAGTGATAGAGAGAGTCAGAGAGTGATAGAGAGAGTCTGAGTGTGTCAGAAAGTGTCAGAGTGTGTCAGAGAGTGTCAGAGAGCGATAGAGATTGTCAGAGAGCGATAGAGAGTGTCAGAGTGTGTCAGAGAGTTTCAGAGAGTGATAGAGATGGATACAGAGTGTCAGAGAGTGATAGAGAGTGTCTGAGAGTGATAGAGAGTGAAAAAAGAGTGATAGAGAGTGTCAGAGAGTGATAGAGAGTGTCTGAGAGTGGATAGAGAGTGTCTGAGAGTGTCAGAGAGTGATAGAGACTGATAGAGAGTGATAGAAAGTGTCAGAGAGTGTCAGCGTGTCAGAGTGATAGAAAGTTTCAGAGTGTGTCAGAGTGTGTCAGAGTGTGTCAGAGAGTGATAGAGAGTGATAGAGAGTGTCTGAGAGTGTCTGAGAGTGACAGAGAGTGTCTGAGAGTGTCAGTCAGTGTCAGAGAGTGATAGAGAGTGTCTGAGATTGTCAGAGATTGTCAGATTGTGTCAGAGTGTGTCAGAAAGTGATAGAGAGCGATAGAGAGTGTCAGAGAGTGTCTGAGAGTGTCAGTGAGTGTCAGAGAGTGATAGAGCGTGTCTGAGAGAGTCAGAGAGTGTCAGAGTGTGTCAGAGATTGATAGAGAGTGATAGAGAGTGTCAGAGAGTGATAGAAAGTGTCTGAGAGTGTCAGAGAGTGATAGAGAGTGTCTGAGAGTGTCAGAGAGTGTCAGAGAGTGTCTGAGAGTGATAGAGAGCGATAGAGAGTGTCTGAGAGTGAGAGAGATTGTCTGAGAGTGTCAGTGAGTGTCAGAGAGTGATAGAGAGTGTCTGAAAGTGTCTGAGAGTGTCAGAGACAGTCAGAGTGCGTCAGAGAGTGATAGGGAGTGTAGAGAGTGTCTGAGAGTGTCAGAGAGTGTCAGAGAGTGATAGAGATTGATAGAGAGTGTCAGAGAGTGATAGAGAGTGTCTGAGAGTGTCAGAGAGTGATAGAGAGTGATATAGAAAGTCAGAGAGTGATAGAGAGTCTCGGAGAGTGTCAGAGAGAGATAGAGAGTGATAGAGAGTGATAGAGAGTGTCAGAGAGTGATAGAGACAGTCTGAGAGTGTCAGAGAGTGTCAGAGAGTGCTAGAGAGTGATAGAGAGTGTCAGAGAGTGTCAGAGAGTGATATAGAGTGATAGAGAGTGTCTGTGAGTGTCAGAGAGTGTCAGAGAGTGATAGAGCGTGTCTGAGTGTTTCAGAGAGTGATAGAGAGTGTCAGAGAGTGTCAGAGAGTGATAGAGAGTGTCAGAGAGTGTCAGAGTGTGATAGAGAGTGTCTGAGAGAGTCAGAGAGTCTCAGAGAGTGTCAGAGAGAGATAGAGAGAGTCAGAGAGTGATAGAGAGTGTCTGAAAGTGACAGAGAGTGTATGAGAGTGTCAGAGAGTGATAGAGAGTGTCTGAGAGAGTCAGAGAGTGTCAGAGTGTGTCAGAGAGTGATAGAGAGTTTTAGAGAGTGTCAGAGAGTGTCAGAGAGTGATAGAAAGTGTCTGAGAGTTTCAGAGAGAGATAGAGAGTGTCTGAGAGTGTCTGAGAGTGTCAGAGAGTGTCAGAGAGTGTCAGAGAGTGTCTGAGAGTGATAGAGAGCGATAGAGAGTGTCTGAGAGTGACAGAGATTGTCTGAGAGAGTCAGTGAGTGTCAGAGAGTGATAGCGAGTGTCTGAAAGTGTCTGAGAGTGTCAGAGACAGTCAGAGTGCGTCAGAGAGTGATATAGAGTGTCTGAGAGTGTCTGAGACTGTCAGAGTGTGTCAGAGAGTGATTGAGAGTGATAGAGAGTGTCAGAGAGTGTCAGAGAGTGTCAGAGTGTGTCAGAGTGTGTCAGAGAGTGATAGAGAGTGATAGAGAGTGTCAGAGAGTGTCGTCGAGTGATAGAGAGCGTCTGAGATTGTCAGACAGTGACAGAGAGTGTCAAATTGTGTCAGAGGGTGATAAAGAGTGATAGAGAGTGATAGAGAGAGTCCGAGTGTGTCAGAAAGTGTCAGAGTGTTTCAGAGAGTGTCAGAGAGTGATAGAGATTGTCAGAGAGCGATAGAGAGTGTCAGAGAGTGTCAGAGAGTTTCAGAGATTGTCAGAGAGTGTCAGAGAGTGATGGACAGTGTCAGAGAGAGTGTGAGTGTGTCAGAGAGTTTCAGAGAGTGATAGAGAGTGTCTGAGAGTGGCTGAGAGTGACAGAGAGTTTTTGAGAGTTTCAGTGAGTGCCAGAGAGTGATAGAGAGTGTCTGAGAGTGTCTGAGAGTGACAGAGAGGGTCTGAGAGTTTCAGTGAGTGCGAGAGAGTGATAGAGAGTGTCTGATAGTGTCAGAGTGTGTCAGAGAGTGTCAGAGAGTGAAAGGGAGTGATGGAGAATGTCTGAAAGTGTCAGAGAGTGTCAGAGAGTGATAGAGAGAGTCAGAGAGTGATAGAGAGAGTCTGAGTGTGTCAGAAAGTGTCAGAGTGTGTCAGAGAGCGATAGAGAGTGTCAGAGTGTGTCAGAGAGTGTCAGAGAGTGTCAGAGAGTGATGGAGAGAGTCAGAGAGAGTGTGAGTGTGTCAGAGAGTTTCATAGAGTGTCATAGAGTAAGAGAGAGTGTCTGAGAGTGTCTGAGAGTGACAGAGAGTGATAGAGAGTTTCAGAGAGAGTCAGAGAGTGATAGAGAGTGATAGAGAGTGTCAGAGAGTGATAGAGAGTGTCTGAGAGTGTCAGAGAGTCATAGAGAGTGATAGAGAGTGTCAGAGAGTGATAGAGAGTGTCTGAGAGTGTCAGAGAGTCATAGAGAGAGATAGAGAGTGTCAGAGAGTGACAGAGAGTGTCTGAGAGTGTCAGAGAGAGATAGAGAGTGATAGAGAGTGTCAGAGAGTGTCAGAGAGTGTCAGAGAGTGATGGACAGTGTCAGAGAGAGTGTGAGTGTGTCAGAGAGTTTCAGAGAGTGATAGAGAGTGTCTGAGAGTGGCTGAGAGTGACAGAGAGTTTTTGAGAGTTTCAGTGAGTGCCAGAGAGTGATAGAGAGTGTCTGAGAGTGTCTGAGAGTGACAGAGAGGGTCTGAGAGTGATAGAGAGTGTCTGAGAGTGTCAGAGAGTTTTTGAGAGTTTCAGTGAGTGCCAGAGAGTGATAGAGAGTGTCAGAGAGTGTCAGAGAGTGATAGAGAGTGATAGAGAGTGTCAGAGAGTGTCATAGAGTGATAGAGAGTGTCTGAGATTGTCAGAGCGATAGATAGTGTCAAGTTGTGTCAGAGTGTGAAAGAGAGTGTTCGAGAGTATCAGAGTGTTTCAGAGAGTGTCAGACAGTGATAGAAAGTGTCAGAGAGTGATAGAGAGTGTCTGAGAGTATCTGAGAGGGACAGAGAGTGTCTGAGAGTGTCAGTCAGTGTCAGAGAGTGATAGAGAGTGTCAGAGAGAGTGTGAGTGTGTCAGAGAGTTTCAGAGATTGTCAGAGAGTGTCTGAGAGTGTCTGAGAGTGACAGAGAGTGTCTGAGAGTTTCAGTGAGTGCCAGAGATTGATAGAGAGTGTCTGAGAGTGTCAGAGTGTGTCAGAGTGTGTCAGAGAGAGATAGGGAGTGATAGAGAGTGTCTGAGAGTGTCAGAGAGTTTCAGAGAATGATAGAGATGGATAGAGAGTGTCAGAGAGTGATAGAGAGTGATAGAGCGTGTCTGCGTGTGTCAGAGAGTGATAGAGAGTGTCAGATAGTGTCAGAGAGTGTCAGAGAGTGTCAGAGTGTGATAGGGAGTGTCTGAGAGAGTCAGAGAGTCTCAGAGAGTGTCAGAGAGTGATAGAGAATGTCTGAGAGTGTCAGCGAGTGATAGAGAGTGATATAGAAAGTCAGAGAGTGATAAAGAGTCTCGGAGTGTGTCAGAGAGTGAGAGAGAGTGATAGAGAGTGTCAGAGAGTGATAGAGACAGTCTGAGAGTGTCAGAGAGTGTCAGAGAGTGCTAGAGAGGATTAGAGAGTGTCAGAGAGTGTCAGAGAGTGTCAGAGAGTGTTAGAGAGTGACAGAGAGTGACAGAGAGTGTCTGTGAGTGTCAGAGAGTGTCAGAGAGTGATAGAGCGTGTCTGCGTGTGTCAGAGAGTGATAGAGAGTGTCAGATAGTGTCAGAGAGTGTCAGAGAGTGTCAGAGTGTGATAGAGAGTGTCTGAGAGACTCAGAGAGTCTCAGAGAGTGTCAGAGAGTGTCAGAGAGAGATAGAGAGAGTCAGAGAGTGATAGAGAGTGTCTGAGAGTGTCTGAAGGTGACAGAGAGTGTCTGAGAGTGTCAGTGAGTGTCAGAGAGTGATAGAGAGTGTCTGAGAGAGTCAGAGATTGTCAGAGTGTGTCAGAGAGTGATAGAGAGTGATAGAGAGTGATAGAGAGTGTCAGAGAGTGATAGAAAGTGTCTGAGAGTGTCAGAGAGTGATAGAGAGTGTCTGAGAGTGTCAGAGAGTGTCAGAGAGTGTCAGAGAGTGATAGAGAGCGATGGAGCGTGTCTGAGAGTGACAGAGATTTTCTGTGAGTGTCAGTGAGTGTCAGAGAGTGAGAGAGAGTGTCTGAGAGTGTATGAGAGTGTCTGAGACTGAATGAGTGTGTCAGAGAGTCATGGAGAGTGTCTGAGATTGTCAGACAGTGATAGAGAGTGTCAAATTGTGTCAGAGTGTGGTAGAGAGTGATAGAGAGTGATAGAGAGAGTCTGAGTGTGTCAGAAAGTGTCAGAGTGTTTCAGAGAGTGTCAGAAAGCGATAGAGATTGGCAGAGAGCGATAGAGAGTGTCAGAGTGTGTCAGAGAGTGTCAGAATGTGTCAGAGAGTTTCAGAGAGTGTCAGAGAGAGTCAGAGAGTGATGGACAGTGTCAGAGAGAGTGTGAGTGTGTCAGAGAGTTTCAGAGAGTGTCAAAGAGTGAGAGAGAGTGTCTGAGAGTGTCTGAGAGTGACAGAGAGTTTCTGAGAGTTTCAGTGAGTGCCAGAGAGTGATAGAGAGTGTCTGAGTGTGACAGAGAGTGTCTGAGAGTTTCATTGAGTGCCAGAGAGTGATAGAGAGTCTCTGAGAGTGTCAGAGTGTGTCAGAGAGTGTCAGAGAGTGATAGGGAGTGATAGAGAATGTCTGAGAGTGTCAGAGAGTGTCAGAGAGTGATAGAGAGAGTCAGAGAGTGATAGAGAGTGTCTGAGTGTGTCAGAAAGTGTCAGAGTGTGTCAGAGAGTGTCAGAGAGCGATAGAGATTGTCAGAGGGCGATAGAGAGTGTCAGAGTGTGTCAGAGAGTGTCAGAGAGTGCCAGAGAGTGATAGAGAGTGTCAGAGAGTGTCAGAGAGTGCCAGAGAGTGATAGAGAGTGAGAGAGAGTGTCTGAGAGTGTCTGAGAGTGACAGAGAGTGTCTGAGAGTTTCAGTGAGTGCCAGAGAATGATAGAGAGTGTCTGAGAGTGTCAGAGAGTGATAGGGAGTGTCAGAGAGTGATAGAGAGTGTCTGAGAGTGTCAGAGAGTGATAGAGAGTGATAGAGAGTGTCAGAGAGTGATAGAGAGTGTCTGAGAGTGTCAGAGAGAGATAGAGATTGATAGAGATTGTCAGAGAGTGTCTGAGAGTGTCAGAGAGTGATAGAGAGTGAGAGAGAGTGTCAGAGAGTGTCAGAGAGTGATAGGGAGTGTCTGAGAGTGTCAGAGAGAGATAGAGAGTGATAGAGAGTGTCAGAGAGTGATAGAGACTGTCTGAGAGTGTCAGAGAGTGACAGAGAGTGATAGAGAGTGTCTGAGAGTGACAGAGAGTGTCTGAGAGTGTCAGAGAGTGACAGAGAGTGTCTGAGAGGGTCAAGAGTGTCAGCGACTCTAAGAGTATGTCAGAGAGTAATAGAGAGTGACAGAGAGTGTCAGAGAATGTCAGAGTGTGTCAGAGAGTGATAGAGAGTGTCTGAGAGTGTCAGGGAGTGTCAGAGAGTGTCAGAGATTGTCAGACAGAGATAGAGAGTGATAGAGAGTGTCTGAGAGAGTCAGAGAGTGTCAGAGAGTGTCAGAGAGTGATAGAGAGACTCAGAGAGTGATAGAGAGAGTCTGAGCGTGTCAGAAAGTGTCAGAGTGTGTCAGAGAGTGTCAGAGAGCGATAGAGATTGTCAGAGAGCGATAGAGAGTGTCAGAGTGTGTCAGAGAGTTTCAGAGAGTGATAGAGATGGATACAGAGTGTCAGAGAGTGATAGAGAGTGTCTGAGAGTGATAGAGAGTGAAAAAAGAGTGATAGAGAGTGTCAGAGAGTGATAGAGAGTGTCTGAGAGTGGATAGAAAGTGTCAGAGAGTGTCAGCGTGTCAGAGTGATAGAAAGTTTCAGAGTGTGTCAGAGTGTGTCAGAGTGTGTCAGAGAGTGATAGAGAGTGATAGAGAGTGTCTGAGAGTGTCTGAGAGTGACAGAGAGTGTCTGAGAGTGTCAGTCAGTGTCAGAGAGTGATAGAGAGTGTCTGAGATTGTCAGAGATTGTCAGATTGTGTCAGAGTGTGTCAGAAAGTGATAGAGAGCGATAGAGAGTGTCAGAGAGTGTCTGAGAGTGTCAGTGAGTGTCAGAGAGTGATAGAGCGTGTCTGAGAGAGTCAGAGAGTGTCAGAGTGTGTCAGAGATTGATAGAGAGTGATAGAGAGTGTCAGAGAGTGTCAGAGTGTGTCAGAGTGACTCAGAGAGTAATAGAGAGTGATAGAGAGTGTCTGAGAGTGATGGAGAGTGCTTGAGAGTGACAGAGAGTGATAGAGAGGGTCTGAGAGTGTCAGTCAGTGTCAGAGAGTGATAGAGAGTGTCTGAGAGTGTCAGAGAGTGTCTGAGAGTGTCAGAGAGTGATAGAGAGTGTCAAATTGAGTCAGAGAGTGATAAAGAGTGATAGAGAGTGTCAGAGAGTTTCAGAGTGTGTCAGAGAGTGTCAGAGAGTGATAGAATGTGTCAGAGACTGATAGAGAGTGTCTGAGGGTGACAGAGAGTGTCTGAGAGTGTCAGTGAGTGTCAGAGAGTGATAGAGAGTTTCTGAGAGTGTCAGAGAGTGTCAGAGAGTGTCAGAGAGTGACAGTCAGTGTCAGAGAGTGATGGAGAGTGTCAAATTGTGTCAGAGAGTGATAAAGAGTGATAGAGAGTGTCAGATTGTGTCAGAGTGTGTCAGAGAGTGGTAAAGAGTGATAGTGATTGTCACAGAGTGTCAGAGAGTGTCAGATTGTGACCGAGAGTGTCAGAGAGCGATAGTGTGTGTCAGAGTGTGTCAGAGACTTTCAGAGAGTGTCGGAGTGTGATAGAGTGTGTCAGAGAGTGTCAGAGAGTGATATAGAGTGTCTGAGAGTGTCAGAGAGTGTCAGAGTGTGTCAGAGAGTGATAGAGATTGATAGAGAGTATCAGAGAGTGTCATAGAGTGATAGAGAGTGTCTGAGATTGTCAGAGAGTGATAGAGAGTGTCAAATTGTGTCAGAGAGTGATAGAGAGTGTCAGAGAGTGTCAGAGTGTGTCAGAGAGTGTCAGAGAGAGATAGAAAGTGTCAGAGAGTGATAGAGAGTGACAGAGAGTGTCTGAGCATGTCAGTAAGTGTCAGAGTGTAATAGAGAGTGTCTGAGATTGTCAGAGAGTGTCAGATTGTGTCCGAGAGTGTCAGAGAGCGATAGTGTGTGTCAGAGTGTGTCAGAGAGTTTCAGAGAGTGTCAGAGTGTGATAGAGAGTGTCTGAGAGTGTCAGACTGTGTCAGAGAGTGTCAGAGAGTGATAGAGAGTGATAGAGAGTGTCAGAGAGTGTCATAGAGTGATAGAGAGTGTCTGAGATTGTCAGAGTGATAGAGATTGTCAAATTGTGTCAGAGTGTGAAAGAGAGTGATAGAGAGTGTCAGAGTGTGTCAGAGAGTGTCAGACAGTGATAGAAAGTGTCAGAGAGTGATAGAGAGTGTTTGAGAGTGACAGAGAGTGACAGAGAGTGTCTGAGAGTGTCAGTCAGTGTCAGAGAGTGATGGAGAGTGTCAAATTGTGTCAGAGAGTGATAAAGAGTGATAGAGAGTGTCAGAGAGTTTCAGAGTGTGTCAGAGAGTGTCAGAGAGTGATAGAATGTGTCAGAGACTGATAGAGAGTGTCTGAGGGTGACAGAGAGTGTCTGAGAGTGTCAGTGAGTGTCAGAGAGTGTCAGATTGTGTCAGAGTGTGTCAGAGAGTGGTAAAGAGTGATAGTGATTGTCACAGAGTGTCAGAGAGTGTCAGATTGTGTCCGAGAGTGTCAGAGAGCGATAGTGTGTGTCAGAGTGTGTCACAGAGTTTCAGAGAGTGTCAGAGTGTGATAGAGAGTGTCTGAGAGTGTCAGACAGTGTCAGAGAGTGTCAGAGAGTGATAGAGAGTGATAGAGAGTGTCAGAGAGTGTCATAGTGTGATAGAGAGTGTCTGAGATTGTCAGAGTGATAGAGAGTGTCAAATTGTGTCAGAGTGTGAAAGAGAGTGATAAAGAGTGTCAGAGTGTGTCAGAGAGTGTCAGACAGTGATATAAAGTGTCAGAGAGTGATAGAGAGTGTCTGAGAGTATCTGAGAGTGACAGAGAGTGTCTGAGAGTGTCAGAGAGTTTCAGAGAGTGATAGAGAGCGATAGAGTGTGTCTGAGAGTGACAGAGATTGTCTGAGAGTGTCAGTGAGTGTCAGAGAGTGATAGAGAGTGTCTGAGAGTGCTTGAGAGTGTCAGAGATAGTCAGAGTGTGTCAGAGAGTGGTAGAGAGTGATAGAGAGTGCCTGAGAGTGTCAGAGAGTGTCATAGAGTGATAGAGAGTGTCTGAGAGTGTCAGAGAGTGATAGAGAGTGTCAAATTGTGTCAGAGAGTGATAAAGAGTGATAGAGAGTGTCAGAGAGTTTCAGAGTGTGTCAGAGAGTGTCAGAGAGTGATAGAATGTGTCAGAGACTGATAGAGAGTGTCTGAGGGTGACAGAGAGTGTCTGAGAGTGTCAGTGAGTGTCAGAGAGTGATAGAGAGTTTCTGAGAGTGTCAGAGATTGTCAGATTGTGTCAGAGTGTGTCAGAGAGTGGTAAAGAGTGATAGAGATTGTCAGAGAGTGTCAGAGAGTGTCAGATTGTGTCCGAGAGTGTCAGAGAGCGATAGTGTGTGTCAGAGTGTGTCAGAGTGTGATAGAGAGTGTCTGAGAGTGTCAGACAGTGTCAGAGAGTGTCAGAGAGTGTCAGAGAGTGATAGAGAGTGATAGAGAGTGTCAGAGAGTGTCATAGAGTGATAGAGAGTGTCTGAGATTGTCAGAGCGATAGATAGTGTCAAGTTGTGTCAGAGTGTGAAAGAGAGTGTTCGAGAGTATCAGAGTGTTTCAGAGAGTGTCAGACAGTGATAGAAAGTGTCAGAGAGTGATAGAGAGTGTCTGAGAGTATCTGAGAGGGACAGAGAGTGTCTGAGAGTGTCAGTCAGTGTCAGAGAGTGATAGAGAGTGTCAGAGAGAGTGTGAGTGTGTCAGAGAGTTTCAGAGATTGTCAGAGAGTGTCTGAGAGTGTCTGAGAGTGACAGAGAGTGTCTGAGAGTTTCAGTGAGTGCCAGAGATTGATAGAGAGTGTTTGAGAGTGTCAGAGTGTGTCAGAGTGTGTCAGAGAGAGATAGGGAGTGATAGAGAGTGTCTGAGAGTGTCAGAGAGTTTCAGAGAATGATAGAGATGGATAGAGAGTGTCAGAGAGTGATAGAGAGTGATAGAGCGTGTCTGCGTGTGTCAGAGAGTGATAGAGAGTGTCAGATAGTGTCAGAGAGTGTCAGAGAGTGTCAGAGTGTGATAGAGAGTGTCTGAGAGAGTCAGAGAGTCTCAGAGAGTGTCAGAGAGTGATAGAGAATGTCTGAGAGTGTCAGCGAGTGATAGAGAGTGATATAGAAAGTCAGAGAGTGATAAAGAGTCTCGGAGTGTGTCAGAGAGTGAGAGAGAGTGATAGAGAGTGTCAGAGAGTGATAGAGACAGTCTGAGAGTGTCAGAGAGTGTCAGAGAGTGCTAGAGAGGATTAGAGAGTGTCAGAGAGTGTCAGAGAGTGTCAGAGAGTGTTAGAGAGTGACAGAGAGTGACAGAGAGTGTCTGTGAGTGTCTGTGAGTGTCAGAGAGTGATAGAGCGTGTCTGCGTGTGTCAGAGAGTGATAGAGAGTGTCAGATAGTGTCAGAGAGTGTCAGAGAGTGTCAGAGTGTGATAGAGAGTGTCTGAGAGACTCAGAGAGTCTCAGAGAGTGTCAGAGAGTGTCAGAGAGAGATAGAGAGCGTCAGAGAGTGATAGAGAGTGTCTGAGAGTGTCTGAAGGTGACAGAGAGTGTCTGAGAGTGTCAGTGAGTGTCAGAGAGTGATAGAGAGTGTCTGAGAGAGTCAGAGATTGTCAGAGTGTGTCAGAGAGTGATAGAGAGTGATAGAGAGTGTCAGAGAGTGATAGAAAGTGTCTGAGAGTGTCAGAGAGTGATAGAGAGTGTCTGAGAGTGTCAGAGAGTGTCAGAGAGTGCCAGAGAGTGATAGAGAGCGATGGAGCGTGTCTGAGAGTGACAGAGATTTTCTGTGAGTGTCAGTGAGTGTCAGAGAGTGAGAGAGAGTGTCTGAGAGTGTATGAGAGTGTCTGAGACTGAATGAGTGTGTCAGAGTGTCATGGAGAGTGTCTGAGATTGTCAGACAGTGATAGAGAGTGTCAAATTGTGTCAGAGTGTGGTAGAGAGTGATAGAGAGTGATAGAGAGAGTCTGAGTGTGTCAGAAAGTGTCAGAGTGTTTCAGAGAGTGTCAGAAAGCGATAGAGATTGGCAGAGAGCGATAGAGAGTGTCAGAATGTGTCAGAGAGTTTCAGAGAGTGTCAGAGAGAGTCAGAGAGTGATGGACAGTGTCAGAGAGAGTGTGAGTGTGTCAGAGAGTTTCAGAGAGTGTCAAAGAGTGAGAGAGAGTGTCTGAGAGTGTCTGAGAGTGACAGAGAGTTTCTGAGAGTTTCAGTGAGTGCCAGAGAGTGACAGAGAGTGTCTGAGTGTGACAGAGAGGGTCTGAGAGTTTCATTGAGTGCCAGAGAGTGATAGAGAGTCTCTGAGAGTGTCAGAGTGTGTCAGAGAGTGTCAGAGAGTGATAGGGAGTGATAGAGAATGTCTGAGAGTGTCAGAGAGTGTCAGAGAGTGATAGAGAGAGTCAGAGAGTGATAGAGAGTGTCTGAGTGTGTCAGAAAGTGTCAGAGTGTGTCAGAGAGTGTCAGAGAGCGATAGAGATTGTCAGAGAGCGATAGAGAGTGTCAGAGTGTGTCAGAGAGTGTCAGAGAGTGCCAGAGAGTGATAGAGAGTGTCAGAGAGTGTCAGAGAGTGCCAGAGAGTGATAGAGAGTGAGAGAGAGTGTCTGAGAGTGTCTGAGAGTGACAGAGAGTGTCTGAGAGTTTCAGTGAGTGCCAGAGAATGATAGAGAGTGTCTGAGAGTGTCAGAGAGTGATAGGGAGTGTCAGAGAGTGATAGAGAGTGTCTGAGAGTGTCAGAGAGTGATAGAGAGTGATAGAGAGTGTCAGAGAGTGATAGAGAGTGTCTGAGAGTGTCAGAGAGAGATAGAGATTGATAGAGATTGTCAGAGAGTGTCTGAGAGTGTCAGAGAGTGATAGAGAGTGAGAGAGAGTGTCAGAGAGTGTCAGAGAGTGATAGGGAGTGTCTGAGAGTGTCAGAGAGAGATAGAGAGTGATAGAGAGTGTCAGAGAGTGATAGAGACTGTCTGAGAGTGTCAGAGAGTGACAGAGAGTGATAGAGAGTGTCTGAGAGTGACAGAGAGTGTCTGAGAGTGTCAGAGAGTGACAGAGAGTGTCTGAGAGGGTCAAGAGTGTCAGCCACTCTAAGAGTATGTCAGAGAGTAATAGAGAGTGACAGAGAGTGTCAGAGAATGTCAGAGTGTGTCAGAGAGTGATAGAGAGTGTCTGAGAGTGTCAGGGAGTGTCAGAGACTGTCAGAGATTGTCAGACAGAGATAGAGAGTGATAGAGAGTGTCTGAGAGAGTCAGAGAGTGTCAGAGAGTGTCAGAGAGTGATAGAGAGAGTCAGAGAGTGATAGAGAGAGTCTGAGTGTGTCAGAAAGTGTCAGAGTGTGTCAGAGAGTGTCAGAGAGCGATAGAGATTGTCAGAGAGCGATAGAGAGTGTCAGAGTGTGTCAGAGAGTTTCAGAGAGTGATAGAGATGGATACAGAGTGTCAGAGAGTGATAGAGAGTGTCTGAGAGTGATAGAGAGTGAAAAAAGAGTGATAGAGAGTGTCAGAGAGTGATAGAGAGTGTCTGAGAGTGGATAGAGAGTGTCTGAGAGTGTCAGAGAGTGATAGAGACTGATAGAGAGTGATAGAAAGTGTCAGAGAGTGTCAGCGTGTCAGAGTGATAGAAAGTTTCAGAGTGTGTCAGAGTGTGTCAGAGTGTGTCAGAGAGTGATAGAGAGTGATAGAGAGTGTCTGAGAGTGTCTGAGAGTGACAGAGAGTGTCTGAGAGTGTCAGTCAGTGTCAGAGAGTGATAGAGAGTGTCTGAGATTGTCAGAGATTGTCAGATTGTGTCAGAGTGTGTCAGAAAGTGATAGAGAGCGATAGAGAGTGTCAGAGAGTGTCTGAGAGTGTCAGTGAGTGTCAGAGAGTGATAGAGCGTGTCTGAGAGAGTCAGAGAGTGTCAGAGTGTGTCAGAGATTGATAGAGAGTGATAGAGAGTGTCAGAGAGTGATAGAAAGTGTCTGAGAGTGTCAGAGAGTGATAGAGAGTGTCTGAGAGTGTCAGAGAGTGTCAGAGAGTGTCTGAGAGTGATAGAGAGCGATAGAGAGTGTCTGAGAGTGACAGAGATTGTCTGAGAGTGTCAGTGAGTGTCAGAGAGTGATAGAGAGTGTCTGAAAGTGTCTGAGAGTGTCAGAGACAGTCAGAGTGCGTCAGAGAGTGATAGGGAGTGTAGAGAGTGTCTGAGAGTGTCAGAGAGTGTCAGAGAGTGTCAGAGAGTGATAGAGATTGATAGAGAGTGTCAGAGAGTGATAGAGAGTGTCTGAGAGTGTCAGAGAGTGATAGAGAGTGATATAGAAAGTCAGAGAGTGATAGAGAGTCTCGGAGAGTGTCAGAGAGAGATAGAGAGTGATAGAGAGTGATAGAGAGTGTCAGAGAGTGATAGAGACAGTCTGAGAGTGTCAGAGAGTGTCAGAGAGTGCTAGAGAGTGATAGAGAGTGTCAGAGAGTGTCAGAGAGTGATATAGAGTGATAGAGAGTGTCTGTGAGTGTCAGAGAGTGTCAGAGAGTGATAGAGCGTGTCTGAGTGTTTCAGAGAGTGATAGAGAGTGTCAGAGAGTGTGAGAGAGTGATAGAGAGTGTCAGAGAGTGTCAGAGTGTGATAGAGAGTGTCTGAGAGAGTCAGAGAGTCTCAGAGAGTGTCAGAGAGAGATAGAGAGAGTCAGAGAGTGATAGAGAGAGTCTGAAAGTGACAGAGAGTGTATGAGAGTGTCAGAGAGTGATAGAGAGTGTCTGAGAGAGTCAGAGAGTGTCAGAGTGTGTCAGAGAGTGATAGAGAGTTTTAGAGAGTGTCAGAGAGTGATAGAAAGTGTCTGAGAGTGTCAGAGAGAGATAGAGAGTGTCTGAGAGTGTCAGAGAGTGTCAGAGAGTGTCTGAGAGTGATAGAGAGCGATAGAGAGTGTCTGAGAGTGACAGAGATTGTCTGAGAGAGTCAGTGAGTGTCAGAGAGTGATAGAGAGTGTCTGAAAGTGTCTGAGAGTGTCAGAGACAGTCAGAGTGCGTCAGAGAGTGATATAGAGTGTCTGGGAGTGTCTGAGACTGTCAGAGTGTGTCAGAGAGTGATTGAGAGTGATAGAGAGTGTCAGAGAGTGTCAGAGACTGTCAGAGTGTGTCAGAATGTGTCAGAGAGTGATAGAGAGTGATAGAGAGTGTCAGAGAGTGTCGTCGAGTGATAGAGAGCGTCTGAGATTGTCAGACAGTGACAGAGAGTGTCAAATTGTGTCAGAGGGTGATAAAGAGTGATAGAGAGTGATAGAGAGAGTCTGAGTGTGTCAGAAAGTGTCAGAGTGTTTCAGAGAGTGTCAGAGAGTGATAGAGATTGTCAGAGAGCGATAGAGAGTGTCAGAGAGTGTCAGAGAGTTTCAGAGATTGTCAGAGAGTGTCAGACAGTGATGGACAGTGTCAGAGAGAGTGTGAGTGTGTCAGAGAGTTTCAGAGAGTGATAGAGAGTGTCTGAGAGTGGCTGAGAGTGACAGAGAGTTTTTGAGAGTTTCAGTGAGTGCCAGAGAGTGATAGAGAGTGTCTGAGAGTGTCTGAGAGTGACAGAGAGGGTCTGAGAGTTTCAGTGAGTGCGAGAGAGTGATAGAGAGTGTCTGATAGTGTCAGAGTGTGTCAGAGAGTGTCAGAGAGTGATAGGGAGTGATGGAGAATGTCTGAAAGTGTCAGAGAGTGTCAGAGAGTGATAGAGAGAGTCAGAGAGTGATAGAGAGAGTCTGAGTGTGTCAGAAAGTGTCAGAGTGTGTCAGAGAGTGTCAGAGAGCGATAGAGAGTGTCAGAGTGTGTCAGAGAGTGTCAGAGAGTGTCAGAGAGTGATGGAGAGAGTCAGAGAGTGTGTGAGTGTGTCAGAGAGTTTCATAGAGTGTCATAGAGTAAGAGAGAGTGTCTGAGAGTGTCTGAGAGTGACAGAGAGTGATAGAGAGTTTCAGAGAGAGTCAGAGAGTGATAGAGAGTGATAGCGAGTGTCGGAGAGTGATAGAGAGTGTCTGAGAGTGTCAGAGAGTCATAGACAGTGATAGAGAGTGTCAGAGAGTGATAGAGAGTGTCTGAGAGTGTCAGAGAGTCATAGAGAGTGATAGAGAGTGTCAGAGAGTGATAGAGAGTGTCTGAGAGTGTCAGAGAGAGATAGAGAGTGATAGAGAGTGTCAGAGAGTGTCAGAGAGTGTCAGAGAGTGATGGACAGTGTCAGAGAGAGTGTGAGTGTGTCAGAGAGTTTCAGAGAGTGATAGAGAGTGTCTGAGAGTGGCTGAGAGTGACAGAGAGTTTTTGAGAGTTTCAGTGAGTGCCAGAGAGTGATAGAGAGTGTCTGAGAGTGTCTGAGAGTGACAGAGAGGGTCTGAGAGTTTCAGTGAGTGCCAGAGAGTGATAGAGATTGTCAGAGAGCGATAGAGAGTGTCAGAGAGTGTCAGAGAGTTTCAGAGAGTGTCAGAGAGTGTCAGAGAGTGATGGACAGTGTCAGAGAGAGTGTGAGTGTGTCAGAGAGTTTCAGAGAATGATAGAGAGTGTCTGAGAGTGGCTGAGAGTGACAGAGAGGGTCTGAGAGTTTCAGTGAGTGCCAGAGAGTGATAGAGAGTGTCTGAGAGTGTCTGAGAGTGACAGAGAGGGTCTGAGAGTTTCAGTGAGTGCCAGAGAGTGATAGAGAGTGTCTGATAGTGTCAGAGTGTGTCAGAGAGTGTCAGAGAGTGATAGGGAGTGATGGAGAATGTCTGAAAGTGTCAGAGAGTGTCAGAGAGTGATAGAGAGAGTCAGAGAGTGATAGAGAGAGTCTGAGTGTGTCAGAAAGTGTCAGAGTGTGTCAGAGAGTGTCAGAGAGCGATAGAGAGTGTCAGTGTGTGTCAGAGAGTGTCAGAGAGTGTCAGAGAGAGATGGAGAGTGTCAGAGAGAGTGTGAGTGTGTCAGAGAGTTTCATAGAGTGTCATAGAGTAAGAGAGAGTGTCTGAGAGTGTCTGAGAGTGACAGAGGGTGATAGAGAGTTTCAGAGAGATTCAGAGAGTGATAGAGAGTGATGGAGAGTTTCAGAGAGTGATAGAGAGTGTCTGAGAGTGTCAGAGAGTCATAGAGAGTGATAGAGAGTGTCAGAGAGTGATAGAGAGTGTCTGAGAGTGTCAGAGAGTCATAGAGAGTGATAGAGAGTGTCAGAGAGTGATAGAGAGTGTCTGAGAGTGTCAGAGAGAGATAGAGAGTGATAGAGAGTGTCAGAGAGTGTCAGAGAGTGTCAGAGAGTGTCAGAGAGTGTCAGAGAGTGATGGACAGTGTCAGAGAGAGTGTGAGTGTGTCAGAGAGTTTCAGAGAGTGATAGAGAGTGTCTGAGAGTGGCTGAGAGTGACAGAGAGTTTTTGAGAGTTTCAGTGAGTGCCAGAGAGTGATAGAGAGTGTCTGAGAGTGTCTGAGAGTGACAGAGAGGGTCTGAGAGTTTCAGTGAGTGCCAGAGAGTGATAGAGATTGTCAGAGAGCGATAGAGAGTGTCAGAGAGTGTCAGAGAGTTTCAGAGAGTGTCAGAGAGTGTCAGAGAGTGATGGACAGTGTCAGAGAGAGTGTGAGTGTGTCAGAGAGTTTCAGAGAGTGATAGAGAGTGTCTGAGAGTGGCTGAGAGTGACAGAGAGTTTTTGAGAGTTTCAGTGAGTGCCAGAGAGTGATAGAGAGTGTCTGAGAGTGTCTGAGAGTGACAGAGAGGGTCTGAGAGTTTCAGTGATTGCCAGAGAGTGATAGAGAGTGTCTGATGGTGCCAGAGTGTGTCAGAGAGTGTCAGAGAGTGATAGGGAGTGATGGAGAATGTTTGAAAGTGTCAGAGAGTGTCAGAGAGTCATAGAGAGAGTCAGAGAGTGATAGAGAGTCTGAGTGTGTCAGAAAGTGTCAGAGTGTGTCAGAGAGTGTCAGAGAGCGATAGAGAGTGTCAGAGTGTGTCAGAGAGTGTCAGAGAGTGTCAGAGAGTGATGGAGAGTGTCAGAGAGAGTGTGAGTGTGTCAGAGAGTTTCATAGAGTGTCATAGAGTAAGAGAGAGTGTCTGAGAGTGTCTGAGAGTGACATAGAGTGATACAGAGTTTCAGAGAGAGTCAGAGAGTGATAGAGAGTGATAGAGAGTGTCAGAGAGTGATAGAGAGTGTCTGAGAGTGTCAGAGAGTCATAGAGAGTGATAGAGAGTGTCAGAGAGTGATAGAGAGTGTCTGCGAGTGTCAGAGAGTCATAGAGAGTGATAGAGAGTGTCAGAGAGTGATAGAGAGTGTCTGAGAGTGTCAGAGAGAGATAGAGAGTGATAGAGAGTGTCAGAGAGTGTCAGAGAGTGATAGAGAGTGTCTGAGAGTGTCAGAGAGTGAGAGAGAGTGATAGAGAGTGCCAGAGAGTGATAGAGAGTGTCTGAGAGTGTCAGAGAGTGAGAGAGAGCGATAGAGAGTGCCAGAGAGTGATAGAGAGTGTCTGAGAGTGTCAGAGAGTGAGAGAGAGTGATAGAGAGTGCCAGAGAGTGATAGAGAGTTTCTGAGAGTGTCAGAGAGTGTCAGAGAGTGATAGGGAGTGATAGAGAGCGTCTGAGAGTGTCAGAGAGAGTCAGAGAGTGATAGAGAGTGATAGAGAGTGTCAGAGAGTGATAGGGAGTGTCTGAGAGTGTCAGAGAGAGATAGAGAGTGTCAGAGAGAGTCAGAGAGTGATAGAGAGTGATAAAGAGTGTCAGAGAGTGATAGAGATTGTCTAAGAGTGTCAGAGAGAGATAGAGAGTGATAGAGATTGTCAGAGAGTGTCTGAGAGTGTCAGAGAGTGATAGAGAGTGATAGAGAGTGTCAGAGAGTGATAGGGAGTGTCTGAGAGTGTCAGAGAGAGATAGAGAGTGATAGAGATTGTCAGAGAGCGACAGAGAGTGTCTGAGAGTGTCAGAGAGTGATAGAGAGTGTCTGAGAGTGACAGAGAGTGTCTGAGAGTGTCAGAGAGTGACAGAGAGTGTCTGAGAGGGTCAAGAGTGTCAGCGACTCTAAGAGTATGTCAGAGAGTAATAGAGAGTGACAGAGAGTGTCAGAGAATGTCAGAGTGTGTCAGAGGGTGATAGAGAGTGTCTGAGAGTGTCAGGGAGTGTCAGAGAGTGATAGAGAGTGTCAGAGAGTGTCAGAGATTGTCAGACAGAGATAGAGAGTGATAGAGAGTGTCTGAGAGAGTCAGAGAGTGTCAGAGAGTGTCAGAGAGTGTCAGAGAGTGATAGAGAGTGTCAGAGAGTGTCATCGAGTGATAGAGAGCTACTGAGATTGTCAGACAGTGATACAGAGTGTCAAATTGTGTCAGAGGTTGATAGAGAGTGATAGAGAGTGATAGAGAGAGTCTGAGTGTGTCAGAAAGTGTCAGAGTGTGTCAGAGAGTGTCAGAGAGCGATAGAGAGTGTCAGAGTGTGTCAGAGAGTGTCAGAGAGTGTCAGAGAGTGATGGAGAGTGTCAGAGAGAGTGTGAGTGTGTCAGAGAGTTTCATAGAGTGTCATAGAGTAAGAGAGAGTGTCTGAGAGTGTCTGAGAGTGACATAGAGTGATACAGAGTTTCAGAGAGAGTCAGAGAGTGATAGAGAGTGATAGAGAGTGTCAGAGAGTGATAGAGAGTGTCTGAGAGTGTCAGAGAGTCATAGAGAGTGATAGAGAGTGTCAGAGAGTGATAGAGAGTGTCTGCGAGTGTCAGAGAGTCATAGAGAGTGATAGAGAGTGTCAGAGAGTGATAGAGAGTGTCTGAGAGTGTCAGAGAGAGATAGAGAGTGATAGAGAGTGTCAGAGAGTGTCAGAGAGTGATAGAGAGTGTCTGAGAGTGTCAGAGAGTGAGAGAGAGTGATAGAGAGTGCCAGAGAGTGATAGAGAGTGTCTGAGAGTGTCAGAGAGTGAGAGAGAGCGATAGAGAGTGCCAGAGAGTGATAGAGAGTGTCTGAGAGTGTCAGAGAGTGAGAGAGAGTGATAGAGAGTGCCAGAGAGTGATAGAGAGTTTCTGAGAGTGTCAGAGAGTGTCAGAGAGTGATAGGGAGTGATAGAGAGCGTCTGAGAGTGTCAGAGAGAGTCAGAGAGTGATAGAGAGTGATAGAGAGTGTCAGAGAGTGATAGGGAGTGTCTGAGAGTGTCAGAGAGAGATAGAGAGTGTCAGAGAGAGTCAGAGAGTGATAGAGAGTGATAAAGAGTGTCAGAGAGTGATAGAGATTGTCTAAGAGTGTCAGAGAGAGATAGAGAGTGATAGAGATTGTCAGAGAGTGTCTGAGAGTGTCAGAGAGTGATAGAGAGTGATAGAGAGTGTCAGAGAGTGATAGGGAGTGTCTGAGAGTGTCAGAGAGAGATAGAGAGTGATAGAGATTGTCAGAGAGCGACAGAGAGTGTCTGAGAGTGTCAGAGAGTGATAGAGAGTGTCTGAGAGTGACAGAGAGTGTCTGAGAGTGTCAGAGAGTGACAGAGAGTGTCTGAGAGGGTCAAGAGTGTCAGCGACTCTAAGAGTATGTCAGAGAGTAATAGAGAGTGACAGAGAGTGTCAGAGAATGTCAGAGTGTGTCAGAGGGTGATAGAGAGTGTCTGAGAGTGTCAGGGAGTGTCAGAGAGTGATAGAGAGTGTCAGAGAGTGTCAGAGATTGTCAGACAGAGATAGAGAGTGATAGAGAGTGTCTGAGAGAGTCAGAGAGTGTCAGAGAGTGTCAGAGAGTGTCAGAGAGTGATAGAGAGTGTCAGAGAGTGTCATCGAGTGATAGAGAGCTACTGAGATTGTCAGACAGTGATACAGAGTGTCAAATTGTGTCAGAGGTTGATAGAGAGTGATAGAGAGTGATAGAGAGAGTCTGAGTGTGTCAGAAAGTGTCAGAGTGTGTCAGAGAGTGTCAGAGAGCGATAGAGAGTGTCAGAGTGTGTCAGAGAGTGTCAGAGAGTGTCAGAGAGTGATGGAGAGTGTCAGAGAGAGTGTGAGTGTGTCAGAGAGTTTCATAGAGTGTCATAGAGTAAGAGAGAGTGTCTGAGAGTGTCTGAGAGTGACATAGAGTGATACAGAGTTTCAGAGAGAGTCAGAGAGTGATAGAGAGTGATAGAGAGTGTCAGAGAGTGATAGAGAGTGTCTGAGAGTGTCAGAGAGTCATAGAGAGTGATAGAGAGTGTCAGAGAGTGATAGAGAGTGTCTGCGAGTGTCAGAGAGTCATAGAGAGTGATAGAGAGTGTCAGAGAGTGATAGAGAGTGTCTGAGAGTGTCAGAGAGAGATAGAGAGTGATAGAGAGTGTCAGAGAGTGTCAGAGAGTGATAGAGAGTGTCTGAGAGTGTCAGAGAGTGAGAGAGAGTGATAGAGAGTGCCAGAGAGTGATAGAGAGTGTCTGAGAGTGTCAGAGAGTGAGAGAGAGCGATAGAGAGTGCCAGAGAGTGATAGAGAGTGTCTGAGAGTGTCAGAGAGTGAGAGAGAGTGATAGAGAGTGCCAGAGAGTGATAGAGAGTTTCTGAGAGTGTCAGAGAGTGTCAGAGAGTGATAGGGAGTGATAGAGAGCGTCTGAGAGTGTCAGAGAGAGTCAGAGAGTGATAGAGAGTGATAGAGAGTGTCAGAGAGTGATAGGGAGTGTCTGAGAGTGTCAGAGAGAGATAGAGAGTGTCAGAGAGAGTCAGAGAGTGATAGAGAGTGATAAAGAGTGTCAGAGAGTGATAGAGATTGTCTAAGAGTGTCAGAGAGAGATAGAGAGTGATAGAGATTGTCAGAGAGTGTCTGAGAGTGTCAGAGAGTGATAGAGAGTGATAGAGAGTGTCAGAGAGTGATAGGGAGTGTCTGAGAGTGTCAGAGAGAGATAGAGAGTGATAGAGATTGTCAGAGAGCGACAGAGAGTGTCTGAGAGTGTCAGAGAGTGATAGAGAGTGTCTGAGAGTGACAGAGAGTGTCTGAGAGTGTCAGAGAGTGACAGAGAGTGTCTGAGAGGGTCAAGAGTGTCAGCGACTCTAAGAGTATGTCAGAGAGTAATAGAGAGTGACAGAGAGTGTCAGAGAATGTCAGAGTGTGTCAGAGGGTGATAGAGAGTGTCTGAGAGTGTCAGGGAGTGTCAGAGAGTGATAGAGAGTGTCAGAGAGTGTCAGAGATTGTCAGACAGAGATAGAGAGTGATAGAGAGTGTCTGAGAGAGTCAGAGAGTGTCAGAGAGTGTCAGAGAGTGTCAGAGAGTGATAGAGAGTGTCAGAGAGTGTCATCGAGTGATAGAGAGCTACTGAGATTGTCAGACAGTGATAGAGAGTGTCAAATTGTGTCAGAGGTTGATAGAGAGTGATAGAGAGTGATAGAGAGAGTCTGAGTGTGTCAGAAAGTGTCAGAGTGTTTCAGAGAGTGTCAGAGAGCGATAGAGATTGTCAGAGAGCGATAGAGAGTGTCAGAGAGTGTCAGAGAGTTTCAGAGAGTGTCAGAGAGTGTCAGAGAGTGATGGACAGTGTCAGAAAGAGTGTGAGTGCGTCAGAGAGTTTCAGAGAGTGATAGAGAGTGTCTGAGAGTGGCTGAGAGTGACAGAGAGTTTTTGAGAGTTTCAGTGAGTGCCAGAGAGTGATAGAGAGTGTCTGAGAGTGTCTGAGAGTGACAGAGAGGGTCTGAGAGTTTCAGTGAGTGCCAGAGAGTGATAGAGAGTGTCTGATAGTGTCAGAGTGTGTCAGAGAGTGTCAGAGAGTGATAGGGAGTGATGGAGAATGTCTGAAAGTGTCAGAGAGTGTCAGAGAGTGATAGAGAGAGTCAGAGAGTGATAGAGAGAGTCTGAGTGTGTCAGAAAGTGTCAGAGTGTGTCAGAGAGCGATAGAGAGTGTCAGAGAGTGATAGAGAGTGTCAAATTGTGTCAGAGGGTGATAGAGAGTGATAGAGAGAGTCTGAGCGTGTCAGAAAGTGTCAGAGTGTTTCAGAGAGTGTCAGAGAGCGATAGAGATTGTCAGAGAGCGATAGAGAGTGCCAGAGAGTGTCAGAGAGTTTCAGAGAGTGTCAGAGAGTTTCAGAGAGTGATAGAGAGTGTCTGAGAGTGGCTGAGAGTGACAGAGAGTTTTTGAGAGTTTCAGTGAGTGCCAGAGAGTGATAGAGAGTGTCTGAGAGTGTCTGAGAGTGACAGAGAGGGTCTGAGAGTTTCAGTGAGTGCCAGAGAGTGATAGAGAGTGTCTGATAGTGTCGGAGTGTGTCAGAGAGTGTCAGAGAGTGATAGGGAGTGATGGAGAATGTCTGAAAGTGTCACAGAGTGTCAGAGAGTGATAGAGAGAGTCAGAGAGTGATAGAGAGAGTCTGAGTGTGTCAGAAAGTGTCAGAGTGTGTCAGAGAGTGTCAGAGAGTGATGGAGAGTGTCAGAGAGAGTGTGAGTGTGTCAGAGAGTTTCATAGAGTGTCATAGAGTAAGAGAGAGTGTCTGAGAGTGACAGAGAGTGATAGAGAGTTTCAGAGAGAGTCAGAGAGTGATAGAGAGTGATAGAGAGTGTCAGAGAATGATAGAGAGTGTCTGAGAGTGTCAGAGAGTCATAGAGAGTGATAGAGAGTGTCAGAGAGTGATAGAGAGTGTCTGAGAGTGTCAGAGAGAGATAGAGAGTGATAGAGAGTGATAGAGAGTGTCAGAGAGTGTCAGAGAGTGTCAGAGAGTGAGAGAGAGTGATAGAGAGTGCCAGAGAGTGATAGAGAGTGTCTGAGAGTGGCAGAGAGTGAGAGAGAGTGATAGAGAGTGCCAGAGAGTGATAGAGAGTGTCTGAGAGTGTCAGAGAGTGTCAGAGAGTGATAGAGAGCGTCTGAGAGTGTCAGAGAGAGTCAGAGAGTGATAGAGAGTAATAGAGAGTGTCAGAGAGTGATAGAGAGTGTCAGAGAGAGTCAGAGAATGATAGAGAGTGATAGAGAGTGTCAGAGAGTGATAGAGAGTGATAGAGAGTGTCAGAGAGCGATAGAGAGTGTCAGAGAGAGATAGAGAGTGATAGAGATTGTCAGAGAGAGTCTGAGAGTGTCAGAGAGTGATAGAGAGTGATAGAGAGTGTCAGAGAGTGTCAGAGAGTGTCAGAGAGTGATAGGGAGTGTCTGAGAGTGTCAGAGAGAGATAGAGAGTGATAGAGAGTGTCAGAGAGTGATAGAGACTGTCTGAGAGTGTCAGAGAGTGTCAGAGAGTGATAGAGAGTGTCTGAGAGTGACAGAGAGTGTCTGAGAGTGTCAGAGAGTGACAGAGAGTGTCTGAGAGGGTCAAGAGTGTCAGCGACTCTAAGAGTATGTCAGAGAGTAATAGAGAGTGACAGAGAGTGTCAGAGAATGTCAGAGTGTGTCATAGAGTGATAGAGAGTGTCAGAGAGTGTCATCGAGTGATAGAGAGCTTCTGAGATTGTCAGACAGTGATAGAGAGTGTCAAATTGTGTCAGAGGGTGATAGAGAGTGATAGAGAGTGATAGAGAGTGATTGAGAGAGTCTGAGTGTGTCAGAAAGTGTCAGAGTGTTTCAGAGAGTGTCAGAGAGCGATAGAGATTGTCAGAGAGCGATAGAGAGTGCCAGAGAGTGTCAGAGAGTTTCAGAGAGTGTCAGAGAGTGTCAGAGAGTGATGGACAGTGTCAGAGAGAGTGTGAGTCTGTCAGAGAGTTTCAGAGAGTGATAGAGAGTGTCTGAGAGTGGCTGAGAGTGACAGAGAGTTTTTGAGAGTTTCAGTGAGTGCCAGAGAGTGATAGAGAGTGTCTGAGAGTGTCTGAGAGTGACAGAGAGGGTCTGAGAGTTTCAGTGAGTGCCAGAGTGTGATAGAGAGTGTCTGATAGTGTCAGAGTGCGTCAGAGAGTGTCAGAGAGTGATAGGGAGTGATGGAGAATGTCTGAAAGTGTCACAGAGTGTCAGAGAGTGATAGAGAGAGTCAGAGAGTGATAGAGAGAGTCTGAGTGTGTCAGAAAGTGTCAGAGTGTGTCAGAGAGTGATAGAGAGTGATAGAGAGTGTCAGAGAGTCATAGAGAGTGTCTGAGAGTGTCAGAGAGTCATAGAGAGTGATAGAGAGTGTCAGAGAGTGATAGAGAGTGTCTGAGAGTGTCAGAGAGAGATAGAGAGTGATAGAGAGTGTCAGAGAGTGTCAGAGAGTGAGAGTGTCAGAGAGTGAGAGAGAGTGATAGAGAGTGCCAGAGAGTGATAGAGAGTGTCTGAGAGTGTCAGAGAGTGAGAGAGAGTGATAGAGAGTGCCAGAGAGTGATAGAGAGTGTCTGAGAGTGTCAGAGAGTGTCAGAGAGTGATAGGGAGTGATAGAGAGCGTCTGAGAGTGTCAGAGAGAGTCAGAGAGTGATAGAGAGTGATAGAGAGTGTCAGAGAGTGATAGAGAGTGTCAGAGAGAGTCAGAGAATGATAGAGAGTGATAGAGAGTGTCAGAGAGTGATAGAGAGTGTCTGAGAGTGTCAGTGAGTGATAGAGAGTGATAGAGAGTGTCAGAGAGCGATAGAGAGTGTCAGAGAGAGATAGAGAGTGATAGAGATTGTCAGAGAGAGTCTGAGAGTGTCAGAGAGTGATAGAGAGTGATAGAGAGTGTCATGAGTGTCAGAGAGTGATAGGGAGTGTCTGAGAGTGTCAGAGAGAGATAGAGAGTGATAGAGAGTGGCAGAGAGTGATAGAGACTGTCTGAGAGTGTCAGAGAGTGTCAGAGAGTGATAGAGAGTGTCTGAGAGTGACAGAGAGTGTCTGAGAGTGTCAGAGAGTGACAGAGAGTGTCTGAGAGGGTCAAGAGTGTCAGCGACTCTAAGAGTATGTCAGAGAGTAATAGAGAGTGACAGAGAGTGTCAGAGAATGTCAGAGTTTGTCATAGAGTGATAGAGAGTGTCTGAGAGTGTCAGGGAGTGTCAGAGAGTGATAGAGAGTGTCAGAGAGTGTCAGAGATTGTCAGACAGAGATAGAGAGTGATAGAGAGTGTCTGAGAGAGTCAGAGAGTGTCAGAGAGTGTCAGAGAGTGATAGAGAGAGTCAGAGAGTGATAGAGAGTGTCTGAGAGTGTCTCCAAGTGACAGAGAGTGTCTGAGAGTGCCAGTGAGTGTCAGAGAGTGATGGAGAGTGTCTGAGAGTGTCAGAGATTGTCAGAGTTTGTCAGAGTGTCTCAGAGAGTAATAGAGATTGATAGAGAGTGTCTGAGAGTTGTCAGAGTTGTCAGAATGTGTCAGAGAGAGTCAGAGAGTGATAGAGAGTGTAAGAGTTAGTCAGAGAGTGTCAGAGAGTGATAGAGAGTTTCAGAGAGTGCTAGAGAGTGTCTGAGAGTGTCAGAGAGTGATAGGGAATGTCTGAGAGTGTCTGCGAGTGTCAGAGAGTGTCAGAGAGTTACAGAGAGTGATAGAGAGTGTCATAGAGTGATAGAGAGTGTCTGAGATTGTCAGAGTGATAGAGAGTGTCAGATTGTGTCAGAGTGTGAAAGAGAGTGATAGAGAGTTTCAGAGTGTGTCAGAGAGTGTCAGACAGTGATAGAAAGTGTCAGAGAGTGATAGAGTGTGTCTGAGAGTATCTGAGAGTGACAGAGAGTGTCTGAGAGTGTCAGTCAGTGTCAGAGAGTGATAGAGAGTGTCTGAGATTGTCAGAGATTGTCGGATTGTGTCAGAGTGTGTCAGAAAGTGATAGAGAGTGATAGAGAGTGTCTGAGTGTGTCAGAGTGTGTCAGAGAGTGTCAGAGAGCGATAGAGAGTGTCAGAGAGCGATAGAGAGTGTCAGAGTGTGTCAGAGAGTGATTGAGAGTGTCAGAGAGAGTCAGAGAGAGTGTGAGTGTGTCAGAGAGTTTCAGAGAGTGTCAGAGAGTGAGAGAGAGTGTCTGAGAGCGTCTGAGAGTGACAGAGCGTGTCTGAGAGTGTCAGTCAGTGTCAGAGAGTGATAGAGAGTGTCTGAGAGTGCCAGTGAGTGTCAGAGAGTGATAGAGAGTGTCTGAGAGTGTCAGAGATTGTCAGAGTGAGTCAGAGTGTCTCAGAGATTACTAGAGAGTGACAGAGAGTGTCTGAGAGTCTCAGAGTTGTCAGAATGTGTCAGAGAGAGTCAGAGATTGATAGAGAGTGTAAGAGTTAGTCAGAGAGTGTCAGAGAGTGATAGAGAGTTTCACAGGGTGCTGGAGAGTGATAGAGAGTGTCAGAGAGTGATAAAGAGTGTCAGAGAGTGTCAGAGAGTGATATAGAATGTCTGAGAGTGTCTGCGAGTGTCAGAGAGTGTCAGAGAGTGATAGAGAGTGATAGAGAGTGTCTGAGAGTGTCGGAGAGTGACAGAGCGTGTCTGAGAGTGTCAGAGAGTGTCAGAGTGTGTTTAGAGATTGTCTGAGTATGTCTGAGAGTGTCAGAGAAAGTCCGAGTGTGTCAGAGAGTGATAGAGTGTGATTGAGAGTGTCTGAGAGTGTCGGAGACTGTCAGAGTGTGTCAGAGAGTGTCAGAGCGTGATGGAGAGTGTCTGAGAGTATCTGAGAGTGTCAGAGATTGTCAGAGTGTGTCAGAGTGTCTCAGAGAGTAATAGAGAGCGATAGAGAGTGTCTGAGAGTTTCAGAGTGTGTCAGAGTGTGTCAGAGAGAGTCAGAAAGTGATAAAAAGTGTAAGAGTTAGTCAGAGAGTGTCAGAGAGTGATAGAGAGTTTCTGAGAGTGCTGGCGAGTGATAGAGAGTGTCACAGAGTGATAGAGAGTGTCTGAGAGTGTCAGAGAGTGATAGAGAATGTCTGAGAGTGTCTGCGAGTGTCAGAGAGTGTCAGAGATTGATAGAGAGTGATAGAGAGTGTCTGAGAGTGTCGTAGACTGTCAGAGTGTGTCAGAGAGTGTCAGAGCGTGATGGAGAGTGTCTGAGAGTATCTGAGAGTGTCAGAGATTGTCAGAGTGTGTCAGAGAGTGTCAGAGAGTGATAAAGAGTAATAGAGACTATCAGAGTGTGTCAGAGTGTGTCAGAGAGTGTCAGAGTGTGTCAGAGTGTATCAGAGAGGGATAGAGAGAGATAGAGAGTTTCGGAGAGTGTCTGAGTGTGATAGAGATTGTCAGAGAGTGTCAGAGGGCGATAGAGAGTGTCAGAGAGTGATAGAGAGTGTCAGAGAGTGTCAGAGAGTGTCAGACAGTGATAGAGAGTGATAGAGAGTGTCTGAGAGAGTCAGAGATTGTCAGAGAGTGTCAGAGAGTGTCAGAGAGTGATAGAGAGTGATAGAGAGTGTCTGAGAAGGTCAGAGAGTGTCAGAGAGCGACAGAGAGTGTCTGAGAGTGTCAGTGAGTGTCAGAGAGTGATAGAGAGTGTCTGAGAGTGTCTGAGAGTGTCAGAGACTGTCAGAGTGTGTCAGAGAGTGATAGAGAGTGATAGAGAGTGTCTGAGAGTGTCAGAGAGTGACAGAGAGCTTCTGAGAGTGTCAGAGAGTGATATAGAGTGTCAAATTGTGACAGAGAGTGATAGAGAGTGTCAGAGAGATTCAGAGTGTGTCAGAGAGTGTCAGTGAGTGATAGAATGAGTCAGAGAGTGATAGAGAGTGTCTGAGAGTGTCAGGGAGTGTTAGAGAGTGATAGAGAGTGTCAGAGAGTGATAGAGAGTGTCTGAGAGTGTCTGAAAGTGACAGAGAGTGTCAGAGTGTGTCAGAGTGTCTCAGAGAGTAATAGAGAGTGATAGAGAGTGTCTGAGAGTTTCAGAGTGTGTCAGAGTGTGTCAGAGAGAGTCAGAAAGTGATAAAAAGTGTAAGAGTTAGTCAGAGAGTGTCAGAGAGTGATAGAGAGTTTCTGAGAGTGCTGGCGAGTGATAGAGAGTGTCACAGAGTGATAGAGAGTGTCTGAGAGTGTCAGAGAGTGATAGAGAATGTCTGAGAGTGTCTGCGAGTGTCAGAGAGTGTCAGAGATTGATAGAGAGTGATAGAGAGTGTCTGAGAGTGTCAGAGAGTGTCAGAGTGTGTTTAGAGATTGTCTGAGAATGTCTGAGAGTGTCAGAGAAAGTCGGAGTGCGTCAGAGAGTGATAGAGAGTGATTGAGTGTGTCTGAGAGTGTCGGAGACTGTCAGAGTGTGTCAGAGAGTGTCAGAGAGTGATAGAGCGTGATGGAGAGTGATAGAGCGTGATGGAGAGTGATAGAGTGTGATAGAGAGTGTCAGAGAGTGTTAGAGAATGTCAGAGAGTGTGAGAGAGTGTCTGTGAGTGTCAGAGTGTGATAGAGAGTGTCAGAGGGTGATAGAGTGTGTCTGAGAGTGTCAGAGTGTGAAATAAAATGTCAGAGAGTGTGAGAGAGTGTATGTGAGTGTTAGAGAGCGATAGAGAGTGTCAGAGAGTGAGAGAGAATGCCTGAGAGTGTCAGAGAGTGTCTGAGAGTGTCAGAGAGTGCCAGAGAGTGTCTGAGAGTGTCAGAGAGTGTCTGTGGGTGTCAGAGAGTGATAGAGAATGTCTGAGAGTGTCTGAGAGTGTCAGATAGTGTCAGATAGTGTCAGAGAGTGTCAGAGAGTTATAGAGAGTGTCAGAGTGTGTGAGAGTGATAGAGAGTGTCAGAGTGTGTCAGAGAGTGATAGAGAGTGATAGTGTCTGAGAGTATCAGAGAGTGATAGAGAGTGTCAGAGAGTGATAGAGAGTTTCAGAGTGTGTCAGAGAGTGATAGAGAGTGATCGAGAGTGTCAGAGAGTGATAGAGAGTGTCTGAGAGTGTCAGAGAGTGATAGAGAGTGATAGAGAGTGTCTGAAAGTGACAGAGAGTGTCAGAGTGTGTCAGAGTGTCTCAGAGAGTAATAGAGAGTGATAGAGAGTGTCTGAGAGTTTCAGCGTGTGTCAGAGTGTGTCAGAGAGAGTCAGAAAGTGATAAAAAGTGTAAGAGTTAGTCAGAGAGTGTCAGAGAGTGATAGAGAGTTTCTGAGAGTGCTGGCGAGTGATAGAGAGTGTCACAGAGTGATAGAGAGTGTCTGAGAGTGTCAGAGAGTGATAGAGAGTGTCTGAGAGTGTCAGAGAGTGATAGAGAGTGATAGAGAGTGTCTGAAAGTGACAGAGAGTGTCAGAGTGTGTCAGAGTGTCTCAGAGAGTAATAGAGAGTGATAGAGAGTGTCTGAGAGTTTCAGCGTGTGTCAGAGTGTGTCAGAGAGAGTCAGAAAGTGATAAAAAGTGTAAGAGTTAGTCAGAGAGTGTCAGAGAGTGATAGAGAGTTTCTGAGAGTGCTGGCGAGTGATAGAGAGTGTCACAGAGTGATAGAGAGTGTCTGAGAGTGTCAGAGAGTGATAGAGAATGTCTGAGAGTGTCTGCGAGTGTCAGAGAGTGTCAGAGATTGATAGAGAGTGATGGAGAGTGTCTGAGAGTGTCAGAGAGTGTCAGAGTGTGTTTAGAGATTGTCTGAGAATGTCTGAGAGTGTCAGAGAAAGTCGGAGTGCGTCAGAGAGTGATAGAGAGTGATTGAGTGTGTCTGAGAGTGTCGGAGACTGTCAGAGTGTGTCAGAGAGTGTCAGAGAGTGATAGAGCGTGATGGAGAGTGATAGAGCGTGATGGAGAGTGATAGAGTGTGATAGAGAGTGTCAGAGAGTGTCAGAGAGTGTTAGAGAATGTCAGAGAGTGTGAGAGAGTGTCTGTGAGTGTCAGAGAGTGATAGAGAGTGTCAGAGGGCGATAGAGTGTGTCTGAGAGTGTCAGAGTGTGAAATAAAATGTCAGAGAGTGTGAGAGAGTGTATGTGAGTGTTAGAGAGCGATAGAGAGTGTCAGAGAGTGAGAGAGAATGCCTGAGAGTGTCAGAGAGTGTCTGAGAGTGTCAGAGAGTGCTAGAGAGTGTCTGAGAGTGTCAGAGAGTGTCTGTGGGTGTCAGAGAGTGATAGAGAATGTCTGAGAGTGTCTGAGAGTGTCAGATAGTGTCAGATAGTGTCAGAGAGTGTCAGAGAGTGTCAGAGAGTTATAGAGAGTGTCAGAGTGTGTGAGAGTGATAGAGAGTGTCAGAGTGTGTCAGAGAGTGACAGAGAGTGATAGTGTCTGAGAGTATCAGAGAGTGATAGAGAGTGTCAGAGAGTGATAGAGAATTTCAGAGTGTGTCAGAGAGTGATAGAGAGTGATCGAGAGTGTCAGAGAGTGATAGAGAGTGTCTGAGAGTGTCAGAGAGTGATAGAGAGTGATAGAGAGTGTCAGAGAGTGATAGAGAGTGTCTGAGAGTGTCAGAGAGTGATAGAGAGTGATAGAGAGTGTCATGGAGTGATGGAGAGTGTCTGAGAGTGACAGAGAGTGTCTGAGAGTGTCAGAGACAGTCAGAGTGTGTCAGAGAGTGATAGAGAGTGTCTGAGAGTGTCAGAGAGTGTCAGAGTGTGTCAGAGAGAGATAGAGAATGTCTGAGAGTGTCTGCGAGTGATAGAGAGTGTCTGAGAGTGTCAGAGAGTGATAGGGAGTGTCAAATGGTGTCAGAGATAGATAGAGAGTAATAGAGAGTGTCAGAGAGTTTCAGAGTGTGTCAGAGAGTGATAGAAAGTGTCAGAGAGTGATAGAGAGTGTCTGAGAGTGTCAGAGAGTAACAGAGAGTGTCTGAGAGTGTCAGTCAGTGTCAGAGAGTGATAGAGAGTGTCTGAGAGTGTCAGAGATTGTCAGATTGTGTCACAGTTTGTCAGAGAGGGATATAGAGTGATCGAGAGTGTCTGAGAGTGTCTGAGAGTGTCAGAGAGTGATAGAGAGTGATAGAGAGTGTCTGAGAAGGTCAGAGAGTGTCAGAGAGCGACAGAGAGTGTCTGAGAGTGTCAGTGAGTGTCAGAGAGTGATAGAGAGTGTCTGAGAGTGTCTGAGAGTGTCAGTGAGTGTCAGAGAGTGATAGAGATTGTCTGAGAGTGTCTGAGAGTGTCAGAGACTGTCAGAGTGTGTCAGAGAGTGATAGAGAGTGATAGAGAGTGTCTGAGAGTGTCAGAGAGTGACAGAGAGCTTCTGAGAGTGTCAGAGAGTGATATAGAGTGTCAAATTGTGACAGAGAGTGATAGAGAGTTTCAGAGAGATTCAGAGTGTGTCAGAGAGTGTCAGTGAGTGATAGAATGAGTCAGAGAGTGATAGAGAGTGTCTGAGAGTGTCAGGGAGTGTCAGAGAGTGATAGAGAGTGTCAGAGAGTGTCAGAGAGTGTCAGACAGTGATAGAGAGTGATAGAGAGTGTCTGAGAGAGTCAGAGAGTGTCAGAGAGTGATAGAGAGAGTCAGAGAGTGATAGAGAGTGTCAGAGAGTGTCAGAGTGTGTCAGAGAGTCTCAGAGAGTAATAGAGAGTGATAGAGAGTGTCTGAGAGTTTCAGAGTGTGTCAGAGTGTGTCAGAGAGAGTCAGAAAGTGATAAAAAGTGTAAGAGTTAGTCAGAGAGTGTCAGAGAGTGATAGAGAGTTTCTGAGAGTGCTGGCGAGTGATAGAGAGTGTCACAGAGTGATAGAGAGTGTCTGAGAGTGTCAGAGAGTGATAGAGAATGTCTGAGAGTGTCTGCGAGTGTCAGAGAGTGTCAGAGATTGATAGAGAGTGATAGAGAGTGTCTGAGAGTGTCAGAGAGTGTCAGAGTGTGTTTAGAGATTGTCTGAGAATGTCTGAGAGTGTCAGAGAAAGTCGGAGTGCGTCAGAGAGTGATAGAGAGTGATTGAGTGTGTCTGAGAGTGTCGGAGACTGTCAGAGTGTGTCAGAGAGTGTCAGAGAGTGATAGAGCGTGATGGAGAGTGATAGAGTGTGATGGAGAGTGATAGAGTGTGATAGAGAGTGTCAGAGAGTGTTAGAGAATGTCAGAGAGTGTGAGAGAGTGTCTGTGAGTGTCAGAGAGTGATAGAGAGTGTCAGAGGGCGATAGAGTGTGTCTGAGAGTGTCAGAGTGTGAAATAAAATGTCAGAGAGTGTGAGAGAGTGTATGTGAGTGTTAGAGAGCGATAGAGAGTGTCAGAGAGTGAGAGAGAATGCCTGAGAGTGTCAGAGAGTGTCTGAGAGTGTCAGAGAGTGCCAGAGAGTGTCTGAGAGTGTCAGAGAGTGTCTGTGGGTGTCAGAGAGTGATAGAGAATGTCTGAGAGTGTCTGAGAGTGTCAGATAGTGTCAGATAGTGTCAGAGAGTGTCAGAGAGTTATAGAGAGTGTCAGAGTGTGTGAGAGTGATAGAGAGTGTCAGAGTGTGTCAGAGAGTGATAGAGAGTGATAGTGTCTGAGAGTATCAGAGAGTGATAGAGAGTGTCAGAGAGTGATAGAGAGTTTCAGAGTGTGTCAGAGAGTGATAGAGAGTGATCGAGAGTGTCAGAGAGTGATAGAGAGTGTCTGAGAGTGTCAGAGAGTGATAGAGAGTGATAGAGAGTGTCTGAAAGTGACAGAGAGTGTCAGAGTGTGTCAGAGTGTCTCAGAGAGTAATAGAGAGTGATAGAGAGTGTCTGAGAGTTTCAGCGTGTGTCAGAGTGTGTCAGAGAGAGTCAGAAAGTGATAAAAAGTGTAAGAGTTAGTCAGAGAGTGTCAGAGAGTGATAGAGAGTTTCTGAGAGTGCTGGCGAGTGATAGAGAGTGTCACAGAGTGATAGAGAGTGTCTGAGAGTGTCAGAGAGTGATAGAGAATGTCTGAGAGTGTCTGCGAGTGTCAGAGAGTGTCAGAGATTGATAGAGAGTGATAGAGAGTGTCTGAGAGTGTCAGAGAGTGTCAGAGTGTGTTTAGAGATTGTCTGAGAATGTCTGAGAGTGTCAGAGAAAGTCGGAGTGCGTCAGAGAGTGATAGAGAGTGATTGAGTGTGTCTGAGAGTGTCGGAGACTGTCAGAGTGTGTCAGAGAGTGTCAGAGAGTGATAGAGCGTGATGGAGAGTGATAGAGCGTGATGGAGAGTGATAGAGTGTGATAGAGAGTGTCAGAGAGTGTCAGAGAGTGTTAGAGAATGTCAGAGAGTGTGAGAGAGTGTCTGTGAGTGTCAGAGAGTGATAGAGAGTGTCAGAGGGCGATAGAGTGTGTCTGAGAGTGTCAGAGTGTGAAATAAAATGTCAGAGAGTGTGAGAGAGTGTATGTGAGTGTTAGAGAGCGATAGAGAGTGTCAGAGAGTGAGAGAGAATGCCTGAGAGTGTCAGAGAGTGTCTGAGAGTGTCAGAGAGTGCTAGAGAGTGTCTGAGAGTGTCAGAGAGTGTCTGTGGGTGTCAGAGAGTGATAGAGAATGTCTGAGAGTGTCTGAGAGTGTCAGATAGTGTCAGATAGTGTCAGAGAGTGTCAGAGAGTGTCAGAGAGTGTCAGAGAGTTATAGAGAGTGTCAGAGTGTGTGAGAGTGATAGAGAGTGTCAGAGTGTGTCAGAGAGTGACAGAGAGTGATAGTGTCTGAGAGTATCAGAGAGTGATAGAGAGTGTCAGAGAGTGATAGAGAATTTCAGAGTGTGTCAGAGAGTGATAGAGAGTGATCGAGAGTGTCAGAGAGTGATAGAGAGTGTCTGAGAGTGTCAGAGAGTGATAGAGAGTGATAGAGAGTGTCAGAGAGTGATAGAGAGTGTCTGAGAGTGTCAGAGAGTGATAGAGAGTGATAGAGAGTGTCATGGAGTGATGGAGAGTGTCTGAGAGTGACAGAGAGTGTCTGAGAGTGTCAGAGACAGTCAGAGTGTGTCAGAGAGTGATAGAGAGTGTCTGAGAGTGTCAGAGAGTGTCAGAGTGTGTCAGAGAGAGATAGAGAATGTCTGAGAGTGTCTGCGAGTGATAGAGAGTGTCTGAGAGTGTCAGAGAGTGATAGGGAGTGTCAAATGGTGTCAGAGATAGATAGAGAGTAATAGAGAGTGTCAGAGAGTTTCAGAGTGTGTCAGAGAGTGATAGAAAGTGTCAGAGAGTGATAGAGAGTGTCTGAGAGTGTCAGAGAGTAACAGAGAGTGTCTGAGAGTGTCAGTCAGTGTCAGAGAGTGATAGAGAGTGTCTGAGAGTGTCAGAGATTGTCAGATTGTGTCACAGTTTGTCAGAGAGGGATATAGAGTGATCGAGAGTGTCTGAGAGTGTCTGAGAGTGTCAGAGAGTGATAGAGAGTGATAGAGAGTGTCTGAGAAGGTCAGAGAGTGTCAGAGAGCGACAGAGAGTGTCTGAGAGTGTCAGTGAGTGTCAGAGAGTGATAGAGAGTGTCTGAGAGTGTCAGTGAGTGTCAGAGAGTGATAGAGAGTGTCTGAGAGTGTCTGAGAGTGTCAGAGACTGTCAGAGTGTGTCAGAGAGTGATAGAGAGTGATAGAGAGTGTCTGAGAGTGTCAGAGAGTGACAGAGAGCTTCTGAGAGTGTCAGAGAGTGATATAGAGTGTCAAATTGTGACAGAGAGTGATAGAGAGTGTCAGAGAGATTCAGAGTGTGTCAGAGAGTGTCAGTGAGTGATAGAATGAGTCAGAGAGTGATAGAGAGTGTCTGAGAGTGTCAGGGAGTGTCAGAGAGTGATAGAGAGTGTCAGAGAGTGTCAGAGAGTGTCAGACAGTGATAGAGAGTGATAGAGAGTGTCTGAGAGAGTCAGAGAGTGTCAGAGAGTGATAGAGAGAGTCAGAGAGTGATAGAGAGTGTCAGAGAGTGTCAGAGTGTGTCAGAGAGTCTCAGAGAGTAATAGAGAGTGATAGAGAGTGTCTGAGAGTTTCAGAGTGTGTCAGAGTGTGTCAGAGAGAGTCAGAAAGTGATAAAAAGTGTAAGAGTTAGTCAGAGAGTGTCAGAGAGTGATAGAGAGTTTCTGAGAGTGCTGGCGAGTGATAGAGAGTGTCACAGAGTGATAGAGAGTGTCTGAGAGTGTCAGAGAGTGATAGAGAATGTCTGAGAGTGTCTGCGAGTGTCAGAGAGTGTCAGAGATTGATAGAGAGTGATAGAGAGTGTCTGAGAGTGTCAGAGAGTGTCAGAGTGTGTTTAGAGATTGTCTGAGAATGTCTGAGAGTGTCAGAGAAAGTCGGAGTGCGTCAGAGAGTGATAGAGAGTGATTGAGTGTGTCTGAGAGTGTCGGAGACTGTCAGAGTGTGTCAGAGAGTGTCAGAGAGTGATAGAGCGTGATGGAGAGTGATAGAGCGTGATGGAGAGTGATAGAGTGTGATAGAGAGTGTCAGAGAGTGTTAGAGAATGTCAGAGAGTGTGAGAGAGTGTCTGTGAGTGTCAGAGAGTGATAGAGAGTGTCAGAGGGCGATAGAGTGTGTCTGAGAGTGTCAGAGTGTGAAATAAAATGTCAGAGAGTGTGAGAGAGTGTATGTGAGTGTTAGAGAGCGATCGAGTGTGTCAGAGAGTGAGAGAGAATGCCTGAGAGTGTCAGAGAGTGTCTGAGAGTGTCAGAGAGTGCTAGAGAGTGTCTGAGAGTGTCAGAGAGTGTCTGTGGGACTCAGAGAGTGATAGAGAATGTCTGAGAGTGTCTGAGAGTGTCAGATAGTGTCAGATAGTGTCAGAGAGTGTCAGAGAGTGTCAGAGAGTTATAGAGAGTGTCAGAGTGTGTGAGAGTGATAGAGAGTGTCAGAGTGTGTCAGAGAGTGATAGAGAGTGATAGTGTCTGAGAGTATCAGAGAGTGATAGAGAGTGTCAGAGAGTGATAGAGAGTTTCAGAGTGTGTCAGAGAGTGATAGAGAGTGATCGAGAGTGTCAGAGAGTGATAGAGAGTGTCTGAGAGTGTCAGAGAGTGATAGAGAGTGATAGAGAGTGTCAGAGAGTGATAGAGAGTGTCTGAGAGTGTCAGAGAGTGATAGAGAGTGATAGAGAGTGTCATGGAGTGATGGAGAGTGTCTGAGAGTGACAGAGAGTGTCTGAGAGTGTCAGAGACAGTCAGAGTGTGTCAGAGAGTGATAGAGAGTGTCTGAGAGTGTCAGAGAGTGTCAGAGTGTGTCAGATAGTCATAGACAATGTCAGAGAGTGTTTGCGAGTGATAGAGAGTGTCTGAGAGTGTCAGAGAGTGATAGGGAGTGTCAAATGGTGTCAGAGATAGATAGAGAGTAATAGAGAGTGTCAGAGAGTTTCAGAGTGTGTCAGAGAGTGATAGAAAGTGTCAGAGAGTGATAGAGAGTGTCTGAGAGTGTCAGAGAGTAACAGAGAGTGTCTGAGAGTGTCAGTCAGTGTCAGAGAGTGATAGAGAGTGTCTGAGAGTGTCAGAGATTGTCAGATTGTGTCACAGTTTGTCAGAGAGTGATATAGAGTGATCGAGAGTGTCTGAGCGTGTCTGAGAGTGTCAGAGAGTGTCAGATTGTGTCAGAGAGTGTCAGAGAGCGATAGAGTGTGTCAGAGTGTGTCAGAGAGTGTCAGAGAGTGTCAGAGAGTGATAGAGAGTTTCAGTGAGTGTCAGAATTTGTCAGAGAGTGATGGAGAATGTCTGAGAGTGTCAGAGAGTGTCGGAGTGTGTCAGAAAGTGATAGAGAGTGATAGAGAGTGTCAGAGAGTGTCATCGAGTGATAGAGAGTGTCTGAGGCTGTCAGAGAGTGCTAAAGTGTGATAGAGAGTATCAGAGTGTGTCAGAGAGTGTCTGACTGTGTCAGAGAGTGATAGACAGTGTCTGAAAGTGTCAGAGAGTGATAGAGAGTGATAGAGAGTGTCAGAGAGTGTCAGAGAGTGATAGAGAGTGTCAGAGAGTGTCAGAGAGTGTCAGAGAGTGTCAGAGAGTGATAGAGAGTGTCAGAGAGAGTGTGAGTGTGTCAGAGAGTTTCAGAGAGTGTCAGAGAGTGAGAGAGAGTGTCTGAGAGTGTCAGTCAGTGTCAGAGAGTGATAGAGAATGTCTGAGAGTGCCAGTGAGTGTCTGAGAGTGCCAGTGAGTGTCAGAGAGTGATAGAGAGTGTCTGAGAGTGTCAGAGATTGTCAGAGTGTGTCAGAGTGTCTCAGAGAGTAATAGAGAGTGATAGAGAGTGTCTGAGAGTCTCAGAGTTGTCAGAGTGTGTCAGAGAGAGTCAGAGAGTGATAGAGAGTGTAAGAGTTAGTCAGAGAGTGTCAGAGAGTGATAGAGAGTTTCAGAGGGTGCTGGAGAGTGATAGAGAGTGCCAGAGAGTGATAGAGAGTGTCAGAGAGTGTCAGAGAGTGATAGTGCATGTCTGAGAGTGTCTGCGAGTGTCAGAGTGTGTTTAGAGATTGTCTGAGTATGTCTGAGAGTGTCAGAGTAAGTCGGAGTGTGTCAGAGAGTGATAGAGTGTGATTGAGAGTGTCTGAGAGTGTCGGAGATTGTCAGAGTGTGTCTGAGAGTGTCAAAGAGTGATAGAGCGTGATGGAGAGTGATAGAGTGTGATAGAGAGTGTCAGAGAGTGATAGAGAATGTCAGAGATAGATAGAGAGTGTCTGAGAGTATCTGAGAGTGTCAGAGATTGTCAGAGTGTGTCAGAGAGTGTCAGAGAGTGATAAAGAGTGATAGAGAGTATCAGAGTGTGTCAGAGAGTGTCAGAGTGTGTCAGAGAGTATCAGAGAGGGATAGAGAGAGATAGAGAGTTTCGGAGAGTGTCTGCTTGTGATAGAGATTGTCAGAGAGTGTCAGAGGGCGATAGAGAGTGTCTGAGAGTGTCAGAGTGTGAAAGAGAATGTCACAGAGTGTGAGAGAGTGTCTGTGAGTGTCAGAGAGTGTTAGAGAGTGTCAGAGAGTGATAGTGAGTGTCAGAGATTGTCAGACAGTGATAGAGAGTGATGGAGAGTGTCTGAGAGAGTCAGAGAGTGTCAGAGAGTGTCAGAGAGTGATAGAGAGTGATAGAGAGTGTCTGAGAAGGTCAGAGAGTGTCAGAGAGTGACAGAGAGTGTCTGAGAGTGTCAGTGAGTGTCAGAGAGTGACAGAGAGTGTCTGAGAGTGTCTGAGAGTGTCAGAGACTGTCAGAGTGTGTCAGAGAGTGATAGAGAGTGATAGAGAGTGTCTGAGAGTGTCAGAGAGTGTCAGAGTGTGTCAGAGAGTGATAGACAATGTCAGAGAGTGTCAGAGAATGACAGAGAGCTTCCGAGAGTGTCAGAGAGTGATATAGAGTGTCAAATTGTGACAGAGAGTGATAGAGAGTGTCAGAGAGATTCAGAGCGTGTCAGAGAGTGTCAGTGAGTGATAGAATGTGTCAGAGAGTGATAGAGAGTGTCTGAGAGTGTCAGGGAGTGTCAGAGAGTGATAGAGAGTGTCAGAGAGTGTCAGAGAGTGTCAGACAGTGATAGAGAGTGATAGAGAGTGTCTGAGAGAGTCAGAGAGTGTCAGAGAGTGATAGAGAGAGTCAGAGAGTGATAGAGAGTGTCTGAGAGTGTCTGAAAGTGACAGAGAGTGTCTGAGAGTGCCAGTGAGTGTCAGAGAGTGATAGAGAGTGTCTGAGAGTGTCAGAGATTGTCAGAGTGTGTCAGAGTGACTCAGAGAGTAATAGAGAGTGATAGAGAGTGTCTGAGAGTTTCAGAGTGTGTCAGAGTGTGTCAGAGAGAGTCAGAGAGTGATAGAGAGTGTAAGAGTTAGTCAGAGAGTGTCAGAGAGTGATAGAGAGTGTCAGAGAGTGCTGGAGAGTGATAGAGAGTGTCAGAGAGTGTCAGAGAGTAATAGAGAGTGTCTGAGAGTGTCAGAGAGTGACAGAGAGTGTCTGAGAGTGCCAGTGAGTGTCAGAGAGTGATAGAGAGTGTCTGAGAGTGTCAGAGATTGTCAGAGTGTGTCAGAGTGACTCAGAGAGTAATAGAGAGTGATAGAGAGTGTCTGAGAGTTTCAGAGTGTGTCAGAGTGTGTCAGAGAGAGTCAGAGAGTGATAGAGAGTGTAAGAGTTAGTCAGAGAGTGTCAGAGAGTGATAGAGAGTGTCAGAGAGTGCTGGAGAGTGATAGAGAGTGTCAGAGAGTAATAGAGAGTGTCTGAGAGTGTCAGAGAGTGATAGAGAATGTCTGAGAGTGTCTGCGAGTGTCAGAGAGTGTCAGAGATTGATAGAGAGTGATAGAGAGTGTCTGAGAGTGTCAGAGAGTGTCAGAGTGTGTTTAGAGATTGTCTGAGAATGTCTGAGAGTGTCAGAGAAAATCGGAGTGCGTCAGAGAGTGATAGAGAGTGATTGAGTGTGTCTGAGAGTGTCGGAGACTGTCAGAGTTTGTCAGAGAGTGTCAGAGAGTGATAGAGCGTGATGGAGAGTGATAGAGTGTGATTGAGAGTGTCAGAGAGTGATAGAGAATGTCAGAGAGTGTGAGAGAGTGTCTGTGAGTGTCAGAGAGTGATAGAGAGTGTCAGAGGGCGATAGAGAGTGTCTGAGAGTGTCAGAGTGTGAAAGAGAATGTCAGAGAGTGTGAGAGAGTGTATGTGAGTGTTAGAGAGTGATGGAGAGTGTCAGAGAGTGAGAGAGAATGTCTGAGAGTGTCAGAAAGCGATAGAGAGCGACATAGAATGTCAGAGTGTGTCAAAGAGTGATGGAGAGTGTCAGAGAATGTCAGAAAGTGTCAGAGAGTTTCTGAGAGTGTCAGAGAGTGATAGAGAGTGTCTGAGAGTGTCAGAGAGTGTCTGTGGGTGTCAGAGAGTGATAGAGAATGTCTGAGAGTGTCTGAGAGTGTCAGATAGTGTCAGAGAGTGTCAGAGAGTGTCAGAGAGTTATCGAGAGTGTCAGAGTGTGTGAGAGTGATAGAGAGTGTCAGAGTGTGTCAGAGAGTGATAGAGAGTGATAGTGGCTGAGTGAATCAGAGAGTGATAGAGAGTGTCAGAGAGTGATAGAGAGTTTCAGAGTGTGTCAGAGAGTGATAGAGAATGATCGAGAGTGTCAGAGAGTGATAGAGAGTGTCTGAGCGTGTCAGAGAGTGATAGAGAGTGTCTGAGAGTGACAGAGAGTGTCTGAGAGTGTCTGAGAGTGTCAGAGACAGTCAGAGTGTGTCAGAGAGTGATAGAGAGTGTCTGAGAGTGTCAGAGAGTGTCAGAGTGTGTCAGATAGTGATAGACAATGTCAGAGAGTGTCATAGAGTGATAGAGAGTGTCTGAGAGTGTCAGAGAGTGATAGAGAGTGTCAAATGGTGTCAGAGATAGATATAGAGTAATGGAGAGTGTCAGAGAGTTTCAGAGTGTGTCAGAGAGTGATAGAAAGTGTCAGAGAGTGATAGAGAGTGTCTGAGAGTGTCAGAGAGTGACAGAGAGTGTCTGAGAGTGTCAGTCAGTGTCAGAGAGTGATAGAGAGTGTCTGAGAGTGTCAGAGATTGTCAGATTGTGGCACAGTGTGTCAGAGAGTGATGTAGTGTGATCGAGAGTGTCTGAGAGTGTCTGAGAGTGTCAGAGAGTGTCAGATTGTGTCAGAGAGTGTCAGAGAGCGATATAGTGTGTCAGAGTGTGTCAGAGAGTGTCAGAGAGTGATAGAGAGTTTCAGAGAGTGTCAGAGTTTGTCAGAGAGTGATGGAGAATGTCTGAGAGTGTCAGAGAGTGTCGGAGTGTGTCAGAGAGTGATAGAGAGTGATAGAGAGTGTCAGAGAGTGTCATAGAGTGATAGAGAGTGTCTGAGGCTGTCAGAGAGTGCTAAAGTGTGAGAGAGAGTATCAGAGAGTGTCATAGAGTGATTGAGAGTGTCTGACTGTGTCAGAGAGTGATAGACAGTGTCTGAGAGTGTCACAGAGTGATAGAGATTGATAGAGAGTGTCAGAGAGTGATAGAGAGTGTCTGAGAGTGTCTGAGAGTGTCAGAGAGTGTCAGAGAGTGTCAGAGAGTGATAGAGAGTGATAGAGAGTGTCTGAGAGTGACAGAGAGTGCCTGAGAGTGTCAGTGAGTGTCAGAGAGTGATAGAGAGAGTCTGAGAGTGTCTGAGAGTGTCAGAGACTGTCAGAGTGTGTCAGAGAGTGTCAGAGAGTGTCAGAGAGTGATAGAGAGTGAGAGAGAGTGTCTGAGAGTGTCAGAGATTGTCAGAGATTGTCAGATTGTGTCAGAGTGTGTCAGAAACTGATAGAGAGCGATAGAGAGTGTCTGATTGTGTCAGAGAGTGTCAGAGTGTGTCAAAGATTGTCAGAGAGCGATAGAGAGGGTCAGAGAGTGATAGAGAGTGTCTGAGAGTTTCAGAGAGTGCCACAGAATGATAGAGAGAGTCTGAGAGTGTCAGAGTGTGTCAGAGTGTGTCAGAGAGTGATAGGGAGTGATAGAAAGTGTCTGAGAGTGTCAGAGAGTGTCAGAGAGTGATAGAGATTGATAGAGAGTGTCAGAGAGTGATAGATTGTGTCTGAGAGTGTCAGAGAGTGATAGGGAGTGATAGAGAGTGTCTGAGAGTGTCAGAGAGTGTCAGAGAGTGTCAGAGAGTGATAGAGAGTGTCTGAGAGTGTCAGAGAGTGATAGAGAGTGATATAGAAAGTCAGAGAGTGATAGAGAGTCTCTGAGAGTGTCAGAGAGTGATAGAGAGTGTCAGAGAGTGATAGAGACTGACTGAGAGTATCAGAGAGCGTCAGAGAGTGCTAGAGAGTGATAGAGAGTGTATGAGAGTGCCAGCGACTGTCAGCGTGCGTCAGAGAGTGACAGAGAGTGATAGAGAGTGTCTGAGAGTGTCAGAGAGTGTCAGAGTGTGTCAGAGAATGATAGAGAGTGTCTGAGAGTCTCAGAGAGTGATGGAGCGTGTCTGAGTGTGTCAGTGAGTGATAGAGAGTGTCAGAGAGTGTCAGAGACTGATAGAGAGTGTCAGAGAGTGTCAGAGAGTGATAGAGAGTGTCTGAGAGAGTCAGAGAGTCTCAGAGAGTGTCAGAGAGTGTCAGAGAGAGATAGAGAGAGTCAGAGAGTGATAGAGAGTGTCTGAGAGTGTCTGAAGGTGACAGAGAGTGTCTGAGAGTGTCAGTGAGTTTCAGAGAGTGGTAGAGAGTGTCTGAGAGAGTCCGAGATTGTCAGCGTGTTTCAGAGAGTGATAGAGAGTGATAGAGAGTGTCAGAGAGTGATAGACAGTGTCTGAGAGTGTCAGAGAGTGATAGAGAGTGATAGAGTGTCAGAGAGTGATAGAGAGTTTCTGAGAGTGTCAGAGAGTGTCAGAGAGTGATAGAGATTGATAGAGAGTTTCAGAGAGTGACAGAGAGTGTCTGAGAGTGTCAGAGAGTGATAGAGAGTGATATAGAAAGTCAGAGAGTGATAGAGAGTCTCTGAGAGTGTCAGAGAGTGATAGAGAGTGTCAGAGAGTGATAGAGACTGACTGAGAGTGTCAGAGAGCGTCAGAGAGTGCTAGAGAGTGATAGAGAGTGTATGAGAGTGCCAGCGACTGTCAGCGTGTGTCAGAGAGTGACAGAGAGTGACAGAGAGTGTCTGAGAGTGTCAGAGAGTGTCAGAGTGTGTCAGAGAATGATAGAGAGTGTCTGAGAGTCTCAGAGAGTGATGGAGCGTGTCTGAGTGTGTCAGAGAGTGATAGAGAGTGTCAGAGAGTGTCAGAGAGTGATAGAGAGTGTCAGAGAGTGTCAGAGAGTGATAGAGAGTGTCTGAGAGAGTCAAAGAGTCTCAGAGAGTGTGAGAGAGATAGAGAGAGTCAGAGAGTGATAGAGAGTGTTTGAGAGTGTCTGAAAGTGACAGAGAGTGTCTGAGAGTGTCAGTGAGTGATAGAGAGTGATAGAGAGTGTCTGAGAGTGACAGAGAGTGCCTGAGAGTGTCAGTGAGTGTCAGAGAGTGATAGAGAGAGTCTGAGAGTGTCTGAGAGTGTCAGAGACAGTCAGAGTGTGTCAGAGAGTGTCAGAGAGTGTCAGAGAGTGATAGAGAGTGAGAGAGAGTGTCTGAGAGTGTCAGAGATTGTCAGAGTGTGTCAGAGAGTGATAGAGAGTGATAGAGAGTATCAGAGAGTGTCATAGAGTGATAGAGAGTGTCTGAGATTGTCAGAGAGTGATAGAGAGTGTCAAATTGTGTCAGAGAGTGATAGAGAGTGATAGAGAGTGTCAGAGAGTGTCACAGTGTGTCAGAGAGAGATAGAAAGTGTCAGAGAGTGATAGAGAGTGTCTGAGAGTGACAGAGAGTGTCTGAGAGTGTCAGTCAGTGTCAGAGAGTGATAGAGAGTGTCTGAGATTGTCAGAGATTGTCAGATTGTGTCAGAGTGTGTCAGAAACTGATAGAGAGCGATAGAGAGTGTCTGATTGTGTCAGAGAGTGTCAGAGTGTGTCAAAGATTGTCAGAGAGCGATAGAGAGGGTCAGAGAGTGATAGAGAGTGTCTGAGAGTTTCAGAGAGTGCCACAGAATGATAGAGAGAGTCTGAGAGTGTCAGAGTGTGTCAGAGAGTGATAGGGAGTGATAGAAAGTGTCTGAGAGTGTCAGAGAGTGTCAGAGAGTGATAGAGATTGATAGAGAGTGTCAGAGAGTGATAGATAGTGTCTGAGAGTGTCAGAGAGTGATAGGGAGTGATAGAGAGTGTATGAGAGTGTCAGAGAGTGTCAGAGAGTGATAGAGAGTGTCTGAGAGTGTCAGAGAGTGATAGAGAGTGATATAGAAAGTCAGAGAGTGATAGAGAGTCTCTGAGAGTGTCAGAGAGTGATAGAGAGTGTCAGAGAGTGATAGAGACTGACTGAGAGTATCAGAGAGCGTCAGAGAGTGCTAGAGAGTGATAGAGAGTGTATGAGAGTGCCAGCGACTGTCAGCGTGCGTCAGAGAGTGACAGAGAGTGATAGAGAGTGTCTGAGAGTGTCAGAGAGTGTCAGAGTGTGTCAGAGAATGATAGAGAGTGTCTGAGAGTCTCAGAGAGTGATGGAGCGTGTCTGAGAGTGTCAGTGAGTGATAGAGAGTGTCAGAGAGTGTCAGAGACTGATAGAGAGTGTCAGAGAGTGTCAGAGAGTGATAGAGAGTGTCTGAGAGAGTCAGAGAGTCTCAGAGAGTGTCAGAGAGTGTCAGAGAGAGATAGAGAGAGTCAGAGAGTGATAGAGAGTGTCTGAGAGTGTCTGAAGGTGACAGAGAGTGTCTGAGAGTGTCAGTGAGTTTCAGAGAGTGATAGAGAGTGTCTGAGAGAGTCCGAGATTGTCAGCGTGTTTCAGAGAGTGATAGAGAGTGATAGAGAGTGTCAGAGAGTGATAGACAGTGTCTGAGAGTGTCAGAGAGTGATAGAGAGTGATAGAGTGTCAGAGAGTGATAGAGAGTTTCTGAGAGTGTCAGAGAGTGTCAGAGAGTGATAGAGATTGATAGAGAGTGTCAGAGAGTGACAGAGAGTGTCTGAGAGTGTCAGAGAGTGATAGAGAGTGATATAGAAAGTCAGAGAGTGATAGAGAGTCTCTGAGAGTGTCAGAGAGTGATAGAGAGTGTCAGAGAGTGATAGAGACTGACTGAGAGTGTCAGAGAGCGTCAGAGAGTGCTAGAGAGTGATAGAGAGTGTATGAGAGTGCCAGCGACTGTCAGCGTGTGTCAGAGAGTGACAGAGAGTGACAGAGAGTGTCTGAGAGTGTCAGAGAGTGTCAGAGAGTGTCAGAGTGTGTCAGAGAATGATAGAGAGTGTCTGAGAGTCTCAGAGAGTGATGGAGCGTGTCTGAGTGTGTCAGAGAGTGATAGAGAGTGTCAGAGAGTGTCAGAGAGTGATAGAGAGTGTCAGAGAGTGTCAGAGAGTGATAGAGAGTGTCTGAGAGAGTCAAAGAGTCTCAGAGAGTGTGAGAGAGATAGAGAGAGTCAGAGAGTGATAGAGAGTGTTTGAGAGTGTCTGAAAGTTACAGAGAGTGTCTGAGAGTGTCAGTGAGTGATAGAGAGTGATAGAGAGTGTCTGAGAGTGACAGAGAGTGCCTGAGAGTGTCAGTGAGTGTCAGAGAGTGATAGAGAGAGTCTGAGAGTGTCTGAGAGTGTCAGAGACTGTCAGAGTGTGTCAGAGAGTGTCAGAGAGTGTCAGAGAGTGATAGAGAGTGAGAGAGAGTGTCTGAGAGTGTCAGAGATTGTCAGAGTGTGTCAGAGAGTGATAGAGAGTGATAGAGAGTATCAGAGAGTGTCATAGAGTGATAGAGAGTGTCTGAGATTGTCAGAGAGTGATAGAGAGTGTCAAATTGTGTCAGAGAGTGATAGAGAGTGTCAGAGAGTGTCACAGTGTGTCAGAGAGAGATAGAAAGTGTCAGAGAGTGATAGAGAGTGTCTGAGAGTGACAGAGAGTGTCTGAGAGTGTCAGTCAGTGTCAGAGAGTGATAGAGAGTGTCTGAGATTGTCAGAGATTGTCAGATTGTGTCAGAGTGTGTCAGAAACTGATAGAGAGCGATAGAGAGTGTCTGATTGTGTCAGAGAGTGTCAGAGTGTGTCAAAGATTGTCAGAGAGCGATAGAGAGGGTCAGAGAGTGATAGAGAGTGTCTGAGAGTTTCAGAGAGTGCCACAGAATGATAGAGAGAGTCTGAGAGTGTCAGAGTGTGTCAGAGTGTGTCAGAGAGTGATAGGGAGTGATAGAAAGTGTCTGAGAGTGTCAGAGAGTGTCAGAGAATGATAGAGATTGATAGAGAGTGTCAGAGAGTGATAGATAGTGTCTGAGAGTGTCAGAGAGTGATAGGGAGTGATAGAGAGTGTATGAGAGTGTCAGAGAGTGTCAGAGAGTGATAGAGAGTGTCTGAGAGTGTCAGAGAGTGATAGAGAGTGATATAGAAAGTCAGAGAGTGATAGAGAGTCTCTGAGAGTGTCAGAGAGTGATAGAGAGTGTCAGAGAGTGATAGAGACTGACTGAGAGTATCAGAGAGCGTCAGAGAGTGCTAGAGAGTGATAGAGAGTGTATGAGAGTGCCAGCGACTGTCAGCGTGCGTCAGAGAGTGACAGAGAGTGATAGAGAGTGTCTGAGAGTGTCAGAGAGTGTCAGAGTGTGTCAGAGAATGATAGAGAGTGTCTGAGAGTCTCAGAGAGTGATGGAGCGTGTCTGAGAGTGTCAGTGAGTGATAGAGAGTGTCAGAGAGTGTCAGAGACTGATAGAGAGTGTCAGAGAGTGTCAGAGAGTGATAGAGAGTGTCTGAGAGAGTCAGAGAGTCTCAGAGAGTGTCAGAGAGTGTCAGAGAGAGATAGAGAGAGTCAGAGAGTGATAGAGAGTGTCTGAGAGTGTCTGAAGGTGACAGAGAGTGTCTGAGAGTGTCAGTGAGTTTCAGAGAGTGATAGAGAGTGTCTGAGAGAGTCCGAGATTGTCAGCGTGTTTCAGAGAGTGATAGAGAGTGATAGAGAGTGTCAGAGAGTGATAGACAGTGTCTGAGAGTGTCAGAGAGTGATAGAGAGTGATAGAGTGTCAGAGAGTGATAGAGAGTTTCTGAGAGTGTCAGAGAGTGTCAGAGAGTGATAGAGATTGATAGAGAGTGTCAGAGAGTGACAGAGAGTGTCTGAGAGTGTCAGAGAGTGATAGAGAGTGATATAGAAAGTCAGAGAGTGATAGAGAGTCTCTGAGAGTGTCAGAGAGTGATAGAGAGTGTCAGAGAGTGATAGAGACTGACTGAGAGTGTCAGAGAGCGTCAGAGAGTGCTAGAGAGTGATAGAGAGTGTATGAGAGTGCCAGCGACTGTCAGCGTGTGTCAGAGAGTGACAGAGAGTGACAGAGAGTGTCTGAGAGTGTCAGAGAGTGTCAGAGTGTGTCAGAGAATGATAGAGAGTGTCTGAGAGTCTCAGAGAGTGATAGAGAGTGTCAGAGAGTGTCAGAGAGTGACAGAGAGTGTCTGAGAGAGTCAAAGAGTCTCAGAGAGTGTGAGAGAGATAGAGAGAGTCAGAGAGTGATAGAGAGTGTCTGAGAGTGTCTGAAAGTGACAGAGAGTGTCTGAGAGTGTCAGTGAGTTTCAGAGAGTGATAGAGAGTGTCTGAGAGAGTCCGAGATTGTCAGAGTGTTTCAGAGAGTGATAGAGAGTGGTAGAGAGTGTCAGAGAGTGATAGACAGTGTCTGAGAGTGTCAGAGAGTGATAGAGAGTGATAGAGTGTCAGGGAGTGATAGAGAGTTTCTGAGAGTGTCAGATAGTGTCAGAGAGTGATAGAGAGTGATAGAGAGTGATAGAGAGTGTCTGAGAGTGACAGAGATTGTCTGAGAGTGTCAGTGAGTGTCAGAGAGTGATATAGAGTATCTGAGAGTGTCTGAGAGTGTCAGAGTGTGTCAGAGAGTGATAGACAATGTCAGAGACTGTCATAGAGTGATAGAGAGAGTCTGAGACTGTCAGAGAGTGATAGAGAGTGTCAAATTGTGTCAGAGAGTGATTAAGAGTGATAGAGATTGTCGGAGAGTTTCAGAGTGTGTCAGAGAGTATCAGAGAGTGTCAGAGAGTGAGAGAGAGTGATAGAAAGTGTCAGAGAGTGATAGAGAGTGACAGAGAGTGTCTGAGAGTGTCAGAGACTGTCAGAGTGTGTCAGAGAGTGATAGAGAGTGACAGAGAGTGTCTGAGAGTGTCAGAGAGTGTCAGAGTGTGTCAGAGAGTGATAGACAATGTCAGAGAGTTTCACAGAGTGATAGAGAGTGTCTGAGAATGTCAGAGCGTGTCAAATTGTGTCAGAGATAGATAGAGAGTGATAGAGAGTATCAGAGTCTGTCAGAGAGCGATAGAGTCTGTCAGAGTGTGTCAGAGAGTGATAGAGAGTGACAGAGAGTGTCTGAGAGTGTCAGAGAGTGTCAGAGTGTGTCAGAGAGTGATAGACAATGTCAGAGAGTTTCACAGAGTGATAGAGAGTGTCTGAGAATGTCAGAGCGTGTCAAATTGTGTCAGAGATAGATAGAGAGTGATAGAGAGTATCAGAGTCTGTCAGAGAGCGATAGAGTCTGTCAGAGTGTGTCAGAGAGTGTCAGAGAGTGTCAGAGAGTGATAGAGAGTGATAGAGAGTGTCAGAGAGTATCAGAGAGTGTCAGAGAGTGATATAAAGTGTCAGAGAGTGATAGAGAGTGTCTGAGAGTGTCAGTGAGTGTCAGAGAGTGATAGAGAGTGTCTGAGAGTGTCAGAGATTGTCAGATTGTGTCAGAGGGTGTCAGAGAGTGATAGAGAGTGATAGAGAGTGTCAGAGAGTGTCAGAGATTGTCAGATTGTGTCAGAGAGTGTCAGAGAGCGATAGAGTGTGTCAGAAAGTGTCAGAGAGTGTCAGAGAGTGATAGAGAGTGTCTGAGAGTGTCTGAGAGTGTCAGAGAGTGTCAGAGCGTTTCAGAAGAGTGATAGAGAGTGAGAGAGAGTATCAGAGAGTGTCATAGAGTGATTGAGAGTGTCTGAGATTGTCAGGGAGTGATAGAGAATGTTAAATTGTGTCAGAGAGTGATAGAGAGTGATAGAGAGTGTCAGAGAGTGTCAGAGTGTGTTAGAGAGTTTCAGAGAGTTTCAGTGACTGCCAAAGAGTGATAGAGAGTGTCTGAGAATGTCAGAGTGTGTCAGAGTGAGTCAGAGAGTGATAGGGAGTGATAGAGAGTGTCTGAGAGTGTCAGAGAGTGTCAGAGAGTGATAGAGATTGATAGAGAGTGTCAGAGATTGATAGAGGGTGCTGAGAGTGTCAGGGATTGATAGAGAGTGATAGAGAGTGTCTGAGAGTGTCTGAGAGTGTCAGAGACTGTCAGAGTGTGTCAGAGAGTGTCAGAGAGTGATAGAGAGTGAGAGAGAGTGTCTGAGAGTGTCAGAGATTGTCAGAGTGTGTCAGACAGTGATAGAGAGTATCAGAGAGTGTCAGAGTGATAGAGAGTGTCTGAGATTGTCAGAGAGTGATAGAGAGTGTCAAATTGTGTCAGAGAGTGATAGAGAGTGATAGAGAATGACAGAGAGTGTCACAGTGTGTCAGAGAGAGATAGAAAGTGTCAGAGAGTGATAGAGAGTGTCTGAGAGTGACAGAGAGTGTCTGAGAGTGTCAGTCAGTGTCAGAGAGTGATAGAGACTGTCTGAGATTGTCAGAGATTGTCAGATTGTGTCAGAGTGTGTCAGAAACTGATAGAGAGCGATAGAGAGTGTCTGATTGTGTCAGAGATTGTCAGAGTGTGTCAAAGATTGTCAGAGAGCGATAGAGAGGGTCAGAGAGTGATAGAGAGTGTCTGAGAGTTTCAGTGAGTGCCACAGAATGATAGAGAGAGTCTGAGAGTGTCAGAGTGTGTCAGAGAGTGATAGGGAGTGATAGAAAGTGTCTGAGAGTGTCAGAGAGTGTCAGAGAGTGATAGAGATTGATAGAGAGTGTCAGAGAGTGATAGAGAGTGTCTGAGAGTGTCAGAGAGTGTCAGAGAGTGTCAGAGAGTGATAGAGAGTGTCTGAGAGTGTCAGAGAGTGATAGAGAGTGATATAGAAAGTCAGAGAGTGATAGAGAGTATCTGAGAGTGTCAGAGAGTGATAGCGAGTGATAGAGAGTGTCAGAGAGTGATAGAGACTGACTGAGAGTATCAGAGAGCGTCAGAGGGTGCTAGAGAGTGATAGAGAGTGTATGAGAGTGCCAGCGACTGTCAGCGTGTGTCAGAGAGTGACAGAGAGTGATAGAGAGTGTCTGAGAGTGTCAGAGAGTGTCAGAGTGTGTCAGAGAATGATAGAGAGTGTCTGAGAGTCTCAGAGAGTGATGGAGCGTGTCTGAGTGAGTCAGAGAGTGATAGAGAGTGTCAGAGAGTGTCAGAGAGTGATAGAGAGTGTCAGAGAGTGTCAGAGAGTGATAGAGAGTGTCTGAGAGAGTCAGAGAGTCTCAGAGAGTGTCAGAGAGTGTCAGAGAGAGATAGAGAGAGTCAGAGAGTGATAGAGAGTGTCTGAGAGTGTCTGAAGGTGACAGAGAGTGTCTGAGAGTGTCAGTGAGTTTCAGAGAGTGATAGAGAGTGTCTGAGAGAGTCCGAGATTGTCAGAGTGTTTCAGAGAGTGATAGAGAGTGATAGAGAGTGATAGAGAGTGTCAGAGAGTGATAGACAGTGTCTGAGAGTGTCAGAGAGTGATAGAGAGTGATAGAGTGTCAGGGAGTGATAGAGAGTTTCTGAGAGTGTCAGAGAGTGTCAGAGAGTGATAGAGATTGATAGAGAGTGTCAGAGAGTGACAGAGAGTGTCTGAGAGTGTCAGAGAGTGATAGAGAGTGATAGAGAGTGTCAGAGAGTGATAGAGACTGACTGAGAGTGTCAGAGAGCGTCAGAGAGTGCTCGAGAGTGATAGAGAGTGTATGAGAGTGCCAGCGACTGTCAGCGTGTGTCAGCGTGTGTCAGAGAGTGACAGAGAGTGACAGAGAGTGTCTGAGAGTGTCAGAGAGTGTCAGAGTGTGTCAGAGAATGATAGAGAGTGTCTGAGAGTCTCAGAGAGTGATGGAGCGGGTCTGAGTGTGTCAGAGAGTGATAGAGAGTGTCAGAGAGTGTCAGAGAGTGATAGAGAGTGTCAGAGAGTGTCAGAGAGTGTCAGAGAGTGATAGAGAGTGTCGGAGAGAGTCAAAGAGTCTCAGAGAGTGATCGAGAGTGTCTGAGAGAGTCAGAGATTGTCAGAGTGTGTCAGAGAGTGATAGAGAGTGATAGAGAGTGTCACAGAGTGATAGACAGTGTCTGAGAGTGTCAGAGAGTGATAGAGAGTGTCAGAGAGTCATAGAGAGTGTCTGAGAGTGTCAGAGATTGTCAGAGAGTGTCAGAGAGTGATAGAGGGCGATAGAGAGTGTCTGAGAGTGACAGAGATTGTCTGAGAGTGTCAGTGAGTGTCAGAGAGTGATAGAGAGTGTCTGAGATTTTCAGAGACAGTCAGAGTGTGTCAGAGAGTGATAGGGAGTGAAAGAGAGAGATAGAGAGTGCCTGAGAGTTTCAGAGAGTGTCAGAGTGTGTCAGAGAGTGATAGACAATGTCAGAGAGTGTCATAAAGTGATAGAGAGTGTCTGAGAGTGTCAGAGAGTGATAGAGAGTGACAAATTGTGTCAGAGAGTGATAAAGAGTGATAGAGAGTGTCAGAGAGTTTCACAGTGTGTCAGAGAGTTTCAGAGACTGATAGTGAGTGTCTGAGAGTGACAGAGAGTGTCTGAGAGTGTCAGTGACTGTCAGAGAGTGGTAGAGAGTTTCTGAGAGTGTCAGAGATTGTCAGATTGTGTCAGAGTGTGTCAGAGAGTGATAAAGAGTGATAGAGAGTGTCAGAGAGAGTCAGAGAGTGTCAGAGAGTGTCAGACAGTGTCAGAGTGTGTCAGAGAGTGATAGAGTATGTCAGAGTGTGTCAGAGAGTGTCAGAGAGTGATAGAGAGTTTCAGAGAGTGTCAGAGTTTGTCAGAGAGTGATGGAGAATGTCTGAGAGAGTCAGAGAGTGTCGGAGTGTGTCAGAGAGTGATAGAGAGTGATAGAGAGTGTCAGAGAGTGTCATAGAGTGATAGAGAGTGTCTGAGGCTGTCAGAGAGTGCTAAAGTGTGATAGAGAGTATCAGAGTGTGTCAGAGAGTGTCTGACTGTGTCAGAGAGTGATAGACAGTGTCTGAGAGTGTCACAGAGTGATAGAGAGTGATAGAGAGTGTCAGAGAGTGATAGAGAGTGTCTGAGATTGTCAGAGAGTGTCAGAGAGTGTCTGAGAGTGACAGAGAGTGCCTGAGAGTGTCAGTGAGTGTCAGAGAGTGATAGAGAGAGTCTGAGAGTGTCTGAGAGTGTCAGAGACTGTCAGAGTGTGTCAGAGAGTGTCAGAGAGTGATAGAGAGTGACAGAGAGTGTCTGAGAGTGTCAGAGATTGTCAGAGTCTGTCAAAGAGTGATAGAGAGTGATAGAGAGTATCAGAGAGTGTCATAGAGTGATAGAGAGTGTCTGAGATTGTCTGAGAGTGATAGAGAGTGTCACATTGTGTCAGAGAGAGATAGAAAGTGTCAGAGAGTGATAGAGAGTGTCTGAGAGTGACAGAGAGTGTCTGAGATTGTCAGAGATTGTCAGATTGTGTCAGAGTGTGTCAGAAACTGATAGAGAGCGATAGAGAGTGTCTGATTGTGTCAGAGAGTGTCAGAGTGTGTCAAAGATTGTCAGAGAGCGATAGAGAGGGTCAGAGAGTGATAGAGAGTGTCTGAGAGTTTCAGTGAGTGCCACAGAATGATAGAGAGAGTCTGAGAGTGTCAGAGTGTGTCAGAGTGTGTCAGAGAGTGATAGGGAGTGATAGAGAGTGTCTGAGAGTGTCAGAGAGTGTCAGAGAGTGTCAGAGAGTGATAGAGATTGATAGAGAGTGTCAGAGAGTGATAGAGAGTGTCTGAGAGTGTCAGAGAGTGTCAGAGAGTGATAGAGATTGATAGAGAGTGTCAGAGAGTGATAGAGAGTGTCTGAGAGTGTCAGAGAGTGATAGAGAGTGATAGAGAGTGATATAGAAAGTCAGAGAGTGATAGAGAGTCTCTGAGAGTGTCAGAGAGTGATAGAGAGTGATAGAGAGTGTCAGAGAGTGATAGAGACTGACTGAGAGTGTCAGAGAGCGTCAGAGAGTGCTAGAGAGTGATAGAGAGTGATAGAGAGTGATAGAGAGTGTCAGAGAGTGATAGAGACTGACTGAGAGTGTCAGAGAGCGTCAGAGAGTGCTAGAGAGTGTCAGAGCGCGTCAGAGAGTGCTAGAGAGTGATAGAGAGTGTCTGAGAGTGTCAGAGAGTGTCAGAGTGTGTCAGAGAATGATAGAGAGTGTCTGAGAGTCTCAGAGAGTGATGGAGCGTGTCTGAGTGTGTCAGAGAGTGATAGAGAGTGTCAGAGAGTGTCAGAGAGTGATAGAGAGTGTCAGAGAATGATAGAGAGTGTCTGAGAGAGTCAGAGAGTCTCAGAGAGTGTCAGAGAGTGTCAGAGAGTGATAGAGAGAGTCAGAGAGTGATAGAGAGTGTCTGAGAGTGTCTGAAAGTGACAGAGAGTGTCTGAGAGTGTCAGTGAGTTTCAGAGAGTGATAGAGAGTGTCTGAGAGAGTCCGAGATTGTCAGAGTGTTTCAGAGAGTGATAGAGAGTGGTAGAGAGTGGTAGAGAGTGTCAGAGAGTGATAGACAGTGTCTGAGAGTGTCAGAGAGTGATAGAGAGTGATAGAGTGTCAGAGAGTGATAGAGAGTTTCTGAGAGTGTCAGAGAGTGTCAGAGAGTGATAGAGAGTGATAGAGAGTGTCTGAGAGTGACAGAGATTGTCTGAGAGTGTCAGTGAGTGTCAGAGATTGATATAGAGTGTCTGAGAGTGTCTGAGAGTGTCAGAGTGTGTCAGAGAGTGATAGACAATGTCAGAGACTGTCATAGAGTGTCAGAGTGTGTCAGAGAGTGATAGACAATGTCAGAGAGTGTCACAGAGTGATAGAGAGTGTCTGAGAATGTCAGAGCGTGTCAAATTGTGTCAGAGATAGATAGAGAGTGATAGAGAGTATCAGAGTCTGTCAGAGAGCGATAGAGTCTGTCAGAGTGTGTCAGAGAGTGTCAGAGAGTGTCAGAGAGTGATAGAGAGTGATAGAGAGTGTCAGAGAGTTTCAGAGTGTGTCAGAGAGTGTCAGAGAGTGATATAAAGTGTCAGAGAGTGATAGAGAGTGTCTGAGAGATTCAGTGAGTGTCAGAGAGTGATAGAGAGTGTCTGAGAGTGTCAGAGATTGTCAAATTGTGTCAGAGGGTGTCAGAGAGTGATAGAGAGTGATAGAGAGTGTCAGAGAGTGTCAGAGATTGTCAGATTGTGTCAGAGAGTGTCAGAGAGCGATAGAGTGTGTCAGAGAGTGTCAGAGACTGTCAGAGAGTGTCTGAGAGTGATAGAGAGTGTCTGAGAGTGTCTGAGAGTGTCAGAGAGTGTCAGAGTGTTTCAGAAGAGTGATAGAGAGTGAGAGAGAGTATCAGAGAGTGTCATAGAGTGATAGAGAGTGTCTGAGATTGTCAGAGAGTGATAGAGAATGTTAAATTGTGTCAGAGAGTGATAGAGAGTGTCAGAGAGTGTCAGAGTGTGTTAGAGAGTTTCAGAGAGTTTCAGTGACTGCCAGAGAGTGATAGAGCGTGTCTGAGAATGTCAGAGTGTGTCAGAGTGAGTCAGAGAGTGATAGGGAGTGATAGAGAGTGTCTGAGAGTGTCAGGGAGTGTCAGAGAGTGTCAGAGAGTGATAGAGATTGATAGAGAGTGTCAGAGATTGATAGAGAGTGTCTGAGAGTGTCAGGGATTGATAGAGAGTGATAGAGAGTGTCAGAGAGTGATATAGACTGTTTGAGAGTGTCAGAGATTGTCAGAGTGTGCTAGAGAGTGATAGAGAGTGTCAGAGAGTGTCAGAGAGTGATAGAGCGTGTCTGAGTGTTTCAGAGAGTGATAGAGAGTGTCAGAGAGTGTCAGAGAGTGATAGAGAGTGTGATAGAGAGTGTGATAGAGAGTGTCTGAGAGAGATAGAGAGTGTCTGAGAGAGATAGAGAGAGTCAGAGAGTGATAGAGAGTGTCTGAGAGTGTCTGAAATTGACAGGGAGTGTCTGAGAGTGTCAGTGAGTGTCAGAGAGTGATCGAGAGTGTCTGAGAGAGATAGAGAGAGTCAGAGAGTGATAGAGAGTGTCTGAGAGTGTCTGAAATTGACAGGGAGTGTCTGAGAGTGTCAGTGAGTGTCAGAGAGTGATCGAGAGTGTCTGAGAGAGTCAGAGATTGTCAGAGTGTGTCAGAGAGTGATAGAGAGTGATAGAGAGTGTCACAGAGTGATAGACAGTGTCTGAGAGTGTCAGAGAGTGTTAGAGAGTGTCAGAGAGTCATAGAGAGTGTCTGAGAGTGTCAGAGATTGTCAGAGAGTGTCAGAGAGTGATAGAGAGCGATAGAGAGTGTCTGAGAGTGATAGAGATTGTCTGAGAGTGTCAGTGAGTGTCAGAGAGTGATAGAGAGTGTCTGAGATTTTCAGAGACAGTCAGAGTGTGTCAGAGGGTGATAGGGAGTGATAGAGAGTGATAGAGAGTGCCTGAGAGTTTCAGAGAGTGTCAGAGTGTGTCAGAGAGTGATAGACAATGTCAGAGAGTGTCATAAAGTGATAGAGAGTGTCTGAGAGTGTCAGAGAGTGATAGAGAGTGACAAATTGTGTCAGAGAGTGATAAAGAGTGATAGAGAGTGTCAGAGAGTTTCACAGTGTGTCAGAGAGTGTCAGAGACTGATAGTGAGTGTCTGAGAGTGACAGAGAGTGTCTGAGAGTGTCAGTGACTGTCAGAGAGTGGTATAGAGTTTCTGAGAGTGTCAGAGATTGTCAGATTGTGTCAGAGTGTGTCAGAGAGTGATAAAGAGTGATAGAGAGTGTCAGAGAGGGTCAGAGAGTGTCAGAGAGTGTCAGACAGTGTCAGAGTGTGTCAGAGAGTGATAGAGTATGTCAGAGTGTGTCAGAGAGTGTCAGAGAGTGATAGAGAGTTTCAGAGAGTGTCAGAGTTTGTCAGAGAGTGATGGAGAATGTCTGAGAGTGTCAGAGAGTGTCGGAGTGTGTCAGAGAGTGATAGAGAGTGATAGAGAGTGTCAGAGAGTGTCATAGAGTGATAGAGAGTGTCTGAGGCTGTCAGAGAGTGTCAGAGAGTGTCTGAGAGTGACAGAGAGTGCCTGAGAGTGTCAGTGAGTGTCAGAGAGTGATAGAGAGAGTCTGAGAGTGTCTGAGTGTGTCAGAGACTGTCAGAGTGTGTCAGAGAGTGTCAGAGAGTGATAGAGAGTGACAGAGAGTGTCTGAGAGTGTCAGAGATTGTCAGAGTGTGTCAGAGAGTGATAGAGAGTGATAGAGAGTATCAGAGAGTGTCATAGAGTGATAGAGAGTGTCTGAGATTGTCTGAGAGTGATAGAGAGTGTCACATTGTGTCAGAGAGTGATAGAGAGTGATAGAGAGTGTCAGAGAGTGTCACAGTGTGTCAGAGAGAGATAGAAAGTGTCAGAGAGTGATAGAGAGTGTCTGAGAGTGACAGAGAGTGTCTGAGATTGTCAGAGATTGTCAGATTGTGTCAGAGTGTGTCAGAAACTGATAGAGAGCGATAGAGAGTGTCTGATTGTGTCAGAGAGTGTCAGAGTGTGTCAAAGATTGTCAGAGAGCGATAGAGAGGGTCAGAGAGTGATAGAGAGTGTCTGAGAGTTTCAGTGAGTGCCACAGAATGATAGAGAGAGTCTGAGAGTGTCAGAGTGTGTCAGAGTGTGTCAGAGAGTGATAGGGAGTGATAGAGAGTGTCTGAGAGTGTCAGAGAGTGTCAGAGAGTGTCAGAGAGTGATAGAGATTGATAGAGAGTGTCAGAGAGTGATAGAGAGTGTCTGAGGCTGTCAGAGAGTGCGAAAGTGTTATAGAGAGTATCAGAGTGTGTCAGAGAGTGTCTGACTGTGTCAGAGAGTGATAGACAGTGTCTGAGAGTGTCACAGAGTGATAGAGAGTGATAGAGAGTGTCAGAGAGTGATAGAGAGTGTCTGAGAGTGTCAGAGAGTGTCAGAGTGTCTGAGAGTGACAGAGAGTGCCTGAGTGTGTCAGTGAGTGTCAGAGAGTGAGAGAGAGAGTCTGAGAGTGTCTGAGAGTGTCAGAGACTGTCAGAGTGTGTCAGAGAGTGTCAGAGAGTGATAGAGAGTGACAGAGAGTGTCTGAGAGTGTCAGAGATTGTCAGAGTGTGTCAGAGTGTGTCAGAGAGTGATAGAGAGTGATAGAGAGTATCAGAGAGTGTCATAGAGTGATAGAGAGTGTCTGAGATTGTCTGAGAGTGATAGAGAGTGTCACATTGTGTCAGAGAGTGATAGAGAGTGATAGAGAGTGTCAGAGAGTGTCACAGTGTGTCAGAGAGAGATAGAAAGTGTCAGAGAGTGATAGAGTGTCTGAGAGTGACAGAGAGTGTCTGAGATTGTCAGAGATTGTCAGATTGTGTCAGAGTGTGTCAGAAACTGATAGAGAGCGATAGAGAGTGTCTGATTGTGTCAGAGAGTGTCAGAGTGTGTCAAAGATTGTCAGAGAGCGATAGAGAGGGTCAGAGAGTGATAGAGAGTGTCTGAGAGTTTCAGTGAGTGCCACAGAATGATAGAGAGAGTCTGAGAGTGTCAGAGTGTGTCAGAGTGTGTCAGAGAGTGATAGGGAGTGATAGAGAGTGTCTGAGAGTGTCAGAGAGTGTCAGAGAGTGTCAGAGAGTGATAGAGATTGATAGAGAGTGTCAGAGAGTGATAGAGAGTGTCTGAGAGTGTCAGAGAGTGATAGAGAGTGATATAGAAAGTCAGAGAGTGATAGAGAGTCTCTGAGAGTGTCAGAGAGTGATAGAGAGTGATAGAGAGTGTCAGAGAGTGATAGAGACTGACTGAGAGTGTCAGAGAGCGTCAGAGAGTGATAGAGAGTGATAGAGAGTGATAGAGAGTGTCAGAGAGTGATAGAGACTGATTGAGAGTGTCAGAGAGCGTCAGAGAGTGCTAGAGAGTGTCAGAGCGCGTCAGAGAGTGCTAGAGAGTGATAAAGAGTGTCTGAGAATGTCAGAGAGTGTCAGAGTGTGTCAGAGAATGATAGAGAGTGTCTGAGAGTCTCAGAGAGTGATGGAGCGTGTCTGAGTTTGTCAGAGAGTGATAGAGAGTGTCAGAGAGTGTCAGAGAGTGATAGAGAGTGTCAGAGAGTGATAGAGAGTGTCTGAGAGAGTCAGAGAGTCTCAGAGAGTGTCAGATTGTGTCAGAGAGAGATAGAGAGAGTCAGAGAGTGATAGAGAGTGTCTGAGAGTGTCTGAAAGTGACAGAGAGTGTCTGAGAGTGTCAGAAAGTTTCAGAGAGTGATAGAGAGTGTCTGAGAGAGTCCGAGATTGTCAGAGTGTTTCAGAGAGTGATAGAGAGTGTCAGAGAGTGATAGACAGTGTCTGAGAGTGTCAGAGAGTGATAGAGAGTGATAGAGTGTCAGATAGTGATAGAGAGTTTCTGAGAGTGTCAGAGAGTGTCAGAGAGTGTCAGAGAGTGATAGAGATTGATAGAGAGTGTCAGAGAGTGACAGAGAGTGTCTGAGAGTGTCAGAGAGTGATAGAGAGTGATATAGAAAGTCAGAGAGTGATATAGAGTCTCTGAGAGTGTCAGAGAGTGACAGAGAGTGACAGAGTGTGTCTGAGAGTGTCAGAGAGTGTCAGAGTGATTCAGAGAATGATATAGAGTGTCTGAGAGTCTCAGAGAGTGATGGAGCGTGTCTGAGTGTGTCAGAGAGTGATAGAGAGTGTCAGAGAGTGTCAGAGAGTGATAGAGAGTGTCAGAGAGTGTCAGAGAGTGATAGAGAGTGTCTGAGAGAGTCAAAGAGTCTCAGAGAGTGTGAGAGAGCTAGAGAGAGTCAGAGAGTGATAGAGAGTGTCTGAGAGTGTCTGAAAGTGACAGAGAGTGTCTGAGAGTGTCAGTGAGTTTCAGAGAGTGATAGAGAGTGTCTGAGAGAGTCCGAGATTGTCAGAGTGTTTCAGAGAGTGATAGAGAGCGGTAGAGAGTGTCAGAGAGTGATAGACAGTGTCTGAGAGTGTCAGAGAGTGATAGAGAGTGATAGAGTGGCAGAGAGTGATAGAGAGTTTCTGAGAGTGTCAGAGAGTGTCAGAGAGTGATAGAGAGTGATAGAGAGTGTCTGAGAGTGACAGAGATTGTCTGAGAGTGTCAGTGAGTGTCAGAGAGTGATATAGAGTGTCTGAGAGTGTCTGAGAGTGTCAGAGTGTGTCAGAGAGTGATAGACAATGTCAGAGCCTGTCATCGAGTGATAGAGAGTGTCTGAGACTGTCAGAGAGTGATAGAGAGTGTCAAATTGTGTCAGAGAGTGATAAAGAGTGATAGAGATTGTCGGAGAGTTTCAGAGTGTGTCAGAGAGAATCAGAGAGTGTCAGAGAGTGATAGAGAGTGATAGAAAGTGTCAGAGAGTGATAGAGAGTGACAGAGAGTGTCTGAGAGTGTCAGAGACTGTCAGAGTGTGTCAGAGAGTGACAGAGAGTGTCTGAGAGTGTCAGAGAGTGTCAGAGTTTGTCAGAGAGTGATAGACAATGTCAGAGAGTGTCACAGAGTGATAGACAGTGTCTGAGAATGTCAGAGCGTGTCAAATTGTGTCAGAGATAGATAGAGAGTGATAGAGAGTATCAGAGTCTGTCAGAGAGCGATAGAGTCTGTCAGAGAGTGTCAGAGAGTGTCAGAGAGTGATAGAGAGTGATAGAGAGTGTCAGAGAGTTTCAGAGTGTGTCAGAGAGTGTCAGAGAGTGATATAAAGTGTCAGAGAGTGATAGAGAGTGTCCTAGAGTGTCAGTGAGTGTCAGAGAGTGATCGAGAGTGTCTGAGAGTGTCAGAGATTGTCAGATTGTGTCAGAGGGTGTCAGAGAGTGATAGAGAGTGATAGAGAGTGTCTGAGAGTGTCAGAGATTGTCAGATTGTGTCAGAGAGTGTCAGAGAGCGATAGAGTGTGTCAGAGAGTGTCAGAGAGTGTCAGAGAGTGTCAGAGAGTGATAGAGAGTGTCTGAGAGTGTCTGAGAGTGTCAGAGAGTGTCAGAGTGTGTCAGAAGAGTGATAGAGAGTGAGAGAGAGTATCAGAGAGTGTCATAGAGTGATAGAGAGTGTCTGAGATTGTCAGAGAGTGATAGAGTGTGTCAGAGAGTGATAGAGAGTGTTAAATTGTGTCAGAGAGTGATAGAGAGTGATAGAGAGTGTCAGAGAGTGTCAGAGTGTGTTAGAGAGTTTCAGAGAGTTTCAGTGAGTGCCAGAGAGTGATAGAGAGTGTCTGAGAATGTCAGAGTGTGTCAGAGTGAGTCAGAGAGTGATAGGGAGTGACAGAGAGTGTCTGAGAGTGTCAGAGAGTGTCAGAGAGTGATAGAGATTGATAGAGAGTGTCAGAGATTGATAGAGAGTGTCTGAGAGTGTCAGAGATTGATAGAGAGTGATATAGAGTGTCAGAGAGTGATATAGACTGTTTGAAAGTGTCAGAGATTGTCAGAGTGTGCTAGAGAGTGATAGAGAGTGTCTGAGAGTGTCAGAGAGTGTCAGAGAGTGATAGAGCGTGTCTGAGTGTTTCAGTGAGTGATAGAGAGTGTCAGAGAGTGTCAGAGAGTGATAGAGAGTGATAGAGAGTGTCAGAGAGTGTCAGAGTGTGATAGAGAGTGTCTGAGAGAGATAGAGAGAATCGGAGAGTGATAGAGAGTGTCTGAGACTGTCTGAAATTGACAGGGAGTGTCTGAGAGTGTCAGTGAGTGTCAGAGAGTGATCAAGAGTGTCTGAGAGAGTCAGAGATTGTCAGAGTGTGTCAGAGAGTGATAGAGAGTGATAGAGAGTGTCACAGAGTGATAGACAGTGTCTGAGAGTGTCAGAGAGTGATAGAGAGTGTCAGAGAGTCATAGAGAGTGTCTGAGAGTGTCAGAGATTATCAGAGAGTGTCAGAGAGTGATAGAGAGCGATACAGAGTGTCTGAGAGTGACAGAGATTGTCTGAGAGTGTCAGTGAGTGTCAGAGAGTGATAGAGAGTGTCTGAGAGTGTCTGAGATTTTCAGAGACAGTCAGAGTGTGTCAGAGAGTGATAGAGAGTGATAGAGAGTGATAGAGAGTGCCTGAGAGTTTCAGAGAGTGTCAGAGTGTGTCTGAGAGTGATAGAGAGTGTCAAATTGTGTCAGAGAGTGATAAAGAGTGATAGAGAGTGTCAGAGAGTTTCACAGTGTGTCAGAGAGTGTCAGAGAGTGATAGAATGTGTCAGAGACTGATAGTGAGTGTCTGAGAGTGACAGAGAGTGTCTGAGAGTGTCAGTGACTGTCAGAGAGTGGTAGAGAGTTTCTGAGAGTGTCAGAGAATGTCAGATTGTGTCAGAGTGTGTCAGAGAGTGATGAAGAGTGATAGAGAGTGTCAGAGAGTGTCAGAGAGTGTCAGACAGTGTCAGAGTGTGTCAGAGAGTGATAGAGTGTGATAGAGTTTGTCAGAGAGTGTCATAGAGTGATAGAGAGTGTCTGAGATTGTCAGAGAGTGATAGAGAGTGTCAAATTGTGTCAGAGTGTGAAAGAGAGTGTTAGAGAGTGTCAGAGTGTGTCAGAGTGTGTCAGAGAGTGTCAGACAGTGATATAAAGTGTCAGAGAGTGAGAGAGAGTGTCAGAGAGTGAGAGATATGGATAGAGAGTGTCAGAGAGTAATAGAGATTGTCTGAGTGTGTCAGAGAGTGATAGTGAGTGATAGAGAGTGTCAGAGAGTGATAGAGAGTGTCTGAGCGTGTCACAGAGTGATAGAGAGTGATAGAGAGTGTCTGAGAGTGACAGAGAGAGTCTGAGTGTGTCAGTGGGTGTCAGAGAGTGATAGAGAGTGTCTGAGAGAGTCCGAGATTGTCAGAGTGTTTCAGAGAGTGATAGAGAGTGGTAGAGAGTGTCAGAGAGTGATAGACAGTGTCTGAGAGTGTCAGAGAGTGATAGAGTGTGATAGAGTGTCAGAGAGTGATAGAGAGTTGTGAGAGTGTCAGAGAGTGTCAGAGAGTGATAGAGAGTGATAGAGAGTGTCTGAGAGTGACAGAGATTGTCTGAGAGTGTCAGTGAGTGTCAGAGAGTGATATAGAGTGTCTGAGAGTTTCTGAGAGTGTCAGAGTGTGTCAGAGAGTGACAGACAATGTCAGAGACTGTCATAGAGTGATAGAGAGTGTCTGAGACTGTCAGAGAGTGATAGAGAGTGTCAAATTGTGTCAGAGAGTGATAAAGAGTGATAGAGATTGTCGGAGAGTTTCAGAGTGTGTCAGAGAGAATCAGAGAGTGTCAGAGAGTGATAGAGAGTGATAGAAAGTGTCAGAGAGTGATAGAGAGTGACAGAGAGTGTCTGAGAGTGTCAGAGACTGTCAGAGTGTGTCAGAGAGTGATAGAGAGTGACAGAGAGTATCAGAGTCTCTCAGACAGCGATAGAGTCTGTCAGAGTGTGTCAGAGAGTGTCAGAGAGTGTCAGAGAGTGTCAGAGAGTGTCAGAGAGTGATAGAGAGTGATAGAGAGTATCAGAGTCTCTCAGACAGCGATAGAGTCTGTCAGAGTGTGTCAGAGAGTGTCAGAGAGTGTCAGAGAGTGTCAGAGAGTGTCAGAGAGTGATAGAGAGTGATAGAGAGTGTCAGAGAGTTTCAGAGTGTGTCAGAGAGTGTCAGAGAGTGATATAAAGTGTCAGAGAGTGATAGAGAGTGTCTGAGAGTGTCAGTGAGTGTCAGAGAGTGATAGAGAGTGTCTGAGAGTGTCAGAGATTGTCAGATTGTGTCAGAGGGTGTCAGAGAGTGATAGAGAGTGATAGAGAGTGTCTGAGAGTGTCTGAGAGTGTCAGAGATTGTCAGATTGTGTCAGAGAGTGTCAGAGAGCGATAGAGTGTGTCAGAGAGTGTCAGAGAGTGTCAGAGAGTGATAGAGAGTGTCTGAGATTGTCTGAGAGTGTCAGAGAGTGTCAGAGAGTGTCAGAGAGTGTCAGAGTGTGTCAGAAGAGTGATAGAGAGTGAGAGAGAGTATCAGAGAGTGTCATAGAGTGATAGAGAGTGTCTGAGATTGTCAGAGAGTGATAGAGAGTGTTAAATTGTGTCAGAGAGTGATAGAGAGTGATCGAGAGTGTCAGAGAGTGTCAGAGTGTGTTAGAGAGTTTCAGAGAGTGTCAGAGAGTGAGAGAGAGTGTCTGAGAGTGTCTGAGAGTGACAGAGAGTGTCTGAGAGTTTCAGTGAGTGCCAGAGAGTGATAGAGAGTGTCTGAGAATGTCAGAGGGTGTCAGAGAGTGATAGAGATTGATAGAGAGTGTCAGAGATTGATAGAGAGTGTCTGAGAGTGTCAGAGATTGATAGAGAGTGATAGAGAGTGTCAGAGAGTGATTTAGTCTGTTTGAGAGAGTCAGAGATTGTCAGAGTGTGCTAGAGAGTGATAGAGAGTGTCTGAGAGTGTCAGAGAGCGTCAGAGAGTGATAGAGCGTGTCTGAGTGTTTCAGAGAGTGATAGAGAGTGTCAGAGAGTGTCAGAGAGTGACAGAGAGTGTCAGAGAGTGTCAGAGTGTGATAGAGAGTGTCTGAGAGAGATAGAGAGAGTCAGAGAGTGATAGAGAGTGTCTGAGATTGTCAGAGAGTGATAGAGAGTGTCAAATTGTGTCAGAGTGTGAAAGAGAGTGTTAGAGAGTCTCACAGAGTGTCAGAGTGTTTCAGAGAGTGTTAGACAGTGATAGAAAGTGTCAGAGAGTGAGAGAGAGTGTCAGAGAGTGATAGATATGGATAGAGAGTGTCAGAGAGTAATAGAGATTGTCTGAGTGTGTCAGAGAGTGATAGTGAGTGATAGAGAGTGTCAGAGAGTGATAGAGAGTGTCTGAGCGTGTCACAGAGTGATAGAGAGTGATAGAGAGTGTCTGAGAGTGACAGAGAGAGTCTGAGTGTGTCAGTGGGTGTCAGAGAGTGATAGAGAGTGTCTGAGAGAGTCCGAGATTGTCAGAGTGTTTCAGAGAGTGATAGAGAGTGGTAGAGAGTGTCAGAGAGTGATAGACAGTGTCTGAGAGTGTCAGAGTGTGATAGAGTGTCAGAGAGTGATAGAGAGTGTCTGAGAGTGACAGAGATTGTCTGAGAGTGTCAGTGAGTGTCAGAGAGTGATATAGAGTGTCTGAGAGTGTCTGAGAGTGTCAGAGTGTGTCAGAGAGTGACAGACAATGTCAGAGACTGTCATAGAGTGATAGAGAGTGTCTGAGACTGTCAGAGAGTGATAGAGAGTGTCAAATTGTGTCAGAGAGTGATAAAGAGTGATAGAGATTGTCGGAGAGTTTCAGAGTGTGTCAGAGAGAATCAGAGAGTGTCAGAGAGTGATAGAGAGTGATAGAAAGTGTCAGAGAGTGATAGAGAGTGACAGAGAGTGTCAGAGACTGTCAGAGTGTGTCAGAGAGTGATAGAGAGTGACAGAGAGTGTCTGAGAGTGTCAGAGAGTGTCAGAGTGTGTGAGAGAGTGATAGACAATGTCAGAGAGTGTCACAGAGTGATAGAGAGTGTCTGAGAATGTCAGAGCGTGTCAAATTGTGTCAGAGATAGATAGAGAGTGATAGAGAGTATCAGAGTCTGTCAGAGAGCGATAGAGTCTGTCAGAGTGTGTCAGAGAGTGTCAGAGAGTGTCAGAGAGTGTCAGAGAGTGATAGAGAGTGATAGAGAGTGTCAGAGAGTTTCAGAGTGTGTCAGAGAGTGTCCGAGAGTGATATAAAGTGTCAGAGAGTGATAGAGAGTGTCTGAGAGTGTCAGTGAGTGTCAGAGAGTGATAGAGAGTGTCTGAGAGTGTCAGAGATTGTCAGATTGTGTCTGAAGGTGTCAGAGAGTGATAGAGAGTGATAGAGAGTGTCTGAGAGTGTCAGAGATTGTCAGATTGTGTCAGAGAGTGTCAGAGAGCGATAGAGTGTGTCAGAGAGTGTCAGAGAGTGTCAGAGAGTGTCAGAGAGTGATAGAGAGTGTCTGAGAGTGTCTGAGAGTGTGAGAGAGTGTCAGAGTGTGTCAGAAGAGTGATAGAGAGTGAGAGAGTGTATCAGAGAGTGTCATAGAGTGATAGAGAGTGTCTGAGATTGTCAGAGACTGATAGAGAGTGTTAAATTGTGTCAGAGAGTGATAGAGAGTGATAGAGAGTGTCAGAGAGTGTCAGAGTGTGTTAGAGAGTTTCAGAGAGTGTCAGAGAGTGAGAGAGAGTGTCTGAGAGTGTCTGAGAGTGACAGAGAGTGTCTGAGAGTTTCAGTGAGTGCCAGAGAGTGATAGAGAGTGTCTGAGAATGTCAGAGGGTGTCAGAGTGAGTCAGAGAGTGATAGGGAGTGATAGAGAGTGTCTGAGAGTGTCAGAGAGTGTCAGAGAGTGATAGAGATTGATAGAGAGTGTCAGAGATTGATAGAGAGTGTCTGAGAGTGTCAGAGATTGATAGAGAGTGATAGAGAGTGTCAGAGAGTGATTTAGTCTGTTTGAGAGAGTCAGAGATTGTCAGAGTGTGCTAGAGAGTGATAGAGAGTGTCTGAGAGTGTCAGAGAGTGTCAGAGAGTGATAGAGCGTGTCTGAGTGTTTCAGAGAGTGATAGAGAGTGTCAGAGAGTGTCAGAGAGTGATAGAGAGTGTCAGAGAGTGTCACAGTGTGAGAGAGAGTGTCTGAGAGAGATAGAGAGAGTCAGAGAGTGATAGAGAGTGTCTGAGAGTGTCTGAAATTGACAGGGAGTGTCTGAGAGTGTCAGTGAGTGTCAGAGAGTGATAGAGAGTGTCTGAGAGAGTCAGAGATTGTCAGAGTGTGTCAGAGAGTGATAGAGAGTGTCAGAGAGTCATAGAGAGTGTCTGAGAGTGTCAGAGATTGTCAGAGAGTGTCAGAGAGTGATAGAGAGCGATAGGGAGTGTCTGAGAGTGACAGAGATTGTCTGAGAGTGTCAGTGAGTGTCAGAGAGTGATAGAGAGTGTCTGAGAGTGTCTGAGATTTTCAGAGACAGTCAGAGTGTGTCAGAGAGTGATAGAGAGTGATAGAGAGTGATAGAGAGTGCCTGAGAGTTTCAGCGAGTGTCAGAGTGTGATAGGGAGTGATAGAGAGTGTCTGAGAGTGTCAGAGAGTGTCAGAGAGTGATAGAGAGTGTCAGAGAGTGATAGAGAGTGCCAGAGAGTGATCGAGAGTGATAGAGAGTGTCAGAGAGTGATAGTGAGTGTCTGAGAGTGTCAGAGAGAGATAGAGAGTGTCAGAGAGTGATAGAGACTGTCTGAGAGTGTCAGAGAGTGTCAGAGAGTGATAGAGAGTGTCAAATAGTGTCAGAGAGTGATAGAGAGTGTCAGAGAGTTTCATTTGAATCAGAGTGTGTCAGAGGGTGATAGAAAGTGTCTGAGGGTGTCAGAATGCGATAGAGAGTGACAGGGAGCGTCAGAGAGTGATAGAGAGTGTCTGAGGGTGTTAGAATGCGATGGAGAGTGACAGGGAGTGTCAGGGAGTGATAGAGAGCGTCTGAGAATGTCTGATAGTGTCAGAGAGTGTCTGAGAGTGTCGGAGAGTGATAGAGTGTTTCTGAGAGTGTCAGAGAGTGTCTGAGGGTGTCAGAGAGTGATAAAAAGTGATAGAGAGTGATAGAGTGTGTCAGAGATTGTCAGAGAGTGCTAGAGAGTGTCAGAGTATGCGAGAGTGATAGAGAGTGTCAGAGTGTGTCAGAGAGTGATGGAGAGTGACTGAGAGTGCCAGAGAATGATAGAGAGTTTCAGTGTGTGTCAGAGAGTGTCAGAGAGTGATAGAGAGTGTTAGAGAGTGTCAGAGAGTGTTGAGAGTGAGAGAGAGTGTCAGAGAGTGATGGAGAGTTCCAGAGAGTGATCGAGAGTGATAGAGAGTGTCAGAGAGTGATAGAGAGTGTCTGAGAGTGTCAGAGAGAGATAGAGAGTGTCAGAGAGTGATAGAGACTGTCTGAGAGTGTCAGAGAGTGTCAGAGAGTGATAGAGAGTGTCAAATAGTGTCAGAGAGTGATAGAGAGTGTCAGAGAGTTTCACAGTGAGTCAGAGATTGTCAGAGAGTGATAGAAAGTGTCAGGGAATGATAGAGAGTGTCTGAGAGTGTCTGAGAGTGACAGTCAGTGTCAGAGAGTGATAGAGAGTGTCAGTGATAGTCAGATTGTGTCAGAGTATGTCAGAGTGTGTAAGAGAGCGTCAGAGAGTTTCAGAGAGTGTCAGAGAGTGATAGAGAGTTTCTGAGAGAGTCAGAGAATGATAGAGAGTGTCAGAGAGTGATAGAGAGTGTCTGAGAGTGTCAGAATGCGATAGAGAGTGACAGGGAGTGTCAGAGAGTGATAGAGAGCGTCTGAGAATGTCTGATAGTGTCAGAGAGTGTCTGAGAGTGTCAGAGAGTGATAGAGTGTTTCTGAGAGTTTCAGAGAGTGTCTGAGGGTGTCAGAGAGCGATAGAAAGTGATAGAGAGTGATAGAGTGTGTCAGAGATTGTCAGAGATTGCTAGAGAGTGTCAGAGTATGCGAGAGTGATAGAGAGTGTCAGAGTGTGTCAGAGAGTGATGGAGAGTGACTGAGAGTGCCAGAGAATGATAGAAAGTTTCAGAGGGTGTCAGAGAGTGTCAGAGAGTGATAGAGAGTGTCAGAGAGTGATAGAGAGTGTCTGAGAGTTTCAGAGAGTGATAGAGAGTGACACAGTGTGTCAGAGAGAGATAAAGAGTGTCTGAGAGTGTCAGAGAGTGTCAGAGAGTGTCAGAGAGTTTCAGAGAGTGATAGAGAGTGTCTGAGAGTGACAGAGAGTGTCTGAGAGTGTCATTGAGTGTCAGAGAGTGATATATAGTGTCAGAGACTTTCAGAGTGTGTAAGAGAGTGATAGAGAGTGATAGAGAGTGTCAGAGATAGTCAGATTGTGTCAGAGATTGATAGAGAGTGTCTGAGAGTGTCAGAGAGTGTCAGAGAGTGGCAGAGAGTGATAGAGAGTGTCAGAGAGTGATAGAGAGTGCCAGAGAGTGATCGAGAGTGATAGAGACTGTCAGAGAGTGATCGAGAGTGTCTGAGAGTGTCAGAGAGTGATAGAGAGTGTCAAATAGTGTCAGAGAGTGATAGAGAGTGATAGAGAGTGTCAGAGAGATTCAGAGTGAGTTAGAGAGTGTCAGAGAGTGATAGAAAGTGCCAGAGAGTGATAGAGAGTGTCTGAGAGTGTCTGAGAGTGACAGAGAGTGTCTGAGAGTGTCAGTCAGTGTCAGAGAGTGATAGAGAGTGTCAGAGATAGTCAGATTGTGTCAGAGTATGTCAGAGAGTGATAGAGAGTGTCTGAGAGTGTCAGAGAGTGTCAAATTGTGTCAGAGAGTGTCAGAGAGCAATAGAGTGTGTCAGAGTGTGTAAGAGAGCGTCAGAGAGTTTCAGAGAGTGTCAGGGAGTGATAGAGAGTGTCAGAGAGTGTCAGAGTGTGTCAGAGAGTGATAGAGAGTGTCAGAGAGTGATAGAGAGTGCCAGAGAGTGATCGAGAGTGATAGAGAGTGTCAGAGAGTGATAGAGAGTGTCAGAGAGATTCAGAGTGAGTCAGAGAGTGTCAGAGAGTGATAGAAAGTGCCAGAGAGTGATAGAGAGTGTCTGAGAGTGTCTGAGAGTGACAGAGAGTGTCTGAGAGTGTCGGTCAGTGTCAGAGAGTGATAGAGAGTGTCAGAGAGTGTCAGAGCGTGTCAGAGAGTGTCAGAGAGTGATAGAGAGTGTCTGAGAGTGTGAGAGAGTGTCACAGTGTGTCAGAAGAGTGATAGAGAGTGAGAGAGAGTATCAGAGAGTGTCATAGAGTGATAGAGAGTGTCTGAGATTGTCAGAGAGTGATAGAGAGTGTCAAATAGTGTCAGAGAGTGATAGAGAGTGATAGAGAGTGTCAGAGAGATTCAGAGTGAGTTAGAGAGTGTCAGAGAGTGATAGAAAGTGCCAGAGAGTGATAGAGAGTGTCTGAGAGTGTCTGAGAGTGACAGAGAGTGTCTGAGAGTGTCAGTCAGTGTCAGAGAGTGATAGAGAGTGTCAGAGATAGTCAGATTGTGTCAGAGTATGTCAGAGAGTGATAGAGAGTGTCTGAGAGTGTCAGAGAGTGTCAAATTGTGTCAGAGAGTGTCAGAGAGCAATAGAGTGTGTCAGAGTGTGTAAGAGAGCGTCAGAGAGTTTCAGAGAGTGTCAGGGAGTGATAGAGAGTGTCAGAGAGTGTCAGAGTGTGTCAGAGAGTGATAGAGAGTGTCAGAGAGTGATAGAGAGTGCCAGAGAGTGATCGAGAGTGATAGAGAGTGTCAGAGAGTGATAGAGAGTGTCAGAGAGATTCAGAGTGAGTCAGAGAGTGTCAGAGAGTGATAGAAAGTGCCAGAGAGTGATAGAGAGTGTCTGAGAGTGTCTGAGAGTGACAGAGAGTGTCTGAGAGTGTCGGTCAGTGTCAGAGAGTGATAGAGAGTGTCAGAGAGTGTCAGAGCGTGTCAGAGAGTGTCAGAGAGTGATAGAGAGTGTCTGAGAGTGTGAGAGAGTGTCAGAGTGTGTCAGAAGAGTGATAGAGAGTGAGAGAGAGTATCAGAGAGTGTCATAGAGTGATAGAGAGTGTCTGAGATTGTCAGAGAGTGATAGAGAGTGTTAAATTGTGTCAGAGAGTGATAGAGAGTGATAGAGAGTGTCAGAGAGTGTCAGAGTGTGTTAGAGAGTTTCAGAGAGTGTCAGAGAGTGAGAGAGAGTGTCTGAGAGTGTCTGAGAGTGACAGAGAGTGTCTGAGAGTTTCAGTGAGTGCCAGAGAGTGATAGAGAGTGTCTGAGAATGTCAGAGGGTGTCAGAGTGAGTCAGAGAGTGATAGGGAGTGATAGAGAGTGTCTGAGAGTGTCAGAGAGTGTCAGAGAGTGATAGAGATTGATAGAGAGTGTCAGAGATTGATAGAGAGTGTCTGAGAGTGTCAGAGATTGATAGAGAGTGATAGAGAGTGTCAGAGAGTGATTTAGTCTGTTTGAGAGAGTCAGAGATTGTCAGAGTGTGCTAGAGAGTGATAGAGAGTGTCTGAGAGTGTCAGAGAGTGTCAGAGAGTGATAGAGCGTGTCTGAGTGTTTCAGAGAGTGATAGAGAGTGTCAGAGAGTGTCAGAGAGTGATAGAGAGTGTCAGAGAGTGTCACAGTGTGAGAGAGAGTGTCTGAGAGAGATAGAGAGAGTCAGAGAGTGATAGAGAGTGTCTGAGAGTGTCTGAAATTGACAGGGAGTGTCTGAGAGTGTCAGTGAGTGTCAGAGAGTGATAGAGAGTGTCTGAGAGAGTCAGAGATTGTCAGAGTGTGTCAGAGAGTGATAGAGAGTGTCAGAGAGTCATAGAGAGTGTCTGAGAGTGTCAGAGATTGTCAGAGAGTGTCAGAGAGTGATAGAGAGCGATAGAGAGTATCTGAGAGTGACAGAGATTGTCTGAGAGTGTCAGTGAGTGTCAGAGAGTGATAGAGAGTGTCTGAGAGTGTCTGAGATTTTCAGAGACAGTCAGAGTGTGTCAGAGAGTGATAGAGAGTGATAGAGAGTGATAGAGAGTGCCTGAGAGTTTCAGCGAGTGTCAGAGTGTGATAGGGAGTGATAGAGAGTGTCTGAGAGTGTCAGAGAGTGTCAGAGAGTGATAGAGAGTGTCAGAGAGTGATAGAGAGTGCCAGAGAGTGATCGAGAGTGATAGAGAGTGTCAGAGAGTGATAGAGAGTGCCAGAGAGTGATCGAGAGTGATAGAGAGTGTCAGAGAGTGATAGTGAGTGTCTGAGAGTGTCAGAGAGAGATAGAGCGTGTCAGAGAGTGATAGAGACTGTCTGAGAGTGTCAGAGAGTGTCAGAGAGTGATAGAGAGTGTCAAATAGTGTCAGAGAGTGATAGAGAGTGTCAGAGAGTTTCATTTGAATCAGAGTGTGTCAGAGGGTGATAGAAAGTGTCTGAGGGTGTCAGAATGCGATAGAGAGTGACAGGGAGTGTCAGAGAGTGATAGAGAGCGTCAGAGAGTGATAGAGAGTGTCTGAGGGTGTCAGAATGCGATGGAGAGTGACAGGGAGTGTCAGGGAGTGATAGAGAGCGTCTGAGAATGTCTGATAGTGTCAGAGAGTGTCTGAGAGTGTTGGAGAGTGATAGAGTGTTTCTGAGAGTGTCAGAGAGTGTCTGAGGGTGTCAGAGAGTGATAAAAAGTGATAGAGAGTGATAGAGTGTGTCAGAGATTGTCAGAGAGTGCTAGAGAGTGTCAGAGTATGCGAGAGTGATAGAGAGTGTCAGAGTGTGTCAGAGAGTGATGGAGAGTGACTGAGAGTGCCAGAGAATGATAGAGAGTTTCAGTGTGTGTCAGAGAGTGTCAGAGAGTGATAGAGAGTGTTAGAGAGTGTCAGAGAGTGTTGAGAGTGATAGAGAGTGTCAGAGAGTGATGGAGAGTTCCAGAGAGTGATCGAGAGTGATAGAGAGTGTCAGAGAGTGATAGAGAGTGTCTGAGAGTGTCAGAGAGAGATAGAGAGTGTCAGAGAGTGATAGAGACTGTCTGAGAGTGTCAGAGAGTGTCAGAGAGTGATAGAGAGTGTCAAATAGTGTCAGAGAGTGATAGAGAGTGTCAGAGAGTTTCACAGTGAGTCAGAGATTGTCAGAGAGTGATAGAAAGTGTCAGGGAATGATAGAGAGTGTCTGAGAGTGTCTGAGAGTGACAGTCAGTGTCAGAGAGTGATAGAGAGTGTCAGTGATAGTCAGATTGTGTCAGAGTATGTCAGAGTGTGTAAGAGAGCGTCAGAGAGTTTCAGAGAGTGTCAGAGAGTGATAGAGAGTTTCTGAGAGAGTCAGAGAATGATAGAGAGTGTCAGAGAGTGATAGAGAGTGTCTGAGAGTGTCAGAATGCGATAGAGAGTGACAGGAAGTGTCAGAGAGTGATAGAGAGCGTCTGAGAATGTCTGATAGTGTCAGAGAGTGTCTGAGAGTGTCAGAGAGTGATAGAGTGTTTCTGAGAGTGTCAGAGAGTGTCTGAGGGTGTCAGAGAGTGATAGAAAGTGATAGAGAGTGATAGAGTGTGTCAGAGATTGTCAGAGATTGCTAGAGAGCGTCAGAGTATGCGAGAGTGATAGAGAGTGTCAGAGTGTGTCAGAGAGTGATGGAGAGTGACTGAGAGTGCCAGAGAATGATAGAAAGTTTCAGAGGGTGTCAGAGAGTGTCAGAGAGTGATAGAGAGTGATAGAGAGTGTCAGAGAGTGATAGAGAGTGTCTGAGAGTTTCAGAGAGTGATAGAGAGTGACACAGTGTGTCAGAGAGAGATAAAGAGTGTCTGAGAGTGTCAGAGAGTGTCAGAGAGTGTCAGAGAGTGTCAGAGAGTTTCAGAGAGTGATAGAGAGTGTCTGAGAGTGACAGAGAGTGTCTGAGAGTGTCATTGAGTGTCAGAGAGTGATATATAGTGTCAGAGACTTTCAGAGTGTGTAAGAGAGTGATAGAGAGTGATAGAGAGTGTCAGAGATAGTCAGATTGTGTCAGAGATTGATAGAGAGTGTCTGAGAGTGTCAGAGAGTGTCAGAGAGTGGCAGAGAGTGATAGAGAGTGTCAGAGAGTGATAGAGAGTGCCAGAGAGTGATCGAGAGTGATAGAGACTGTCAGAGAGTGATCGAGAGTGTCTGAGAGTGTCAGAGAGTGATAGAGAGTGACAAATAGTGTCAGAGAGTGATAGAGAGTGATAGAGAGTGTCAGAGAGATTCAGAGTGAGTTAGAGAGTGTCAGAGAGTGATAGAAAGTGCCAGAGAGTGATAGAGAGTGTCTGAGAGTGTCTGAGAGTGACAGAGAGTGTCTGAGAGTGTCAGTCAGTGTCAGAGAGTGATAGAGAGTGTCAGAGATAGTCAGATTGTGTCAGAGTATGTCAGAGAGTGATAGAGAGTGTCTGAGAGTGTCAGAGAGTGTCAAATTGTGTCAGAGAGTGTCAGAGAGCAATAGAGTGTGTCAGAGTGTGTAAGAGAGCGTCAGAGAGTTTCAGAGAGTGTCAGGGAGTGATAGAGAGTGTCAGAGAGTGTCAGAGTGTGTCAGAGAGTGATAGAGAGTGTCAGAGAGTGATAGAGAGTGCCAGAGAGTGATCGAGAGTGATAGAGAGTGTCAGAGAGTGATAGAGAGTGTCAGAGAGATTCAGAGTGAATCAGAGAGTGTCAGAGAGTGATAGAAAGTGCCAGAGAGTGATAGAGAGTGTCTGAGAGTGTCTGAGAGTGACAGAGAGTGTCTGAGAGTGTCAGTCAGTGTCAGAGAGTGATAGAGAGTGTCAGAGATAGTCAGATTGTGTCAGAGTATGTCAGAGAGTGATAGAGAGTGTCTGAGAGTGTCAGAGAGTGTCACATTGTGTCAGAGAGTGTCAGAGAGCAATAGAGTGTGTCAGAGTGTGTAAGAGAGCGTCAGAGAGTTTCAGAGAGTGTCAGGGAGTGATAGAGAGTGTCAGAGAGTGTCAGAGTGTGTCAGAGAGTGATAGAGAGTGTCAGAGAGTGATAGAGAGTGCCAGAGAGTGATCGAGAGTGATAGAGAGTGTCAGAGAGTGATAGAGAGTGTCTGAGAGTGTCAGAGAGAGATAGAGAGTGTCAGAGAGTGATAGAGACTGTCTGAGAGTGTCAGAGAGAGATAGAGAGTGTCAGAGAGTGATAGAGACTGTCTGAGAGTGTCAGAGAGTGTCAGAGAGTGATAGAGAGTGTCAAATAGTGTCAGAGAGTGATAGAGAGTGTCAGAGAGTTTCATTTGAGTCAGAGTGTGTCAGAGAGTGATAGAAAGTGTCTGAGGGTGTCAGAATGCGATAGAGAGTGTCAGGGAGTGTCAGAGAGTGATAGAGAGCGTCAGAGAGTGATAGAGAGTGTCAGAGAGTGTCTGAGAGTCTCAGAGAGTGTCAGAGAGTGATAGAGAGTTTCTGAGAGAGTCAGAGAGTGATAGAGAGTGTCAGAGAGTGATAGAGAGTGTCTCTGAGTGTCAGAGAGCGATAGAGTGTGTCAGAGAGTGTCAGAGAGTGTCAGAGAGTGATAGAGAGTGTCTGAGAGTGTCTGAGAGTGTGAGAGAGTGTCAGAGTGTGTCAGAAGAGTGATAGAGAGTGAGAGAGAGTATCAGAGAGTGTCATAGAGTGATAGAGAGTGTCTGAGATTGTCAGAGAGTGATAGAGAGTGTTAAATTGTGTCAGAGAGTGATAGAGAGTGATAGAGAGTGTCAGAGAGTGTCAGAGTGTGTTAGAGAGTTTCAGAGAGTGTCAGAGAGTGAGAGAGAGTGTCTGAGAGTGTCTGAGAGTGACAGAGAGTGTCTGAGAGTTTCAGTGAGTGCCAGAGAGTGATAGAGAGTGTCTGAGAATGTCAGAGGGTGTCAGAGTGAGTCAGAGAGTGATAGGGAGTGATAGAGAGTGTCTGAGAGTGTCAGAGAGTGTCAGAGAGTGATAGAGATTGATAGAGAGTGTCAGAGATTGATAGAGAGTGTCTGAGAGTGTCAGAGATTGATAGAGAGTGATAGAGAGTGTCAGAGAGTGATTTAGTCTGTTTGAGAGAGTCAGAGATTGTCAGAGTGTGCTAGAGAGTGATAGAGAGTGTCTGAGAGTGTCAGAGAGTGTCAGAGAGTGATAGAGCGTGTCTGAGTGTTTCAGAGAGTGATAGAGAGTGTCAGAGAGTGTCAGAGAGTGATAGAGAGTGTCAGAGAGTGTCACAGTGTGAGAGAGAGTGTCTGAGAGAGATAGAGAGAGTCAGAGAGTGATAGAGAGTGTCTGAGAGTGTCTGAAATTGACAGGGAGTGTCTGAGAGTGTCAGTGAGTGTCAGAGAGTGATAGAGAGTGTCTGAGAGAGTCAGAGATTGTCAGAGTGTGTCAGAGAGTGATAGAGAGTGTCAGAGAGTCATAGAGAGTGTCTGAGAGTGTCAGAGATTGTCAGAGAGTGTCAGAGAGTGATAGAGAGCGATAGAGAGTGTCTGAGAGTGACAGAGATTGTCTGAGAGTGTCAGTGAGTGTCAGAGAGTGATAGAGAGTGTCTGAGAGTGTCTGAGATTTTCAGAGACAGTCAGAGTGTGTCAGAGAGTGATAGAGAGTGATAGAGAGTGCCTGAGAGTTTCAGCGAGTGTCAGAGTGTGATAGGGAGTGATAGAGAGTGTCTGAGAGTGTCAGAGAGTGTCAGAGAGTGATAGAGAGTGTCAGAGAGTGATAGAGAGTGCCAGAGAGTGATCGAGAGTGATAGAGAGTGTCAGAGAGTGATAGTGAGTGTCTGAGAGTGTCAGAGAGAGATAGAGAGTGTCAGAGAGTGATAGAGACTGTCTGAGAGTGTCAGAGAGTGTCAGAGAGTGATAGAGAGTGTCAAATAGTGTCAGAGAGTGATAGAGAGTGTCAGAGAGTTTCATTTGAATCAGAGTGTGTCAGAGGGTGATAGAAAGTGTCTGAGGGTGTCAGAATGCGATAGAGAGTGACAGGGAGTGTCAGAGAGTGATAGAGAGCGTCAGAGAGTGATAGAGAGTGTCTGAGGGTGTCAGAATGCGATGGAGAGTGACAGGGAGTGTCAGGGAGTGATAGAGAGCGTCTGAGAATGTCTGATAGTGTCAGAGAGTGTCTGAGAGTGTCGGAGAGTGATAGAGTGTTTCTGAGAGTGTCAGAGAGTGTCTGAGGGTGTCAGAGAGTGATAAAAAGTGATAGAGAGTGATAGAGTGTGTCAGAGATTGTCAGAGAGTGCTAGAGAGTGTCAGAGTATGCGAGAGTGATAGAGAGTGTCAGAGTGTGTCAGAGAGTGATGGAGAGTGACTGAGAGTGCCAGAGAATGATAGAGAGTTTCAGTGTGTGTCAGAGAGTGTCAGAGAGTGATAGAGAGTGTTAGAGAGTGTCAGAGAGTGTTGAGAGTGATAGAGAGTGTCAGAGAGTGATGGAGAGTTCCAGAGAGTGATCGAGAGTGATAGAGAGTGTCTGAGAGTGTCAGAGAGAGATAGAGAGTGTCAGAGAGTGATAGAGACTGTCTGAGAGTGTCAGAGAGTGTCAGAGAGTGATAGAGAGTGTCAAATAGTGTCAGAGAGTGATAGAGAGTGTCAGAGAGTTTCACAGTGAGTCAGAGATTGTCAGAGAGTGATAGAAAGTGTCAGGGAATGATAGAGAGTGTCTGAGAGTGTCTGAGAGTGACAGTCAGTGTCAGAGAGTGATAGAGAGTGTCAGTGATAGTCAGATTGTGTCAGAGTATGTCAGAGTGTGTAAGAGAGCGTCAGAGAGTTTCAGAGAGTGTCAGAGAGTGATAGAGAGTTTCTGAGAGAGTCAGAGAATGATAGGGAATGTCAGAGAGTGATAGAGAGTGTCTGAGAGTGTCAGAATGCGATAGAGAGTGACAGGGAGTGTCAGAGAGTGATAGAGAGCGTCTGAGAATGTCTGATAGTGTCAGAGAGTGTCTGAGAGTGTCAGAGAGTGATAGAGTGTTTCTGAGCGTGTCAGAGAGTGTCTGAGGGTGTCAGAGAGCGATAGAAAGTGATAGAGAGTGATAGAGTGTGTCAGAGATTGTCAGAGATTGCTAGAGAGTGTCAGAGTATGCGAGAGTGATAGAGAGTGTCAGAGTGTGTCAGAGAGTGATGGAGAGTGACTGAGAGTGCCAGAGAATGATAGAAAGTTTCAGAGGGTGTCAGAGAGTGTCAGAGAGTGATAGAGAGTGATAGAGAGTGTCAGAGAGTGATAGAGAGTGTCTGAGAGTTTCAGAGAGTGATAGAGAGTGACACAGTGTGTCAGAGAGAGATAAAGAGTGTCTGAGAGTGTCAGAGAGTGTCAGAGAGTGTCAGAGAGTTTCAGAGAGTGATAGAGAGTGTCTGAGAGTGACAGAGAGTGTCTGAGAGTGTCATTGAGTGTCAGAGAGTGATATATAGTGTCAGAGACTTTCAGAGTGTGTAAGAGAGTGATAGAGAGTGATAGAGAGTGTCAGAGATAGTCAGATTGTGTCAGAGATTGATAGAGAGTGTCTGAGAGTGTCAGAGAGTGTCAGAGAGTGGCAGAGAGTGATAGAGAGTGTCAGAGAGTGATAGAGAGTGCCAGAGAGTGATCGAGAGTGATAGAGACTGTCAGAGAGTGATCGAGAGTGTCTGAGAGTGTCAGAGAGTGATAGAGAGTGTCAAATAGTGTCAGAGAGTGATAGAGAGTGATAGAGAGTGTCAGAGAGATTCAGAGTGAGTTAGAGAGTGTCAGAGAGTGATAGAAAGTGCCAGAGAGTGATAGAGAGTGTCTGAGAGTGTCTGAGAGTGACAGAGAGTGTCTGAGAGTGTCAGTCAGTGTCAGAGAGTGATAGAGATTGTCAGATTGTGTCAGAGTGTGTCAGAGAGTGACAGAGAGTGATAGAGGGTGTCTAAGAGTGTGTCAGAGAGTGTCAGAGAGTGATATAGAGTGTCAGATAGAGTGTGAGTGTGTTAGAGTGTTTCAGAGAGTGCCAGAGAGTGTCAGAGAGTATCAGATAGTGATAGAGAGAGAGATAGAGAGTGTCAGAGAGTGATAGAGAGTGATAGAGAGTGTTAGAGAGTGATAGAGAGTGTCTGACAGTGTCAGAGAGTGTTAGAGAGTGATAGAGAGTGTCAGAGAGTGATAGAGACTGTCTGAGAGTGTCAGAGAGTGATAGAGAGTGTCTGAGAGTGACAGAGAGTGTCTGAGAGTGTCACTGAGTGTCAGAGAGTGATCGAGAGTGTCTGAGAGTGTCTGAGAGCGTCTGAGAGTGTCAGCGACTGTCAGAGTGTGTCAGAGAGTGATAGAGAGTGACAGAGCGTGTCTGAGAGTGTCAGAGAGTGTCAGAGAGTGATAGAGAGTGTCTGAGAGTTTCAGAGAGTGTCAGAGATTGATAGTGAGAGTCTGAGATTATCAGAGATGATAGAGAGTGTCAGAGAGTGATAGAGAGTGATAGAGAGTGTCAGAGAGTGTCAGAGAGTGATAGAGAGTGATAGAGAGTGTCTGAAAGAGTCAGAGAGTTATAGAGAGTGTCTGAGGGTATCTGAACGTGACAGAGACTGTCTGAGAGTGTCAGTGAGTGTCAGAGAGTGATAGAGCGTGTCTGAGAGTGTCAGAGATTGCCAGAGTTTGCCGGAGTGTGTCAGTGAGTGAAAGAGCGTTATAGAGAGTGTCAGAGGGTGATAGAGAGTGTCAGAGTGAGTCAGAGAGTGTCATAGAGTGTCAGAGAGTGACAGAGAGATTCAGAGAGTGATAGTGAGAGTCAGAGTGTGTCAGAGAGTTTCAGAGAGCGATAGAGAGATTCAGAGAGTGTCAGAGAGTGTCAGAGAGTGTCAGAGAGTGATAGAGAGTGTCTGAGAGTGTCTGAGAGTGTCTGAGAGTGTCAGAGAGTGTCTGAGAGTGTCTGAGAGTGTCAGAGAGTGTCAGAGAGTGATAGAGAGAGTCTGAGAGTGTCTGCGAGTGATAGAGAGTGATTGAGAGTGTCTGAGAGTGTCTGAGAGTCTCAGAGAGTGTCAGAGAGTGATAGAGAGTTTCTGAGAGAGTCAGAGAGTGATAGAGAGTGTCAGAGAGTGATAGAGAGTGTCTGTGAGTGTCAGAATGCGATAGAGAGTGACAGGGAGTGTCAGCGAGTGATAGAGAGCGTCTGAGAATGTCTGAGAGTGTCAGAGAGTGTCTGAGAGTGTCAGAGAGTGCTAGAGTGTTTCTGAGAGTGTCAGAGAGTGTCTGAGGGTGTCAGAGAGTGATAGAATGTGATAGAGAGTGATAGAGTGTGTCAGAGTGTGTCAGAGAGTGATAGTGAGTGTCAGAGTATGTGAGAGTGATAGAGAGTGTTAGAGTGTGTCAGAGAGTGATAGAGAGTGATAGAGAGTGACTGAGAGTGCCAGAGAGTGTCTGAGGGTGTCAGAGAGTGATAGAAAGTGATAGAGAGTGATAGAGTGTGTCAGATTGTGTCAGAGAGTGATAGTGAGTGTCAGAGTATGTGAGAGTGATAGAGAGTTTCAGAGTGTGTCAGAGAGTGTCAGAGAGTGATAGAGAGTGATAGAGAGCGATAGAGAGTGATAGAGAGTGATAGAGAGTGTCAGAGAGTGTCAGAGAGTGATAGAGAGTGTCTGAGAGTGTCAGAGAGTGATAGAGAGTGACACAGAGTGTCAGAGAGAGATAAAGATTGTCTGAGAGTGTCAGAGAGTGTCAGAGAGTTTCAGAGAGAGATAGAGAGTGTCTGAGAGTGTCAGAGAGTTTCAGAGAGTGATAGAGAGTGCCAGAGACTTTCAGAGTGTGTAGGAGAGTGATAGAGAGTGCTAGAGAGTGAAAGAGAGTGTCTGGGAGTGTCAGAGAGTGTCAGAGTGTGTCAGAGAGTGATAGACCATGTCAGAGAGTGTCATAGAATGATAGAGATTCTCTGAGAGTGTCAGATAGTGATAGAAAGTGTCAAATTGTTTCAGAGAGTGCTAGAGAGTGATGGAGAGTGTCAGAGAGTTTCAGAGTGTGTCAGAGAGTGATAGAAGGTGTCAGAGAGTGATAGAGAGTGTCTGAGAGTGTCTGAGAGTGACAGAGAGTGTCTGAGAGTGTCAGTCAGTGTCAGAGAGTGATAGAGAGAGTCAGAGATTGTCAGATTGTGTCAGAGTGTGTCAGAGAGTGACAGAGAGTGATAGAGGGTGTCTAAGAGTGTCAGAGAGTGTCAGATTGTGTCAGAGAGTGTCAGAGAGCGATAGAGTGTGTCAGAGTGTGTCAGAGAGTGTCAGAGAGTGTCAGAGTGTGTCAGAGAGTGATAGAGAGTGTCAGAGAGAGTGTGAGTGTGTCAGAGAGTTTCAGAGAGTGTCAGAGAGTGAGAGAGTGTCTGAGAGTGTCTGAGAGTGACAGAGAGTGTCTGAGAGTGTCAGTCAGTGTCAGAGAGTGATAGAGAGAGTCAGAGATTGTCAGATTGTGTCAGAGTGTGTCAGAGAGTGACAGAGAGTGATAGAGGGTGTCTAAGAGTGTCAGAGAGTGTCAGATTGTGTCAGAGAGTGTCAGAGAGCGATAGAGTGTGTCAGAGTGTGTCAGAGTGTGTCAGAGAGTGTCAGAGAGTGTCAGAGAGTGTCAGAGTGTGTCAGAGTGATAGAGAGTGTCAGAGAGTGTGTGAGTGTGTCAGAGAGTTTCAGAGAGTGCCAGAGAGTGAGACAGTGTCTGAGAGTGTCTGAGAGTGACAGAGAGTTTTGAGCGTTTCAGTGAGTGTCAGAGAGTGATAGAGAGTTTCTGAGAGTGTCAGAGTGTTTCAGAGAGTGATAGGGAGTGATATAGAGTGTCTGAGAGTGTCAGAGAGTGTCAGAGAGTGGCAGAGATTGATAGTGAGTGTCAGAGAGTGATAGAGAGTGTCAGAGAGTGATAGAGAGTGATAGAGAGTGTTAGACAGTGATAGAGAGTGTCTGACAGTGTCAGTGAGTGTTAGAGAGTGATAGAGAGTGTCAGAGAGTGATAGAGACTGTCTGAGACTGTCAGAGAGTGATAGAGAGTGTCTGAGAGTGACAGAGAGTGTCTGAGTGTGTCACTGAGTGTCAGAGAGTGATAGAGAGTGTCTGAGAGTGTCTGAGAGCGTCTGAGAGTGTCAGCGACTGTCAGAGTGTGTCAGAGAGTGATAGAGAGTGACAGAGCGTGTCTGAGAGTGTCAGAGAGTGTCAGAGAGTGATAGAGAGTGTCTGAGAGTATCAGAGATGATAGAGAGTGTCAGAGAGTGATAGAGAGTATCAGAGAGTGTCAGAGAGTGATAGAGAGTGATAGAGAGTGTCTGAAAGAGTCAGAGAGTTATAGAGAGTGTCTGAGGGTGTCTGAACGTGACAGAGAGTGTCTGAGAGTGTCAGTGAGTGTCAGAGAGTGATAGAGAGTGTCTGAGAGTGTCAGAGATTGCCAGAGTGTGCCAGAGTGTGTCAGTGAGTGATAGAGAGTTATAGAGAGTGTCAGAGGGTGATAGAGAGTGTCAGAGTGAGTCAGAGAGTGTCATAGAGTGTCAGAGAGTGACAGAGAGATTCAGAGAGTGATAGAGAGAGTCAGAGAAGGTCAGACAGTTTCAGAGAGCGATAGAGAGATTCAGAGAGTGTATGAGAGTGTCAGAGAGTGATAGAGAGTGTCTGAGAGTTTCAGAGAGTGATAGAGAGAGTCTGAGAGTGTCTGCGAGTGTCAGCAAGTGATAGAGAGTGTCTGAGAGTGTCAGAGAGTGTCAGAGAGTGTCAGAGAGTGATAGAGAGTGTCTGAGAGTGTCAGAGAGTGATAGATAGTCTCTGAGAGTGTCTGCGAGTGTCAGCGAGTGATAGAGAGCGATAGAGAGTGTCTGAGAGTGTCAGAGAGAGTCAGAGAGTGATAGAGAGTGACGGAGAGTGTCTGAGAGTGTCAGAGAGTGACAGAGCGTGACAGAGCGTGTCTGAGAGTGTCAGTGAGTGTCAGAGAGTGTTTAGAGAGTGTCTGAGAGTGTCTGAGACTGTCAGTGAGTGAGAGAGTGTCAGAGAGTGGTAGAGCGTGATGGAGAGTTTCAGCGAGTGTCAGAGAGTGTCAGAGAGTGTCAGAGAGTGATAGAGAGTAATAGAGAGTGTCTGAGAGTGTCCGAGACTGTCAGTGAGTCAGAGAGTGTCAGAGAGTGGTAGAGCGTGATAGAGAGTTTCAGTGAGTGTCTGAGAGTGTCAGAGAGTGTCAGAGAGTGATAGAGAGTGACGGAGAGTGTCTGAGAGTGTCAGAGAGTGACAGAGCGTGTCTGAGAGTGTCAGTGAGTGTCAGAGAGTGTTTAGAGAGTGTCTGAGAGTGTCTGAGAGTGACAGAGATTGTCAGAGTGTGTCAGAGAGTGAAAGAGAGTGATAGAGAGTGTCTGAGAGTGTCAGAGACTGTCAGTGAGTCAGAGAGTGTCAGAGAGTGTCAGAGAGTGGTAGAGCGTGATAGAGAGTTTCAGCGAGTGTCTGAGAGTGTCAGAGAGTGTCAGAGAGTGATAGAGAGTGACGGAGAGTGTCTGAGAGTGTCAGAGAGTGACAGGGCGTGTCTGAGAGTGTCAGTGAGTGTCAGAGAGTGTTTAGAGAGTGTCTGAGTGTGTCTGTGAGTGACAGAGATTGTCAGAGTGTGTCAGAGAGTGAAAGAGAGTGATAGAGAGTGTCTGAGAGTGTCAGAGACTGGCAGTGAGTCAGAGAGTGTCAGAGAGTGGTAGAGCGTGATAGAGAGTTTCAGCGAGTGTCTGAGAGTGTCAGAGAGTGTCAGAGAGTGATAGAGAGTGTCTGAGAGTGTCAGAGATTGCCAGAGTGTGCCAGAGTGTGTCAGTGAGTGATAGAGAGTTATAGAGAGTGTCAGAGGGTGATAGAGAGAGTCTGAGAGTGTCTGCGAGTGTCAGCAAGTGATAGAGAGTGTCTGAGAGTGTCAGAGAGTGTCAGAGAGTGATAGAGAGTGTCTGAGAGTGTCAGAGAGTGATAGAGAGTCTCTGAGAGTGTCTGCGAGTGTCAGCGAGTGATAGAGAGTGATAGAGAGTGTCTGAGAGTGTCAGAGAGTGTCAGAGAGTGATAGAGAGTGACGGAGAGTGTCTGAGAGTGTCAGAGAGTGACAGAGCGTGACAGAGCGTGTCTGAGAGTGTCAGTGAGTGTCAGAGAGTGTTTAGAGAGTGTCTGAGAGTGTCTGAGAGTGACAAAGATTGTCAGAGTGTGTCAGAGAGTGAAAGAGAGTAATAGAGAGTGTCTGAGAGTGTCAGAGACTGTCAGTGAGTCAGAGAGTGTCAGAGAGTGGTAGAGCGTGATAGAGAGTTTCAGCGAGTGTCTGAGAGTGTCAGAGAGTGTCAGAGAGTAATAGAGAGTGACGGAGAGTGTCTGAGAGTGTCAGAGAGTGACAGAGCGTGTCTGAGAGTGTCAGTGAGTGTCAGTGAGTGATAGAGAGTGTCAGAGAGTGATAGAGACTGTCTGAGAGTGTCAGAGAGTGTCAGTGAGTGATAGAGAGTGTCTGAGAGTGACAGAGAGTGTCTGAGAGTGTCAGTGAGTGTCAGAGAGTGATAGAGAGTGTCTGAGAGTGTCTGAGAGCTTCTGAGAGTGTCAGCGACAGTCAGAGTGTGTCAGAGAGTGATAGAGAGTGACAGAGAGTGTCAGAGGGTGTCAGAGAGTGTCAGAGATTGATAGAGAGAGTCTGAGTGTATCAGAGATTATAGAGAGCGTCAGAGAGTGATAAAGAGTGTCAGAGAGTGTCAGAGAGTGATAGAGAGTGATAGAGAGTGTCTGAAAGAGTCAGAGAGTGTCAGAGAGTTTCAGAGCGTGTCAGAGAATGTCAGAGAGTGATAGAGAGAGTCAGAGAGTTATAGAGAGTGTCTGAGAGTGTCTGAAAGTGACAGAGAGTGTCTGAGAGTGTCAGTGAGTGTCAGAGAGTGATAGAGAGTGTCTGAGAGTGTCAGAGATTTCCAGAGTGTGCCAGAGTGTGTCAATGAGTGATAGAGTGTTATAGAGAGTGTCAGAGAGTGATAGAGAGTGTCAGAGTGAGTCAGAGAGTGTCAGAGAGTGATAGAGAGATTCAGAGAGTGATAGAGAGTGATAGAGAGCGTCAGAGAGTGTCATAGATTGATAGCGAGTGTCAGAGTGTGTCACAGAATGTCTGAGAGTGTCAGAGATTGTCAGAGAGTGATAGTGTCTGAGAGTTTCAGAGTGTGTCAGAGAGAGAGTCAGAGAGCGATAGAGAGTAATAGAGAGTGTCATAGAGTGTCATTGAGTGATAGAGAGTGTCAGAGAGTGATCGAGAGTGTCAGAGAGTGATAGAGAGTGTCAGTGATTGATAGAGAGTGTCAGACAGTGATTAAGAGTGTCAGTGAGTGTCAGAGAGTGATAGAGAGTGATAGAGAGTGTCTGAGAGTGTCTGAGAGTTTCTGAGAGTGTCAGAGAGTGTCAGAGAGTGTCAGAGAGTGTCGAAGAGTGTCAGAAATTGTCAGAGAGCGATTGAGAGTGTCAGAGAGTGATAGAGATTGCCTGAGAGTGTCTGAGAGTGTAAGAGAGTGTCTGCGAGTGTCAGAGAGTGTCAGAGAGTGTCAGAGAGTGATAGAGTGTGATAGAGAGTGTCAGAGAGTGATAGAGAGTGTCTGAGAGTGTCTGAGGGTGTATGAGAGTGTCAGAGAGTGTCTGCGAGTGTCAGAGAGTGTCAGAGAGTGATAACGAGTGATAAAGAGTGATAGAGAGTGTCTGCGAGTGTCAGAGAGTGTCAGAGAGTGATAGAGAGTGTCAGAGAGTGATAGAGAGTGATATAGAGTGTCGGAGAGTGTCGGAGAGTGTCAGAGAGTGTCAGAGAGTGTCAGAGAGTGTCTGCGAGTGTCAGAGAGTGATATAAACTGATAAAGAGTGATAGAGAGTGTCTGAGAGTGTCAGAGAGTTTCAGAGTGTGTCAGAGAGTGATCGAGAGTGATAGAGAGTGTCAGAGAGTGGCATTGAGTGATAGAGAGTGATAGAGAGTGTCTGATAGTGTCAGAGAGTGTCAGAGAGTGATAGAGAGTGTCAGAGAGGGATTAAGAGTGTCAGAGAGTGATAGAGAGTGTCTGAGAGCGTCTGAGGGTGTCAGACAGTTTCTGAGAGTGTCAGAGTTTGTCAGAGAGTGTCAGACAGTGATAAAGAGTGATAGAGAGTGTCAGAGAGTGTCAGAGAGTGATAGAGAATGTCAGAAAGTGATAGAGAGTGATAGAGAGTTTCAGAGAGTGATAGAGAGTGTCAGAGAGTGATAGTGAGTGTCAGAGAGTGATTAAGAGTGATAGGGAGTTTCAGAGAGTGTCATTGAGTGTCAGAGAGTGTCAGAGAGTTTCAGAGAGTGATAGAGAGTGTCAGAGATTGATAGAGAGTGATAGAGAGTGTCAGAGAGTGATAGAGAGTGATAGTGAGTGTCTGAGAGTGTCAGAGAGTGTCAGAGAGTGATAAAGAGTGATAGAGAGTGTCTGAGATTGTCAGAGCGTGTCAGAGTGTGTCAGAGAGTGTCAGAGAGTGATAGAGAGTGATAGAGAGTGTCAGAGAGTGGCATTGAGTGATAGAGAGTGTCAGAGAGTTTCCGAGAGCGATAGAGATTGTCAGAGAGTGAAAGAGAGTGTCACAAAGTGATAGAGAGTGATAGAGAGTGTCAGAGAGTGATAGAGAGTGATCGAGAGTGTCAGAGAGTGATAGAGAGTGATAGTGATTTTCAGAGAGTGTCAGAGAGTGATAGGGAGTTTCAGAGAGTATCATTGAGTGTCAGAGAGTGTCAGAGAGTGATAGAGAGTGTCAGAGATTGATAGAGAGTGTCAGAGAGTGGCATTGAGTGATAGAGAGTGATAGAGAGTGTCTGAGAGTGTCAGAGAGTGATAGAGAGTGTCAGAGAGTGATTAAGAGTGTCAGAGAGTGATAGAGAGTGTCTGAGAGCATCTGAGGGTGTCAGAGAGTTTCTGAGAGTGTCAGAGTGTGTCAGAGAGTGTCAGAGAGTGATAAATAGTGATAGAGAGTGTGTGAGAGTGTCAGAGAGTGATAGAGAGTGTCAGAGAGTGATAGAGAGTGATAGAGAGTGTCAGAGAGTGATAGAGAGTGATAGTGAGTGTCAGAGAGTGATTAAGAGTGATAGGGAGTTTCAGAGAGTGTCATTGAGTGTCAGAGAGTGTCAGAGAGTTTCAGAGAGTGATAGAGAGCGTCAGAGATTGATAGCGAGTGATAGAGAGTGTCAGAGAGTGTCATTGAGTGATAGAGAGTGTCAGAGAGTTTCCGAGAGTGATAGAGATTGTCAGAGAGTGAAAGAGAGTGTCAGAAAGTGATAGAGAGTGATAGAGAGTGTCAGAGAGTGATAGAGAGTGATCGAGTGTGTCAGAGAGTGATAGAGAGTGACAGAGAGTGTCAGAGGGTGTCAGAGAGTGTCAGAGATTGATAGAGAGAGTCTGAGTGTATCAGAGATTAGAGAGAGCGTCAGAGAGTGATAAAGAGTGTCAGAGAGTTTCAGAGAGTGATAGAGAGTGATAGAGAGTGTCTGAAAGAGTCAGAGAGTGTCAGAGAGTTTCAGAGCGTGTCAGAGAATGTCAGAGAGTGATAGAGAGAGTCAGAGAGTTATAGAGAGTGTCTGAGAGTGTCTGAAAGTGACAGAGAGTGTCTGAGAGTGTCAGTGAGTGTCAGAGAGTGATAGAGAGTGTCTGAGAGTGTCAGAGATTTCCAGAGTGTGCCAGAGTGTGTCAATGAGTGATAGAGTGTTATAGAGAGTGTCAGAGAGTGATAGAGAGTGTCAGAGTGAGTCAGAGAGTGTCAGAGAGTGATAGAGAGATTCAGAGAGTGATAGAGAGCGTCAGAGAGTGTCATAGATTGACAGAGAGTGTCAGAGTGTGTCACAGAATGTCTGAGAGTGTCAGAGATTGTCAGAGAGTGATAGAGAGTGTCTGAGAGTTTCAGAGTGTGTCAGAGAGAGTCAGAGAGCGATAGAGAGTGATAGAGAGTGTCATAGAGTGTCATTGAGTGATAGAGAGTGTCAGAGAGTGATCGAGAGTGTCAGAGAGTGATAGAGAGTGTCAGTGATTGATAGAGAGTGTCAGACAGTGATTAAGAGTGTCAGTGAGTGTCAGAGAGTGATAGAGAGTGATAGAGAGTGTCTGAGAGTGTCTGAGAGTTTCTGAGAGTGTCAGAGAGTGTCAGAGAGTGTCAGAGAGTGTCGAAGAGTGTCAGAAATTGTCAGAGAGCGATTGAGAGTGTCAGAGAGTGATAGAGAGTGATAGGGAGTGCCTGAGAGTGTCTGAGAGTGTAAGAGAGTGTCTGCGAGTGTCAGAGAGTGTCAGAGAGTGTCAGAGAGTGATAGAGAGTGTCAGAGAGTGATAGAGAGTGTCTGAGAGTGTATGAGAGTGTCAGAGAGTGTCTGCGAGTGTCAGAGAGTGTCAGAGAGTGATAAAGAGTGATAAAGAGTGATAGAGAGTGTCTGCGAGTGTCAGAGAGTGTCAGAGAGTGATAGAGAGTGTCAGAGAGTGTCAGAGAGTGTCAGAGAGTGTCAGAGAGTGTCAGAGAGTGTCTGCGAGTGTCAGAGAGTGTCAGAGAGTGATATAAAGTGATAAAGAGTGATAGAGAGTGTCTGAGAGTGTCAGAGAGTGTCAGAGAGTGATCGAGAGTGATAGAGAGTGTCAGAGAGTGGCATTGAGCTATAGAGAGTGATAGAGAGTGTCTGATAGTGTCAGAGAGTGATAGAGAGTGTCAGAGAGGGATTAAGAGTGTCAGAGAGTGATAGAGAGTGTCTGAGAGCGTCTGAGGGTGTCAGACAGTTTCTGAGAGTGTCAGAGTTTGTCAGAGAGTGTCAGAGAGTGATAAAGAGTGATAGAGAGTGTCAGAGAGTGTCAGAGAGTGATAGAGAATGTCAGAAAGTGATAGAGAGTGATAGAGAGTTTCAGAGAGTGATAGAGAGTGTCAGAGAGTGATAGTGAGTGTCAGAGAGTGATTAAGAGTGATAGGGAGTTTCAGAGAGTGTCATTGAGTGTCAGAGAGTGTCAGAGAGTTTCAGAGAGTGATAGAGAGTGTCAGAGATGGATAGAGAGTGATAGAGAGTGTCAGAGAGTGATAGAGAGTGATAGTGAGTGTCTGAGAGTGTCAGAGAGTGTCAGAGAATGATAAAGAGTGATAGAGAGTGTCTGAGATTGTCAGAGAGTGTCAGAGTGTGTCAGAGAGTGTCAGAGAGTGATAGAGAGTGTCAGAGAGTGCCATTGAGTGAAAGAGAGTGTCAGAGAGTTTCCGAGAGTGATAGAGATTGTCAGAGAGTGAAAGAGAGTGTCAGAAAGTGATAGAGAGTGTTAGAGAGTGTCAGAGAGTGATAGAGAGTGATCGAGAGTGTCAGAGAGTGATAGAGAGTGATAGTGAGTGTCAGAGAGTGATTAAGAGTGATAGGGAGTTTCAGAGAGTGTCATTGAGTGTCAGAGAGTGTCAGAGAGTTTCAGAGAGTGATAGAGAGCGTCAGAGATTGATAGCGAGTGATAGAGAGTGTCAGAGAGTGTCATTGAGTGATAGAGAGTGTCAGAGAGTTTCCGAGAGTGATAGAGATTGTCAGAGAGTGAAAGAGAGTGTCAGAAAGTGATAGAGAGTGATAGAGAGTGTCAGAGAGTGATAGAGAGTGATCGAGTGTGTCAGAGAGTGATAGAGAGTGACAGAGAGTGTCAGAGGGTGTCAGAGAGTGTCAGAGATTGATAGAGAGAGTCTGAGTGTATCAGAGATTAGAGAGAGCGTCAGAGAGTGATAAAGAGTGTCAGAGAGTTTCAGAGAGTGATAGAGAGTGATAGAGAGTGTCTGAAAGAGTCAGAGAGTGTCAGAGAGTTTCAGAGCGTGTCAGAGAATGTCAGAGAGTGATAGAGAGAGTCAGAGAGTTATAGAGAGTGTCTGAGAGTGTCTGAAAGTGACAGAGAGTGTCTGAGAGTGTCAGTGAGTGTCAGAGAGTGATAGAGAGTGTCTGAGAGTGTCAGAGATTTCCAGAGTGTGCCAGAGTGTGTCAATGAGTGATAGAGTGTTATAGAGAGTGTCAGAGAGTGATAGAGAGTGTCAGAGTGAGTCAGAGAGTGTCAGAGAGTGATAGAGAGATTCAGAGAGTGATAGAGAGCGTCAGAGAGTGTCATAGATTGACAGAGAGTGTCAGAGTGTGTCACAGAATGTCTGAGAGTGTCAGAGATTGTCAGAGAGTGATAGAGAGTGTCTGAGAGTTTCAGAGTGTGTCAGAGAGAGTCAGAGAGCGATAGAGAGTGATAGAGAGTGTCATAGAGTGTCATTGAGTGATAGAGAGTGTCAGAGAGTGATCGAGAGTGTCAGAGAGTGATAGAGAGTGTCAGTGATTGATAGAGAGTGTCAGACAGTGATTAAGAGTGTCAGTGAGTGTCAGAGAGTGATAGAGAGTGATAGAGAGTGTCTGAGAGTGTCTGAGAGTTTCTGAGAGTGTCAGAGAGTGTCAGAGAGTGTCAGAGAGTGTCGAAGAGTGTCAGAAATTGTCAGAGAGCGATTGAGAGTGTCAGAGAGTGATAGAGAGTGATAGGGAGTGCCTGAGAGTGTCTGAGAGTGTAAGAGAGTGTCTGCGAGTGTCAGAGAGTGTCAGAGAGTGTCAGAGAGTGATAGAGAGTGTCAGAGAGTGATAGAGAGTGTCTGAGAGTGTATGAGAGTGTCAGAGAGTGTCTGCGAGTGTCAGAGAGTGTCAGAGAGTGATAAAGAGTGATAAAGAGTGATAGAGAGTGTCTGCGAGTGTCAGAGAGTGTCAGAGAGTGATAGAGAGTGTCAGAGAGTGTCAGAGAGTGTCAGAGAGTGTCAGAGAGTGTCAGAGAGTGTCTGCGAGTGTCAGAGAGTGTCAGAGAGTGATATAAAGTGATAAAGAGTGATAGAGAGTGTCTGAGAGTGTCAGAGAGTGTCAGAGAGTGATCGAGAGTGATAGAGAGTGTCAGAGAGTGGCATTGAGCTATAGAGAGTGATAGAGAGTGTCTGATAGTGTCAGAGAGTGATAGAGAGTGTCAGAGAGGGATTAAGAGTGTCAGAGAGTGATAGAGAGTGTCTGAGAGCGTCTGAGGGTGTCAGACAGTTTCTGAGAGTGTCAGAGTTTGTCAGAGAGTGTCAGAGAGTGATAAAGAGTGATAGAGAGTGTCAGAGAGTGTCAGAGAGTGATAGAGAATGTCAGAAAGTGATAGAGAGTGATAGAGAGTTTCAGAGAGTGATAGAGAGTGTCAGAGAGTGATAGTGAGTGTCAGAGAGTGATTAAGAGTGATAGGGAGTTTCAGAGAGTGTCATTGAGTGTCAGAGAGTGTCAGAGAGTTTCAGAGAGTGATAGAGAGTGTCAGAGATGGATAGAGAGTGATAGAGAGTGTCAGAGAGTGATAGAGAGTGATAGTGAGTGTCTGAGAGTGTCAGAGAGTGTCAGAGAATGATAAAGAGTGATAGAGAGTGTCTGAGATTGTCAGAGAGTGTCAGAGTGTGTCAGAGAGTGTCAGAGAGTGATAGAGAGTGTCAGAGAGTGCCATTGAGTGAAAGAGAGTGTCAGAGAGTTTCCGAGAGTGATAGAGATTGTCAGAGAGTGAAAGAGAGTGTCAGAAAGTGATAGAGAGTGTTAGAGAGTGTCAGAGAGTGATAGAGAGTGATCGAGAGTGTCAGAGAGTGATAGAGAGTGATAGTGAGTTTCAGAGAGTGATTAAGAGTGATAGGGAGTTTCAGAGAGTGTCATTGAGTGTCAGAGAGTGTCAGAGAGTTTCAGAGAGTGATAGAGAGTGTCAGATATTGATAGAGAGTGTCAGAGAGTGGCATTGAGTGATGGAGAGTGATAGAGAGTGTCTGAGAGTGTCAGAGAGTGATAGAGAGTGTCAGAGAGTGATTAAGAGTGTCAGAGAGTGATAGAGAGTGTCTGAGAGCATCTGAGGGTGTCAGAGAGTTTCTGAGAGTGTCAGATGTGTCAGAGAGTGTCAGAGAGTGATAAATAGTGATAGAGAGTGTGTGAGAGTGTCAGAGAGTGATAGAGATTGTCAGAAAGTGATAGAGAGTGATAGAGAGTGTCAGAGAGTGATAGAGAGTGATAGAGAGTGTCAGAGAGTGATAGAGAGTGATAGTGAGTGTCAGAGAGTGATTAAGAGTGATAGGGAGTTTCAGAGAGTGTCATTGAGTGTCAGAGAGAGTCAGAGAGTTTCAGAGAGTGGAATTGAGTGATAGAGAGTGTCAGAGAGTTTCCGAGAGTGATAGAGAGTGTCAGAGATTGATAGCGAGTGATAGAGAGTGTCAGAGAGAGATAGTGAGTGTCTGAGAGTGTCAGAGAGTGATAAAGAGTGATAGAGAGCGTCTGAGAGTGTCAGAGAGTGTCAGAGTGTGTCAGAGAGTGTCAGAGAGTGGAATTGAGTGATAGAGAGTGTCAGAGAGTTTCCGAGAGTGATAGAGATTGTCAGAGAGTGAAAGAGAGTGTCAGAAAGTGATAGAGAGTGATAGAGAGTGTCAGAGAGTGATAGAGAGTGATCGAGAGTGTCAGAGAGTGATAGACAGTGATAGAGAGTGATAGTGAGTGTCAGAGAGTGATTAAGAGTGACAGGGAGTTTCAGAGAGTGTCATTGAGTGTCAGAGAGTTTCAGAGAGTGATCGAGAGTGTCAGAGATTGATAGAGAGTGATAGAGAGTGTCAGAGAGTGATAGAGAGTGATAGTGAGTGTCAGAGAGTGTCAGAGAGTGTCAGAGAGTGATAGAGAGTGATAGGGAGTGTCAGAGAGTGTCTGAGAGAGTCTGAGAGTGTCAGAGTGTGTCAGAGTGTGTCAGAGAGTGAAAGAGAGTGATAGAGAGCGTCAGAGAGTGTCATTGATTGTTAGAGAGTGTCAGAGTGTGTCACAGAATGTCTGAGAGTATCAGAGATTGTCAGAGAGTGATAGAGAGTGTCTGCGAGTTTCAGAGTGTGTCAGAGAGTGTCAGAGAGCGATAGAGAGTGATAGAGAGTGTCATAGAGTGTCATTGAGTGATAGAGAGTGTCAGAGAGTGATCGAGAGTGTCAGAGAGTGATAGAGAGTGTCAGTGATTGATAGAGAGTGTCAGAGAGTGATTAACAGTGTCAGTGAGTTTCTAGAGTGACAGAGAGTGATAGAGAGTGTCTGAGAGTGTCTGAGAGTGTAAGTGAGAGTCAGAGAGTGTCTAAGAGTGTCAGAGAGTTTCAGAGAGTGATTGAGAGTGTCAGAGAGTGATAGAGAGTGATAGAGAGTGCCTGAGAGTGTCTGAGAGTGTAAGAGAGAGTCTGCGAGTGTTAGAGAGTGTCAGAGAGTGATAGAGAGTGTCAAAAATTGATAGAGAGTGATAGAGAGTGTCTGAGATTGTCTGAGAGTGTCTGAGAGTGTCAGAGAGTGTCTGCGAGAGTCAGAGAGTGTCAGAGAGTGATAAAGCGGGATAAAGAGTGATAGAGAGTGTTAGAGAGTGTCAGAGAGTGTCAGGGTGTGTCCGAGAGTGGCAGATAGTGATAGAGAGTGATAGAGTGTCAGAGAGTGGCATTGAGTGATAGAGAGTGATAGAGAGTGTCTGATAGTGTCAGAGAGTGTCAGAGAGTGATAGAGAGTGTCAGAGAGTGATTAAGAGTGTCAGAGAGTGATAGAGAGTGTCTGAGAGCGTCTGAGGGTGTCAGACAGTTTCTGAGAGTGTCAGAGTTTGTCAGAGAGTGTCAAAGAGTGATAAAGAGTGATAGAGATTGTCAGAGAGTGTCAGAGAGTGGTAGAGAATGTCAGAAAGTGATAGAGAGTGATAGAGAGTTTCAGAGAGTGATAGAGAGTGTCAGAGAGTGATAGTGAGTGTCAGAGAGTGATTAAGAGTGATAGGGAGTTTCAGAGAGTGTCATTGAGTGTCAGAGAGTGTAAGAGAGTTTCAGAGAGTGATAGAGAGTGTCAGAGATTGATAGAGAGTGATAGAGAGTGTCAGAGTGATAGAGAGTGATAGTGAGTGTCTGAGAGTTTCAGAGAGTGTCAGAGAGTGATAAAGAGTGATAGAGAGTGTCTGAGATTGTCAGAGAGTGTCAGAGTGTGTCAGAGAGTGTCAGAGAGTGATAGAGAGTGATAGAGAGTGTCAGAGAGTGGCATTGAGTGATAGAGAGTGTCAGAGAGTTTCCGAGAGTGATAGAGATTGTCAGAGAGTGAAAGAGAGTGTCATAAAGTGATAGAGAGTGATAGAGAGTGTCAGAGAGTGATAGAGAGTGATCGAGAGTGTCAGAGAGTGATAGAGAGTGATAGTGAGTTTCAGAGATTGATTAAGAGTGATAGGGAGTTTCAGAGAGTGTCATTGAGTGTCAGAGAGTGTCAGAGAGTTTCAGAGAGTGATAGAGAGTGTCAGAGATTGATAGAGAGTGTGTGAGAGTGTCAGAGAGGGATAGAGAGTGTCAGAGAGTGTCAGAGAGTGATTGAGAGTGTCAGAGAGTGATAGAGAGTGATAGAGAGTGCCTGAGAGTGTCTGAGAGTGTAAGAGAGAGTCTGCGAGTGTTAGAGAGTGTCAGAGAGTGATAGAGTGATAGAGAGTGTCAGAGATTGGTCGAGAGTGATAGAGAGTGTTAGAGAGTGTCAGAGAGTGTCAGGGTGTGTCAGAGAGTGGCAGAGAGTGATAGAGAGTGATCGAGAGTGTCAGAGAGTGGCATTGAGTGATAGAGAGTGATAGAGAGTGTCTGATAGTGTCAGATAGTGTCAGAGAGTGATAGAGAGTGTCAGAGAGTGATTAAGAGTGTCAGAGAGTGATAGAGAGTGTCTGAGAGCGTCTGAGGGTGTCAGACAGTTTCTGAGAGTGTCAGAGTGTGTCAGAGAGTGTCAGAGAGTGATAAATAGTGATAGAGAGTGTGTGAGAGTGTCAGAGAGTGATAGAGAGTGTCAGAAAGTGATAGAGAGTGATAGAGAGTGTCAGAGAGTGATGGAGAGTGATAGAGAGTGTCAGAGAGTGATAGAGAGTGATAGTGAGTGTCAGAGAGTGATTAAGAGTGATAGGGAGTTTCAGAGAGTGTCATTGAGTGTCAGAGAGTGTCAGAGAGTTTCAGAGAGTGATAGAGAGTGTCAGAGATTGATAGCGAGTGATAGAGAGTTTCAGAGAGTGATAGAGAGTGATAGTGAGTGTCTGAGAGTGTCAGAGAGTGATAAAGAGTGATAGAGAGCGTCTGAGAGTGTCAGAGTGTGTCAGAGAGTGTAGGAGAGTGTCAGAGAGTTTCCGAGAGTGATAGAGATTGTCAGAGAGTGAAAGAGAGTGTCAGAAAGTGATAGAGAGTGATAGAGAGTTTCAGAGAGTGATAGAGAGTGATCGAGAGTGTCAGAGAGTGATAGAGAGTGATAGAGAGTGATAGTGAGTGTCAGAGAGTGATTAAGAGTGACAGGGAGTTTCAGAGAGTGTCATTGAGTGTCAGAGAGTGTCAGAGAGTTTCAGAGAGTGATAGAGAGTGTCAGAGATTGATAGAGAGTGATAGAGAGTGTAAGAGAGTGATAGAGAGTGATAGTGAGTGTCTGAGAGTGTCAGAGAGTGTCATAGATTGTTAGAGAGTGTCAGAGTGTGTCACAGAATGTCTGAGAGTATCAGAGATTGTCAGAGAGTGATCGAGAGTGTCTGAGAGTGATAGAGAGTGTCAGTGATTGATATAGAGTGTCAGAGAGTGATTAACAGTGTCAGTGAGTGTCGGAGAGTGACAGAGAGTGACAGAGAGTGATAGAGAGTGTCTGAGAGTGTCTGAGAGTGTCAGAGAGTGTCTAAGAGTGTCAGAGAGTGTCAGAGAGTGATTGAGAGTGTCAGAGAGTGATAGAGAGTGATAGAGAGTGCCTGAGAGTGTCTGAGAGTGTAAGAGAGAGTCTGCGAGTGTTAGAGAGTGTCAGAGAGTGATAGAGTGATAGAGAGTGTCAGAGATTGGTCGAGAGTGATAGAGAGTGTTAGAGAGTGTCAGAGAGTGTCAGGGTGTGTCAGAGAGTGGCAGAGAGTGATAGAGAGTGATCGAGAGTGTCAGAGAGTGGCATTGAGTGATAGAGAGTGATAGAGAGTGTCTGATAGTGTCAGATAGTGTCAGAGAGTGATAGAGAGTGTCAGAGAGTGATTAAGAGTGTCAGAGAGTGATAGAGAGTGTCTGAGAGCGTCTGAGGGTGTCAGACAGTTTCTGAGAGTGTCAGAGTTTGTCAGAGAGTGATAAAGAGTGATAGAGAGTGTCAGAGAGTGTCAGAGAGTGATAGAGAATGTCAGAAAGTGATAGAGAGTGATAGAGAGTTTCAGAGAGTGATAGAGAGTGTCAGAGAGTGATAGTGAGTGTCAGAGAGTGATTAAGAGTGATAGGGAGTTACAGAGAGTGTCATTGAGTGTCAGAGAGTGTCAGAGAGTTTCAGAGAGTGATAGAGAGTGTCAGAGATTGATAGAGAGTGATAGAGAGTGTCAGAGAGTGATAGAGAGTGATAGTGAGTGTCTGAGAGTGTCAGAGAGTGTCAGAGAGTGATAAAGAGTGATAGAGAATGTCTGAGATTGTCAGAGAGTGTCAGAGTGTGTCAGAGAGTGTCAGAGAGTGATAGAGAGTGATAGAGAGTGTCAGAGAGTGGCATTGAGTGATAGAGAGTGATAGAGAGTGTCTGAGAGTGTCAGAGAGTGATAGAGATGTCAGAGAGTGATTAAGAGTGTCAGAGAGTGATAGCGAGTGTCTGAGAGCGTCTGAGGGTGTCAGAGAGTTTCTGAGAGTGTCAGAGTGTGTCAGAGAGTGTCAGAGAGTGATAAATAGTGATAGAGAGTGTGTGAGAGTGTCAGAGAGTGATAGAGAGTGTCAGAAAGTGATAGAGAGTGATAGAGAGTGTCAGAGAGTGATGGAGAGTGATAGAGAGTGTCAGAGAGTGATAGAGAGTGATAGTGAGTGTCAGAGAGTGATTAAGAGTGATAGGGAGTTTCAGAGAGTGTCATTGAGTGTCAGAGAGTGTCAGAGAGTTTCAGAGAGTGATAGAGAGTGTCAGACATTGATAGCGAGTGATAGAGAGTGTCAGAGAGTGATAGAGAGTGATAGTGAGTGTCTGAGAGTGTCAGAGAGTGATAAAGAGTGATAGAGAGCGTCTGAGAGTGTCAGAGAGTGTCAGAGTGTGTCAGAGAGTGTAGGAGAGTGTCAGAGAGTTTCCGAGAGTGATAGAGATTGTCAGAGAGTGAAAGAGAGTGTCAGAAAGTGATAGAGAGTGATAGAGAGTTTCAGAGAGTGATAGAGAGTGATCGAGAGTGTCAGAGAGTGATAGAGAGTGATAGAGAGTGATAGTGAGTGTCAGAGAGTGATTAAGAGTGACAGGGAGTTTCAGAGAGTGTCATTGAGTGTCAGAGAGTGTCAGAGAGTTTCAGAGAGTGATAGAGAGTGTCAGAGATTGATAGAGAGTGATAGAGAGTGTAAGAGAGTGATAGAGAGTGATAGTGAGTGTCTGAGAGTGTCAGAGAGTGTCATAGATTGTTAGAGAGTGTCAGAGTGTGTCACAGAATGTCTGAGAGTATCAGAGATTGTCAGAGAGTGATAGAGAGTGTCTGCGAGTTTCAGAGTGTGTCAGAGAGTGTCAGAGAGCGATAGAGAGTGATAGAGAGTGTCATAGAGTGTCATTGAGTGATAGAGAGTGTCAGAGAGTGATCGAGAGTGTCAGAGAGTGATAGAGAGTGTCAGTGATTGATATAGAGTGTCAGAGAGTGATTAACAGTGTCAGTGAGTGTCAGAGAGTGACAGAGAGTGACAGAGAGTGATAGAGAGTGTCTGAGAGTGTCTGAGAGTGTCAGAAAGTGTCTAAGAGTGTCAGAGAGTGTCAGAGAGTGATTGAGAGTGTCAGAGAGTGATAGAGAGTGATAGAGAGTGCCTGAGAGTGTCTGAGAGTGTAAGAGAGAGTCTGCGAGTGTTAGAGAGTGTCAGAGAGTGATAGAGTGATAGAGAGTGTCAGAGATTGATAGAGAGTGATAGAGAGTGTTAGAGAGTGTCAGAGAGTGTCAGGGTGTGTCAGAGAGTGGCAGAGAGTGATAGAGAGTGATCGAGATGGTCAGAGAGTGGCATTGAGTGATAGAGAGTGATTGAGAGTGTCTGATAGTGTCAGATAGTGTCAGAGAGTGATAGAGAGTGTCAGAGAGTGATTAAGAGTGTCAGAGAGTGATAGAGAGTGTCTGAGAGCGTCTGAGGGTGTCAGACAGTTTCTGAGAGTGTCAGAGTTTGTCAGAGAGTGATAAAGAGTGATAGAGAGTGTCAGAGAGTGTCAGAGAGTGATAGAGAATGTCAGAAAGTGATAGAGAGTGATAGAGAGTTTCAGAGAGTGATAGAGAGTGTCAGAGAGTGATAGTGAGTGTCAGAGAGTGATTAAGAGTGATAGGGAGTTACAGAGAGTGTCATTGAGTGTCAGAGAGTGTCAGAGAGTTTCAGAGAGTGATAGAGAGTGTCAGAGATTGATAGAGAGTGATAGAGAGTGTCAGAGAGTGATAGAGAGTGATAGTGAGTGTCTGAGAGTGTCAGAGAGTGTCAGAGAGTGATAAAGAGTGATAGAGAATGTCTGAGATTGTCAGAGAGTGTCAGAGTGTGTCAGAGAGTGTCAGAGAGTGATAGAGAGTGTCAGAGAGTGGCATTGAGTGATAGAGAGTGTCAGAGAGTTTCCGAGAGTGATAGAGATTGTCAGAGAGTGAAAGAGAGTGTCACAAAGTGATAGAGAGTGATAGAGAGTGTCAGAGAGTGATAGAGAGTGATCGAGAGTGTCAGAGAGTGATAGAGAGTGATAGTGAGTTTCAGAGAGTGATTAAGAGTGATAGGGAGTTTCAGAGAGTGTCATTGAGTGTCAGAGAGTGTCAGAGAGTTTCAGAGAGTGATAGAGAGTGTCAGAGATTGATAGAGAGTGTCAGAGAGTGGCAGTGAGTGATAGAGAGTGATAGAGAGTGTCTGAGAGTGTCTGAGAGTGTCAGAGAGTGATAGAGAGTGTCAGAGAGTGTCAGAGAGTGATAGAGAATGTCAGAAAGTGATAGAGAGTGATAGAGAGTTTCAGAGAGTGATAGAGAGTGTCAGAGAGTGATAGAGAGTGATAGAGAGTGATAGTGAGTGTCAGAGAGTGATTAAGAGTGACAGGGAGTTTCAGAGAGTGTCATTGAGTGTCAGAGAGTGTCAGAGAGTTTCAGAGAGTGATAGAGAGTGTCAGAGATTGATAGAGAGTGATAGAGAGTGTAAGAGAGTGATAGAGAGTGATAGTGAGTGTCTGAGAGTGTCAGAGAGTGTCATAGATTGTTAGAGAATGTCAGAGTGTGTCACAGAATGTCTGAGAGTATCAGAGATTGTCAGAGAGTGATAGAGAGTGTCTGCGAGTTTCAGAGTGTGTCAGAGAGTGTCAGAGAGTGATAGAGAGTGATAGAGAGTGTCATAGAGTGTCATTGAGTGATAGAGAGTGTCAGAGAGTGATCGAGAGTGTCAGAGAGTGATAGAGAGTGTCAGTGATTGATAGAGAGTGTCAGAGAGTGATTAACAGTGTCAGTGAGTGTCAGAGAGTGACAGAGAGTGATAGAGAGTGTCTGAGAGTGTCTGAGAGTGTCAGAGAGTGTCTAAGAGTGTCAGAGAGTGTCAGAGAGTGATTGAGAGTGTCAGAGAGTGATAGAGAGTGATAGAGAGTGCCTGAGAGTGTCTGAGAGTGTAAGAGAGAGTCTGCGAGTGTTAGAGAGTGTCAGAGAGTGATTGAGTGATAGAGAGTGTCAGAGATTGATAGAGAGTGATAGAGAGTGTTAGAGAGTGTCAGAGAGTGTCAGGGTGTGTCAGAGAGTGTCAGAGAGTGGCAGAGAGTGATATAGAGTGATCGAGAGTGTCAGAGAGTGGCATTGAGTGATAGAGAGTGATAGAGAGTGTCTGATAGTGTCAGAGAGTGTCAGAGAGTGATAGAGAGTGTCAGAGAGTGATTAAGAGTGTCAGAGAGTGATAGAGAGTGTCTGAGAGCGTCTGAGGGTGTCAGACAGTTTCTGAGAGTGTCAGAGTTTGTCAGAGAGTGATAAAGAGTGATAGAGAGTGTCAGAGAGTGTCAGAGAGTGATAGAGAATGTCAGAAAGTGATAGAGAGTGATAGAGATTTTCAGAGAGTGATAGAGAGTGTCAGAGAGTGATAGTGAGTGTCAGAGAGTGATTAAGAGTGATAGGGAGTTACAGAGAGTGTCATTGAGTGTCAGAGAGTGTCAGAGAGTTTCAGAGAGTGATAGAGAGTATCAGAGATTGATAGAGAGTGATAGTGAGTGTCTGAGAGTGTCAGAGAGTGTCAGAGAGTGATAAAGAGTGATAGAGAATGTCTGAGATTGTCAGAGAGTGTCAGAGTATGTCAGAGAGTGTCAGAGAGTGATAGAGAATGTCAGAAAGTGATAGAGAGTGATAGAGATTTTCAGAGAGTGATAGAGAGTGTCAGAGAGTGATAGTGAGTGTCAGAGAGTGATTAAGAGTGATAGGGAGTTACAGAGAGTGTCATTGAGTGTCAGAGAGTGTCAGAGAGTTTCAGAGAGTGATAGAGAGTATCAGAGATTGATAGAGAGTGATAGTGAGTGTCTGAGAGTGTCAGAGAGTGTCAGAGAGTGATAAAGAGTGATAGAGAATGTCTGAGATTGTCAGAGAGTGTCAGAGTATGTCAGAGAGTGTCAGAGAGTGATAGAGAGTGATAGAGAGTGTCAGAGAGTGGCATTGAGTGATAGAGAGTGTCAGAGAGTTTCCGAGAGTGATAGAGATTGTCAGAGAGTGAAAGAGAGTGTCACAAAGTGATAGAGAGTGATAGAGAGTGTCAGAGAGTGATAGAGAGTGATCGAGAGTGTCAGAGAGTGATAGAGAGTGATAGTGAGTTTCAGAGAGTGATTAAGAGTGATAGGGAGTTTCAGAGAGTGTCATTGAGTGTCAGAGAGTGTCAGAGAGTTTCAGAGAGTGATAGAGAGTGTCAGAGATTGATAGAGAGTGTCAGAGAGTGGCAGTGAGTGATAGAGAGTGATAGAGAGTGTCTGAGAGTGTCCGAGAGTGTCAGAGAGTGATAGAGAGTGTCAGAGAGTGTCAGAGAGTGATAGAGAATGTCAGAAAGTGATAGAGTGTGATAGAGAGTTTCAGAGAGTGATAGAGAGTGTCAGAGAGTGATAGTGGGTGTCAGAGAGTGATTAAGAGTGACAGGGAGTTTCAGAGAGTGTCAGAGAGTTTCAGAGAGTGATAGAGAGTGTCAGAGATTGATAGAGAGTGATAGAGAGTGTAAGAGAGTGATAGAGAGTGATAGTGAGTGTCTGAGAGTGTCAGAGAGTGTCAGAGAGTGATCGAGAGTGATAGGGAGTGTCAGAGAGTGTCTGAGAGAGTCTGAGAGTGTCAGAGTGTGTCAGAGTGTGTCAGAGAGTGAAAGAGAGTGATAGAGAGCGTCAGAGAGTGTCATAGATTGTTAGAGAGTGTCAGAGTGTGTCACTGAATGTCTGAGAGTATCAGAGATTGTCAGAGAGTGATAGAGAGTGTCTGCGAGTTTCAGAGTGTGTCAGAGAGTGTCAGAGAGCGATAGAGAGTGATAGAGAGTGTCATAGAGTGTCATTGAGTGATAGAGAGTGTCAGAGAGTGATCGAGAGTGTCAGAGAGTGATAGAGAGTGTCAGTGATTGATAGAGAGTGTCAGAGAGTGATTAACAGTGTCAGTGAGTGTCAGAGAGTGACAGAGAGTCACAGAGAGTGATAGAGAGTGTCTGAGAGTGTCTGAGAGTGTCAGAGAGTGTCAGAGAGTGTCTAAGAGTGTCAGAGAGTGTCAGAGAGTGATTGAGAGTGTCAGAGAGTGATAGAGAGTGATAGAGAGTGCCTGAGAGTGTCTGAGAGTGTAAGAGAGAGTCTGGGAGTGTTAGAGAGTGTCAGAGAGTGATAGAGTGATAGAGAGTGTCAGAGATTGATAGAGAGTGATAGAGAGTGTTAGAGAGTGTCAGAGAGTGTCAGGGTGTGTCAGAGAGTGGCAGAGAGTGATAGAGAGTGATCGAGAGTGTCAGAGAGTGGCATTGAGTGATAGAGAGTGATAGAGAGTGTGTGATAGTGTCAGAGAGTGTCAGAGAGTGATAGAGAGTGTCAGAGAGTGATTAAGAGTGTCAGAGAGTGATAGAGAGTGTCTGAGAGCGTCTGAGGGTGTCAGACAGTTTCTGAGAGTGTCAGAGTTTGTCAGAGAGTGTCAGAGAGTGATAAAGAGTGATAGAGAGTGTCAGAGAGTGTCAGAGAGTGATAGAGAATGTCAGAAAGTGATAGAGAGTGATAGAGAGTTTCAGAGAGTGATAGAGAGTGTCAGAGAGTGATAGTGAGTGTCAGAGAGTGATTAAGAGTGATAGGGAGTTACAGAGAGTGTCATTGAGTGTCAGAGAGTGTCAGAGAGTTTCAGAGAGTGATAGAGAGTGTCAGAGATTGATAGAGAGTGATAGAGAGTGTCAGAGAGTGATAGAGAGTGATAGTGAGTGTCTGAGAGAGTCAGAGAGTGTCAGAGAGTGATAAAGAGTGATAGCGAATGTCTGAGATTGTCAGAGAGTGTCAGAGTGTGTCAGAGAGTGTCAGAGAGTGATAGAGAGTGATAGAGAGTGTCAGAGAGTGGCATTGAGTGATAGAGAGTGTCAGAGAGTTTCCGAGAGTGATAGAGATTGTCAGAGAGTGAAAGAGAGTGTCACAAAGTGATAGAGAGTGATAGAGAGTGTCAGAGAGTGATAGAGAGTGATCGAGAGTGTCAGAGAGTGATAGAGAGTGATAGTGAGTTTCAGAGAGTGATTAAGAGTGATAGGGAGTTTCAGAGAGTGTCATTGAGTGTCAGAGAGTGTCAGAGAGTTTCAGAGAGTGATAGAGAGTGTCAGAGATTGATAGAGAGTGTCAGAGAGTGGCATTGAGTGATAGAGAGTGATAGAGAGTGTCTGAGAGTGTCTGAGAGTGTCAGAGAGTGATAGAGAGTGTCAGAGAGTGATTAAGAGTATCAGAGAGTGATACAGAGTGTCTGAGAGCGTCTGAGGGTGTCAGAGAGTTTCTGAGAGCGTCAGAGTGTGTCAGAGAGTGTCAGAGAGTGATAAAGAGTGATAGAGAGTGTGTGAGAGTGTCAGAGAGTGATAGAGAGTGTCAGAAAGTGATAGAGAGTGATATAGAGTGTCAGAGAGTGATAGAGAGTGATAGAGAGTGTCAGAGAGTGATAGAGAGTGCCAGAAAGTGATAGAGAGTGATAGAGAGTGTCAGAAAGAGATAGAGAGTGATAGTGAGTGTCAGAGAGTGATTAAGAGTGATAGGGAGTTTCAGAGAGTGTCACTGAGTGTCAGAGAGTTTCAGAGAGTGATAGAGAGTGTCAGAGATTGATAGCGAGTGATAGAGAGTGTCAGAGAGTGATAGAGAGTGATAGTGAGTGTCTGAGAGTGATAAAGAGTGATAGAGAGCGTCAGAGAGTGGCATTGAGTGATAGAGAGTGTCAGAGAGTTTCTGAGAGTGACAGAGATTGTCAGAGAGTGAAAGAGAGTGATAGAGAGTGTCAGAGAGTGTCAGAGATTGATAGAGAGTGATAGAGAGTGTCAGAGAGTGTCAGAGATTGATAGAGAGTGATAGAGACTGTCAGAGAGTGTCAGAGAGTGATAGAGAGTGATAGAGAGTGTCTGAGAGTGTCTGAGTGTGTCTGAGAGTGTCAGAATGTGTCAGAGAGTGTCAGAGAGTGATAGAGAGTGATAGAGATTTTCAGAGAGTGTCATTGAGTGATAGAGAGTGTCAGAGAGTGATAGAGAGTGTCTGAGAGTGTCAGAGAGTGTCAGAGTGTGTCAGAGAGTGATAGAGAGTGTTATTGAGTGTCAGAGAGAGTCAGAGTGTGTCAGAGAGTGATAGAGAGTGTCAGAGATTGGCATTGAGTGATAGAGAGTGTCAGAGAGTTTCTGAGAGTGACAGAGATTGTCAGAGAGTGAAAGAGAGTGATAGAGAGTGTCAGAGAGTGTCAGAGATTGATAAAGAGTGATAGAGAGTGTCAGAGAGTGTCAGAGATTGATATAGAGTGATAGAGACTGTCAGAGAGTGTCAGAGAGTGATAGAGAGTGATAGAGAGTGCCAGAGAGTGATAGAGAGTGTCAGAGAGTGTTAGAGAGAGTCAGAGAGTGATAAAGAGTGATAGAGAGTGTCTGAGAGTGTCTGAGTGTGTCTGAGAGTGTCAGAATGTGTCAGAGAGTGTCAGAGAGTGATAGAGAGTGATAGAGATTTTCAGAGAGTGTCATTGAGTGATAGAGAGCGTCAGAGAGTGATAGAGAGTGTCTGAGAGTGTCAGAGAGTGTCAGAGTGTGTCAGAGAGTGATAGAGAGTGTTATTGAGTGTCAGAGAGAGTCAGAGAGTGATAAAGAGTGATAGAGAGCGTCTGAGAGTGTCAGAGAGTGTCAGAGTGTGTCAGAGAGTGAGAGAGAGTGTCAGAGTGTGACATTGAGTGATAGAGAGTGTCAGAGAGTTTCCGAGAGTGATAGAGATTGTCATAGAGTGAAAGCGAGTGTCAGAAAGTGATAGAGAGTGATAGAGAGTGTCAGAGAGTGATAGAGAGTGATCGATAGTGTCAGAGAGTGATAGAGAGTGATAGTGAGTGTCAGAGAGTGATTAAGAGTGACAGGGAGTTTCAGAGAGTGTCATTGAGTGTCAGAGAGTGTCAGAGAGTTTCTGAGAGTGATAGAGAGTGTCAGAGATTGATAGAGAGTGATCGAGAGTGATAGTGAGTGTCTGAGAGTGTCAGTGATTGATAGAGTGTGTCAGAGAGTGATAGGGCGTGTCTGAGAGTGTCAGAGAGTGTCAGAGCGTGATAGAGAGTGATAGAGAGTGTCAGAGAGTGTCAGAGAGTGTCTGAGAAAGTCTGAGAGTGTCTGAGTGTGTCAGAGTGTGTCAGAGAGTGATAGAGAGTGATAGAGAGCGTCAGAGAGTGTCATAGATTAATAGAGAGTGTCAGAGTGTGTCACAGAATGTCTGAGAGTATCAGAGATTGTCAGAGAGTGATAGAGAGTGTCTGCGAGTTTCAGAGTGTGTCAGAGAGTGTCAGAGAGCGATAGAGAGTGATAGAGAGTGTCATAGAGTGTCATTGAGTGAGAGAGTGTCAGAGAGTGATCGAGAGTGTCAGAGAGTGATAGAGAGTGTCAGTGATTGATAGAGAGTGTCAGAGAGTGATTAAGAGTGTCAGTGAGTGTCAGAGAGTGACAGAGAGTGATAGCGAGTGTCTGAGAGTGTCAGAGAGTGTCAGAGAGTGTCAGAGAGTGTCAGAGAGTGTCTAAGAGTGTCAGAGAGTGTCAGAGAGTGTCAGAGAGTGTTAGAGAGTGATTGAGTGTGTCAGAGAGTGTTAGAGAGTGATAGAGAGTGCCTGAGAGTGTCTGAGAGTGTCAGAATGTGTCAGAGAGTGTCAGAGAGTGATAGAGAGTGATAGAGAATTTCAGAGAGTTTCATTGAGTGATGGAGAGTGTCAGAGAGTGTCACAGAGTGATAGAGAGTGATAGAGAGTGTCTGAGAGTGTCAGAGAGTGTCAGAGTGTGTCAGAGTGCGATAGAGAGTGTTATTGAGTGTCAGAGAGTGATAAAGTGTGATAGAGAGCATCTGAGAGTGTAAGAGAGTGTCAGAGTGTGTCAGAGAGTGATAGAGAGTGTCAGAGAGTGGCATTGAGTGATGGAGAGTGTCAGAGAGTGATAGAGAGTGATAGAGAGTGATAGAGATTGTCAGAGACTGAAAGAGAGTGTCAGAAAGTGATAGAGAGTGATAGAGAGTGTCAGAGAGTGATAGAGAGTGATCGAGAGTGTCAGAGAGTGATAGAGAGTGATAGAGAGTGATAGTGAGTGTCAGAGAGTGATTAAGAGTGACAGGGAGTTTCAGAGAGTGTCATTGAGTGTCAGAGAGTGTCAGAGAGTTTCAGAGAGTGATAGAGAGGGTCGGAGATTGATAGAGAGTGATAGAGAGTGTCAGAGAGTGATCGAGAGTGATAGTGAGTGTCTGAGAGTGTCAGTGATTGATAGAGAGTGTCAGAGAGTGATAGGGAGTGTCTGAGAGTGTCAGAGAGTGTCAGAGTGTGTCAGAGTGCGATAGAGAGTGTTATTGTGTGTCAGAGAGTGATAAAGTGTGATAGAGAGCATCTGAGAGTGTAAGAGAGTGTCAGAGTGTGTCAGAGAGTGATAGAGAGTGTCAGAGAGTGGCATTGAGTGATAGAGAGTGTCAGAGAGTGATAGAGAGTGATAGAGAGTGATAGAGATTGTCAGAGACTGAAAGAGAGTGTCAGAAAGTGATAGTGAGTGATAGAGAGTGTCAGAGAGTGATAGAGAGTGATCGAGAGTGTCAGAGAGTGATAGAGAGTGATAGAGAGTGATAGAGAGTGTCTGAGAGTGTCAGAGAGTGTCAGAGTGTGTCAGAGTGCGATAGAGAGTGTTATTGAGTGTCAGAGAGTGATAAAGTGTGATAGAGAGCATCTGAGAGTGTAAGAGAGTGTCAGAGTGTGTCAGAGAGTGATAGAGAGTGTCAGAGAGTGGCATTGAGTGATAGAGAGTGTCAGAGAGTGATAGAGAGTGATAGAGAGTGATAGAGATTGTCAGAGACTGAAAGAGAGTGTCAGAAAGTGATAGAGAGTGATAGAGAGTGTCAGAGAGTGATAGAGAGTGATCGAGAGTGTCAGAGAGTGATAGAGAGTGATAGAGAGTGATAGTGAGTGTCAGAGAGTGATTAAGAGTGACAGGGAGTTTCAGAGAGTGTCATTGAGTGTCAGAGAGTGTCAGAGAGTTTCAGAGAGTGATAGAGAGGGTCGGAGATTGATAGAGAGTGATAGAGAGTGTCAGAGAGTGATCGAGAGTGATAGTGAGTGTCTGAGAGTGTCAGTGATTGATAGAGAGTGTCAGAGAGTGATAGGGAGTGTCTGAGAGTGTCAGAGAGTGTCAGAGCGTGACAGAGAGTGATATAGAGTGTCAGAGAGTGTCAGAGAGTGTCTGAGAGAGTCTGAGAGTGTCAGAGTGTGTCAGAGAGTGACAGAGAGTGATAGAGAGCGTCAGAGAGTGTCATAGATTGATAGAGAGTGTCAGAGTGTGTCACAGAATGTCTGAGAGTATCTGAGATTGTCAGAGAGTGATGGAGAGTGTCTGCGAGTTTCAGAGTGTGTCAGAGAGTGTCAGAGAGCGATAGAGAGTGATAGAGAGTGTCATAGAGTGTCATTGAGTGATAGAGAGTGTCAGAGAGTGATCGAGAGTGTCAGAGAGTGATAGAGAGTGTCAGTGATTGATAGAGAGTGTCAGAGAGCGATTAAGAGTGTCAGTGAGTGTCAGAGAGTGACAGAGAGTGATAGAGAGTGTCTGAGAGTGTCTGAGAGTGTCAGAGAGTGTCAGAGAGTGTCAGAGAGTGTCTACGAGTGTCAGAGAGTGTCAGAGAGCGATTGAGAGTGTCAGAGAGTGATAGAGAGTGATAGAGAGTCCTTGAGAGTGTCTGAGATTGTAAGAGAGTGTCTGCGAGTGTTAGAGAGTGTCAGAGAGTGATAGAGAGTGATAGAGAGTGTCAGAGATTGATAGAGAGTGATAGAGAGTGTCTGAGAGTGTCTGAGAGTGTCAGAGAGTGTCTGCGAGTGTCAGAGAGTTTCAGAGATTGATAGAGAGTGTCAGAGTGAGTGACAGAGTGTCTGAGTGTGTCAGAGAGTGTCAGAGAGTGATAGAGAGTGTCAGAGAGTGTCAGAGATTGATAGAGAGTGATAGAGACTGTCAGAGAGTGTCCGAGAGTGATAGAGAGTGATAGAGAGTGATAAAGAGTGATAGAGAGTGTCTGAGAGTGTCAGAGTGTGACTGAGAGTGTCAGAATGTGTCAGAGAGTGTCAGAGAGTGATAGAGAGTGATAGAGATTTTCAGAGAGTGTCATTGAGTGATAGAGAGTGTCAGAGAGTGATAGAGAGTGATAGAGAGTGTCTGAGAGTGTCAGAGAGTGTAGGAGTGTGATAGAGAGTGTTATTGAGTGTCAGAGAGTGTCAGAGATTGATAGAGAGTGATTGAGTGTGTCTGAGAGTGTCAGAGACTGTCAGAGAGTGATAGAGAGTGTCTGAGAGTGATAGAGAGTGATAGAGCGTGTCTGAGAGTGTCTGAGAGTGTCTGAGAGTGTCTGAGAGCGTCAAAGAGTGTCAGAGAGTGTCTGAGAGCGTCAGAGAGTGTCGGAGAGTGTCAGTGAGTGTCAGAGAGTTATAGAGAGTGATTGAGTGTGTCTGAATGTGTCAGAGAGTGTCAGAGAGTTACAGAGAGATTCTGAGAGTGATAGAGAGTGTCTGAGAGTGTCTGAGAGTGTCTGAGAGTGTCAAAGAGTGTCAGAGAGTGTCTGAGAGCTTCAGAGAGTGTCAGAGAGTGTCGGAGCGTGTCAGTGAGTGTCAGAGAGTGATAGAGAGTGATTGAGTGTGTCTGAGTGTGTCAGTGAGTGTCAGAGAGTGATAGAGAGTGTTATTGAGTGTCAGAGAGTGTCAGAGAGTGATAAAGAGTGATAGAGAGCGTCTGAGAGTGTCAGAGAGTGTCAGAGTGTGTCAGAGAGTGATAGAGAGTGTCTGAGAGTGTCTGAGAGTGTCAAAGAGTGTCAGAGAGTGTCTGAGAGCTTCAGAGAGTGTCAGAGAGTGTCTGAGAGCGTCAGAGAGTGTCTTAGAGCGTCAAAGAGCGTTCGAGTGTGATAGAGAGTGATAGAGAGTGCCTGAGAGTGTCTGAGAGTGTAAGAGAGTGTTTGCGAGTGTCAGAGAGTGTCTGAGAGTGACAGAGAGTGTCTGAGAGTGTCAGTGAGTGTCAGAGAGTGATAGAGAGTGATAGAGAGTGCCTGAGAGCGTCTGAGAGTGTAAGAGAGTGTTTGCGAGTGTCAGAGAGTGTCAGGGAGTGATAGAGAGTGATAGAGAGTGTCAGAGAGTGATAGAGAGTGATAGAGAGTGTCTGAGAGTGTCTGAGAGTGTCAGAGAGTGTCTGCGAGTGTCAGAGTGTTTCAGAGATTGATAGAGAGTGTCAGAGTGAGTGACAGAGTGTCTGAGTGTGTCAGAGAGTGTCAGAGAGTGATAGAGCGTGATAGAGAGTGTCAGAGAGTGTCAGAGATTGATAGAGAGTGATAGAGACTGTCAGAGAGTGTCAGAGAGTGATAGAGAGTGATAGAGAGTGCCAGAGAGTGATAGAGAGTGTCAGAGAGTGTCAGAGAGAGTCAGAGAGTGATAAATAGTGATAGAGAGTGTCTGAGCATGTCAGAGTGTGTCTGAGAGTGTCAGAATGTGTCAGAGAGTGTCAGAGAGTGATAGAGAGTGATAGAGAGTGATAGAGAGTGATAGAGATTTTCAGAGAGTGTCATTGAGTGATAGAGAGTGTCAGAGAGTGATAGAGTGTGATAGAGAGTGTCTGAGAGAGTCAGAGAGTGTCAGAGTGTGTCAGAGAGTGATAGAGAGTGTTATTGAGTGTCAGAGAGTGTCAGAGAGTGATAAAGAGTGATAGAGAGCGTCTGAGAGTGTCAGAGAGTGTCAGAGTGTGTCAGAGAGTGATAGAGAGTGTCTGAGAGTGTCTGAGAGTGTCAAAGAGTGTCAGAGAGTGTCTGAGAGCTTCAGAGAGTGTCAGAGAGTGTCTGAGAGCGTCAGAGAGTGTCTTAGAGCGTCAAAGAGCGTTCGAGTGTGATAGAGAGTGATAGAGAGTGCCTGAGAGTGTCTGAGAGTGTAAGAGAGTGTTTGCGAGTGTCAGAGAGTGTCTGAGAGTGACAGAGAGTGTCTGAGAGTGTCAGTGAGTGTCAGAGAGTGATAGAGAGTGATAGAGAGTGCCTGAGAGCGTCTGAGAGTGTAAGAGAGTGTTTGCGAGTGTCAGAGAGTGTCAGGGAGTGATAGAGAGTGATAGAGAGTGTCAGAGAGTGATAGAGAGTGATAGAGAGTGTCTGAGAGTGTCTGAGAGTGTCAGAGAGTGTCTGCGAGTGTCAGAGTGTTTCAGAGATTGATAGAGAGTGTCAGAGTGAGTGACAGAGTGTCTGAGTGTGTCAGAGAGTGTCAGAGAGTGATAGAGCGTGATAGAGAGTGTCAGAGAGTGTCAGAGATTGATAGAGAGTGATAGAGACTGTCAGAGAGTGTCAGAGAGTGATAGAGAGTGACAGAGAGTGCCAGAGAGTGATAGAGAGTGTCAGAGAGTGTCAGAGAGAGTCAGAGAGTGATAAAGAGTGATAGAGAGTGTCTGAGCGTGTCAGAGTGTGTTTGAGAGTGTCAGAATGTGTCAGAGAGTGTCATAGAGTGATAGAGAGTGATAGAGATTTTCAGAGAGTGTCATTGAGTGATAGAGAGTGTCAGAGAGTGATAGAGAGTGTCTGAGAGTGTCAGAGATTGATAGAGAGTGATAGAGACTGTCAGAGAGTGTCCGAGAGTGATAGAGAGTGATAGAGAGTGATAAAGAGTGATAGAGAGTGTCTGAGAGTGTCAGAGTGTGACTGAGAGTGTCAGAATGTGTCAGAGAGTGTCAGAGAGTGATAGAGAGTGATAGAGATTTTCAGAGAGTGTCATTGAGTGATAGAGAGTGTCAGAGAGTTTCCGAGAGTGATAGAGATTGTCAGAGAGTGAAAGAGAGTGTCAGAAAGTGATAGAGAGTGATAGAGAGTGTCAGAGAGTGTCAGAGAGTGATAAAGAGTGATAGAGAGCGTCTGAGAGTTTCAGAGAGTGTCAGAGTGTGTCAGAGAGTGATAGAGAGTGTCAGAGAGTGGCATTGAGTGATAGAGAGTGTCAGAGAGTTTCCGAGAGTGATAGAGATTGTCAGAGAGTGAAAGAGAGTGTCAGAAAGTGATAGAGAGTGATAGAGAGTGTCAGAGAGTGATAGAGAGTGATCGAGAGTGTCAGAGAGTGATAGAGAGTGATAGAGAGTGATAGTGAGTGTCAGAGAGTGATTAAGAGTGACAGGGAGTTTCAGAGAGTGTCATTGAGTGTCAGAGAGTGTCAGAGAGTTTCAGAGAGTGATAGAGAGAGTCAGAGATTGATAGAGAGTGATAGAGAGTGTCAGAGAGTGATCGAGAGTGATAGTGAGTGTCTGAGAGTGTCAGTGATTGATAGAGAGTGTCAGAGAGTGATAGGGAGTGTCAGAGAGTGTCAGAGCGTGATAGAGAGTGATAGAGAGTGTCAGAGAGTGTCAGAGAGTGTCTGAGAGAGTCTGAGAGTGTCAGAGTGTGTCAGAGAGTGATAAAGAGTGTCTGAGAGTGTCTGAGCGTGTCAGAGTGTGTCTGAGAGTGTCAGATATTGTCAGAGAGTGATAGAGAGTGTCTGCGAGTTTCAGAGTGTGTCAGAGAGTGTCAGAGAGCGATAGAGAGTGATAGAGAGTGTCATAGAGTGTCATTGAGTGATAGAGAGTGTCAGAGAGTGATCGAGAGTGTCAGAGAGTGATAGAGAGTGTCAGTGATTGATAGAGAGTGTCAGAGAGTGATTAAGAGGGTCAGTGAGTGTCAGAGAGTGACAGAGAGTGATAGAGAGTGTCTGAGAGTGTCTGAGAGTGTCAGAGAGTGTCAGAGAGTGTCAGAGAGTGTCTAAGAGTGTCAGAGAGTGTCAGAGAGCGATTGAGAGTGTCAGAGAGTGATAGAGAGTGATAGAGAGTCCCTGAGAGTGTCTGAGAGTGTAAGAGAGTGTCTGCGAGTGTTAGAGAGTGTCAGAGAGTGATAGAGAGTGATAGAGAGTGTCAGAGATTGATAGAGAGTGAAAGAGAGTGTCTGAGAGTGTCTGAGAGTGTCTGAGAGTGTCAGAGAGTGTCTGCGAGTGTCAGAGAGTTTCAGATATTGATAGAGAGTGTCAGAGTGTGTGACAGCGTGTCTGAGTGTGTCAGAGAGTGTCAGAGAGTGATAGAGAGTGTCAGAGAGTGTCAGAGATTGATAGAGAGTGATAGAGACTGTCAGAGATTGTCCGAGAGTGATAGAGAGTGATAAAGAGTGATAGAGAGTGTCTGAGAGTGTCAAAGTGTGTCTGAGAGTGTCAGAATGTGTCAGAGAGTGTCAGAGAGTGAGAGAGAGTGATAGAGATTTTCAGAGAGTGTCATTGAGTGATAGAGAGTGTCAGAGAGTGATAGAGAGTGATAGAGAGTGTCTGAGAGTGTCAGAGAGTGTCAGAGTGTGTCAGAGAGTGATAGAGAGTGTCACTGAGTGTCAGAGAGTGTCAGAGAGTGAGAGAGAGTGATTGAGTGTGTCTGAGAGTGTCAGAGAGTGTCAGAGAGTGATAGAGAGTGTCTGAGAGTGATAGAGAGTGTCTGAGAGTGTCTGAGAGTGTCTGAGAGCGTCAACGAGTGTCAGAGAGTGTCTGACAGCGTCAGAGAGTGTCAGAGAGTGTCAGAGAGCGATAGAGAGTGATTGAGTGTGTCTGAGTGTGTCAGAGAGTGTCAGCGAGTTATAGAGAGAATCTGAGAGAGATACAGAGTGTCTGAGAGTGTCTGAGAGTGTCAAAGTGTGTCAGAGAGTGTCTGAGAGCTTCAGAGAGTGTCAGAGAGTCTCTGAGAGCGTCAGAGAGTGTCTGAGAGCGTCAAAGAGCATTCGAGTGTGATAGAGAGTGATAGAGAGTGTCTGAGAGTGTCTGAGAGTGGCAGAGAGTGTCTGAGAGTGTCAGTGAGTGTCAGAGAGTGATAGAGAGTGATATAGAGTGCCTGAGAGTGTTTGAGAGTGTAAGAGAGTGTTTGCGAGTGTCAGAGAGTGTCAGAGAGTGATAGAGAGTGATAGAGAGTGTCAGAGAGTGATAGAGAGTGATAGAGAGAGTCTGAGAGTGTCAGTGAGTATCTGCGAGTGTCAGAGAGTGTCTGCGAGTGTCCGAGAGTTTCAGATATTGATAGAGAGTGTCGGAGTGAGTGACAGCGTGTCTGAGTGTGTCAGAGAGTGATAGAGAGTGATAGAGAGTGTCAGAGAGTGTCAGAGATTGATAGAGAGTGATAGAGACTGTCAGAGATTGTCCGAGAGTGATAGAGAGTGATAGAGAGTGATAAAGAGTGATAGAGAGTGTCTGAGAGTGTCAAAGTGTGTCTGAGAGTGTCAGAATGTGTCAGAGAGTGTCAGAGAGTGAGAGAGAGTGATAGAGATTTTCAGAGAGTGTCATTGAGTGATAGAGAGTGTCAGAGAGTGATAGAGAGTGATAGAGAGTGTCTGAGAGTGTCAGAGAGTGTCAGAGTGTGTCAGAGAGTGATAGAGAGTGTCACTGAGTGTCAGAGAGTGTCAGAGAGTGAGAGAGAGTGATTGAGTGTGTCTGAGAGTGTCAGAGAGTGTCAGAGAGTGATAGAGAGTGTCTGAGAGTGATAGAGAGTGTCTGAGAGTGTCTGAGAGTGTCTGAGAGCGTCAACGAGTGTCAGAGAGTGTCTGACAGCGTCAGAGAGTGTCAGAGAGTGTCAGAGAGTGATAGAGAGTGATTGAGTGTGTCTGAGTGTGTCAGAGAGTGTCAGCGAGTTATAGAGAGAATCTGAGAGAGATACAGAGTGTCTGAGAGTGTCTGAGAGTGTCAAAGTGTGTCAGAGAGTGTCTGAGAGCTTCAGAGAGTGTCAGAGAGTGTCTGAGAGCGTCAGAGAGTGTCTGAGAGCGTCAAAGAGCGTTCGAGTGTGATAGAGAGTGATAGAGAGTGTCTGAGAGTGTCTGAGAGTGTCTGAGAGTGGCAGAGAGTGTCTGAGAGTGTCAGTGAGTGTCAGAGAGTGATAGAGAGTGATTGAGAGTGCCTGAGAGTGTTTGAGAGTGTAAGAGAGTGTTTGCAAGTGTCAGAGAGTGTCAGAGAGTGATAGAGAGTGATAGAGAGTGTCAGAGAGTGATAGAGAGTGATAGAGAGTGTCTGAGAGTGTCAGAGAGTATCTGCGAGTGTCAGAGAGTTTCAGAGATTGATAGAGAGTGTCAGAGTGAGTGACAGAGTGTCTGAGTGTGTCAGAGAGAGTCAGAGAGTGATAAAGAGTGATAGAGAGTGTCTGAGAGTGTCAGAGTGTGTCTGAGAGTGTCAGAACGTGTCAGAGAGTGTCAGAGAGTGATAGAGAGTGATAGAGATTTTCAGAGAGTGTCATTGAGTGATAGAGAGTGATAGAGAGTGATCGAGAGTGTCTGAGAGTGTCTGAGAGTGTCAGAATGTGTCAGAGAGTGTCAGAGAGTGATAGAGAGTGATAGAGATGTTCAGAGAGTGTCATTGAGTGATAGAGAGTGTGAGAGAGTGATAGAGAGTGATCGAGAGTGTCTGAGAGTGTCAGAGAGTGTCAGAGTATGTCAGAGAGTGATAGAGAGTGTTATTGAGTGTCAGAGAGTGTCAGAGAGTGATAACGAGTGATAGAGAGCGACTGAGAGTGTCAGAGAGTGTCAGAGTGTGTCAGAGAGTGATAGAGAGTGTCAGAGAGTGGCATTGAGTGATCGAGAGTGTCAGAGAGTTTCCGAGAGTGATAGAGATTGTCAGAGAGTGAAAGATAGTGTCAGAAAGTGATAGAGAGTGATAGAGAGTGATAGAGAGTGATCGAGAGTGTCAGAGAGTGATAGAGAGTGATAGAGAGTGATAGTGAGTGTCAGAGAGTGATTAAGAGTGACAGGGAGTTTCAGAGAGTGTCATTGAGTGTCAGAGAGTTTCAGAGATTGATAGAGAGTGTCAGAGATTGATAGAGAGTGATAGAGAGTGTCAGAGAGTCATCGAGAGTGATAGTGAGTGTCTGAGAGTGTCAGTGATTGATAGAGAGTGTCAGAGAGTCATCGAGAGTGATAGTGAGTGTCTGAGAGTGTCAGTGATTGATAGAGAGTGTCAGAGAGTGATAGGGAGTGTCTGAGAGTGTCAGAGAGTGTCAGAGCGTGATAGAGAGTGATAGAGAGTGTCAGAGAGTGTCAGAGAGTGTCTGAGAGAGTCTGAGAGTGTCAGAGTGTGTCAGTGTGTGTCAGAGTGTGTCAGAGAGTGATAGAAAGCGTCAGAGAGTGTCATAGATTGATAGAGAGTGTCAGAGTGTGTCACAGAATGTCTGAGAGTATCAGAGATTGTCAGAGAGTGATAGAGAGTGTCTGCGAGTTTCAGAGTGTGTCAGAGAGTGTCAGAGAGCGATAGCGAGTGATGGAGAGTGTCATAGAGTGTCACTGTGTGATAGAGATTGTCAGAGAGTCATCGAGAATGTCAGAGAGTGATAGAGAGTGTCAGTGAGTGTCAGAGAGTGACAGAGAGTGATAGAGAGTGTCTGAGAGTGTCAGAGAGTGTCAGAGAGTGTCTAAGAGTGTCAGAGAGTGTCAGAGTGTGATAGAGAGTGATAGAGAGTGTCAGAGAGTGTCAGCCAGAGTTAGAGTATGTCAGAGAGTGACAGAGAGTGCCTGAGAATGTCAGACAGTGATAGAGAGTGTCAGAGAGTGTTAGAGAGTTTCTGAGAGTTTCAGAGAGTGACAGAGAGTTTCTGAGAGTGTCTGAGAATGTCAAAGAGTGTCAGAGAGTGTCTGAGAGCTTCAGAGAGTGTCAGAGAGTTTCTGAGAGCGTCAAAGAGTGTCTGAGAGCGTCAAAGGGCGTTCGAGTGTGATGGAGAGTGATAGAGAGTGTCTGAGAGTGGCTGAGAGTGACAGAGAGTGTCTGAGAGTGTCAGTGAGTGTCAGAGAGTGATAGAGAGTGCCAGAGAGTGTCAGAGAGAGTTAGAGAGTGTCAGAGAGTGATAGAGAGTGTCTGAGAATGTCAGGGAGTGATAGAGAGTGTCAGAGAGTGTTAGAGAGTTTCTGAGAGTGTCAGAGAGTGACAGAGAGTTTCTGAGAGTGTCAGAGAGTGTCAGAGAGTGATAGAGTGTGATCGAGAGTGATAGAGAGTGTCAGAGTATGTCAGAGAGTGTCAGAGAGTGATAGAGAGTGATAGAGAGCGTCAGAGAGTGTCATAGAGTGACAGAGAGTGTCAGAGTGTGTCACAGAATGTCTGAGAGCGTCAGAGAGTGTCTGAGAGCGTCAAAGGGCGTTCGAGTGTGATGGAGAGTGATAGAGAGTGGCTGAGAGTGACAGAGAGTGTCTGAGAGTGTCAGTGAGTGTCAGAGAGTGATAGAGAGTGTCAGAGAGTGTCAGAGAGAGTTAGAGAGTGTCAGAGAGTGATAGAGAGTGTCTGAGAATGTCAGGGAGTGATAGAGAGTGTCAGAGAGTGTTAGAGAGTTTCTGAGAGTGTCAGAGAGTGACAGAGAGTTTCTGAGAGTGTCAGAGAGTGTCAGAGAGTGATAGAGTGTGATCGAGAGTGATAGAGAGTGTCAGAGTGTGTCACAGAATGTCTGAGAGTATCAGAGATTGTCAGAGAGTGATAGAGAGTGTCTGCGAGTTTCAGAGTGTGTCAGAGAGTGTCAGAGAGCGATAGAGAGTGATGGAGAGTGTCATAGAGTGTCACTGTGTGATAGAGAGTGTCAGAGAGTCATCGAGAATGTCAGAGAGTGATAGAGAGTGTCAGTGAGTGTCAGAGAGTGACAGAGAGTGATAGAGAGTGTCTGAGAGTGTCTGAGAGTGTCAGAGAGTGTCAGAGAGTGTCTAAGAGTGTCAGAGAGTGTCAGAGTGTGATAGAGAGTGATAGAGAGTGTCAGAGTTTGATAGAGTGATAGAGAGTGTCTGAGAGTGTCTGTGAGTGTCAGAGAGTGTCTGCGAGTGTCAGAGAGTTTCAGAGATTGATAGAGAGTGTCAGAGTGAGTGACAGAGTGACAGAGAGTGTCTGAGAGTGTCAGTGAGTGTCAGAGAGTGATAGAGAGTGTCAGAGAGTGTCAGCCAGAGTTAGAGTATGTCAGAGAGTGATAGAGAGTGTCTGAGAATGTCAGACAGTGATAGAGAGTGTCAGAGTGTGTTAGAGAGTTTCTGAGAGTGTCAGAGAGTGACAGAGATTTTCTGAGAGTGTCTGAGAGTGTCAAAGAGTGTCAGAGAGTGTCTGAGAGCTTCAGAGAGTGTCAGAGAGTTTCTGAGAGCGTCAGAGAGTGTCTGAGAGCGTCAAAGGGCGTTCGAGTGTGATGGAGAGTGATAGAGAGTGTCTGAGAGTGGCTGAGAGTGACAGAGAGTGTCTGAGAGTGTCAGTGAGTGTCAGAGAGTGATAGAGAGTGTCAGAGAGTGTCAGAGAGAGTTAGAGAGTGTCAGAGAGTGATAGAGAGTGTCTGAGAATGTCAGGGAGTGATAGAGAGTGTCAGAGAGTGTTAGAGAGTTTCTGAGAGTGTCAGAGAGTGACAGAGAGTTTCTGAGAGTGTCAGAGAGTGTCAGAGAGTGATAGAGTGTGATCGAGAGTGATAGAGAGTGTCAGAGTATGTCAGAGAGTGTCAGAGAGTGATAGAGAGTGATAGAGAGCGTCAGAGAGTGTCATAGAGTGACAGAGAGTGTCAGAGTGTGTCACAGAATGTCTGAGAGTGTCAGAGAGTGTCAGTGAGTATCAGAGAGTGATAGAGAGTGATAGAGAGTGTCATAGAGTGTCATTGAGTCATAGAGAGTGTCAGAGAGCGTCAGAGAGTGATCGAGAGTGTCAGAGAGTGTCTGAGAGCGTCAGAAAGCGTCAGAGAGTGTCAGAGAGTGTCTGAGAGCGTCAGAGAGAGTCTGAGAGCGTCAAAGAGCTTTTGAATGTGATAGAGAGTGATAGAGAGTGTCTGAGAGTGACAGAGAGTGTCTGAGAGTGTCAGAGACTGACAGAGAGTGATAGAGAGTGTCAGAGAGTGTCAGAGAGAGTTAGAGAGTGTCAGAGAGTGATAGAGAGTGTCTGAGAAAGTCAGAGACTGATATAGAGTGTCAGAGAGTGATAGAGAGTGATAGAGAGTGTCAGAGAGTGTCATTGAGTGATAGAGAGTGTCAGAGAGCGTCAGAGAGTGATAGAGAGTGTCAGAGAATGATAGAGAGTTTCAGAGTGTGATAGAGAGTGATAGAGAGTGTCAGAGAGTGTCAGAGATTGATAGAGAGTGATAGAGAGTGTCTGAGAGTGTCAGAGAGTGTCAGAGTGTGTCAGAGAGTGTCAGAGAGTGATAGGGAGTGATAGAGAGTGTCAGAGAGTGATCGAGAGTGTCAGAGAGTGATAGAGAGTGTCAGTGATTGATAGAGAGTGTCAGAGAGTGATTAAGAGTGTCAGTGAGTTTCAGAGAGTGAGAGAGAGTGATAGAGAGTGTCTGAGAGTGTCAGAGAGTGTCAGAGAGTGTCAGAGAGTGTCAGAGAGTGATAGAGAGTGATAGAGAGTGTCAGAGATTGATAGAGAGTGATAGAGAGTGTCTGAGAGTGTCTGAGAGTGTCTGAGAGTGTCTGAGAGTGTCTGCGAGTGTCTGCGAGTGTCAGAGAGATTCAGAGATTGATAGAGAGTGTCAGAGTGAGTGACAGAGTGTCTCAGTGTGTCAGAGAGTGTCAGAGATTGATAGAGAGTGTCAGAGAGTGTCATAGATTGATAGAGAGTGATAGAGACTCTCAGAGAGTGTCAGAGATTGATAGAGAGTGATAGAGAGTGATAAAGAGTGATAGAGACTGTCTGAGAGTGTCAGAGTGTGTCTGGGAGTGTCAGAATGTGTCAGAGAGTGTCAGAGAGTGATAGAGAGTGATAGAGATTTTCAGAGAGTGTCATTGAGTGATAGAGAGTGTCAGAGAGTGATAGAGAGTGATAGAGTGTCTGAGAGTGTCAGAGAGTGTCAGAGTGTGTCAGAGAGTGATAGAGAGTGTTATTGAGTGTCAGAGAGTGATAGAGAGTAATTGAGTGTGTCTGAGAGTGTCAGAGAGTGTCAGAGTGTGATAGAGAGTGTTAGAGAGTGTCTGAGAGTGTCTGAGAGTGTATGAGAGTGTCTGAGAGTGTCAAAGAGTGTCAGAGAGTGTCTGAGAGCTTCAGAGAGTGTCAGAGAGTGTCTGAGAGCGTCAGAGAATGTCTGAGAGCGTCAAAGAGCGTTCGAGTGTGATAGAGAGTGATAGAGAGTGTCTGAGAGTGTCTGAGAGTGACAGAGAGTGTCTGAGAGTGTCAGTGAGTGTCAGAGAGTGATAGAGAGTGTCAGTGAGTGTCAGAGAGAGTTAGAGAGTGTCAGAGAGTGATAGAGAGTGTCTGAGAATGTGAGAGAGTGATAGAGAGTGTCAGAGAGTGTTAGAGAGTTTCTGAGAGTGTCAGAGAGTGACAGAGAGTTTCTGAGAGTGTCTGAGAGTGTCAGAGTGTTCGAGTGTGATAGAGAGTGATAGAGAGTGTCTGAGAGTGTCTGAGAGTGTCAGTGAGTGTCAGAGAGTGATAGAGAGTGTCTGAGAGCGTCAGAGAGTGTCTGAGAGAGTCTGAGAGTGTCTGAGAGTGTCTGCGAGTATCTGCGAGTGTCAGAGAGTTTCAGAGATTGATAGAGAGTGTCAGAGTGAGTAACAGAGTGTCTGAGTGTGTCAGAGAGTGTCAGAGAGTGATAGAGAGTGATAGAGAGTGTCAGAGAGTGTCAGAGATTGATAGAGAGTGATAGAGACTCTCAGAGAGTGTCAGAGAGTGATGGAGAGTGATAGAGAGTGATAAAGAGTGATAGAGACTGTCTGAGAGTGTCAGAGTGTGTCTGAGAGTGTCAGAATGTGTCAGAGAGTGTCAGAGAGTGTCAGAGAGTGATAGAGAGTGATAGAGATTTTCAGAGAATGTCATTGAGTGATAGAGAGTGTCAGAGAGTGTCAGAGAGTGATAGAGAGTGATTGAGTGTGCCTGAGAGTGCCAGAGAGTGATAGAGAGTGATAGTGAGTGATAAAGAGTGATAGAGACTGTCTGAGAGTTTCAGAGTGTGTCAGAGAGTGTCAGAGAGCGATAGAGAGTGATAGAGAGTGTCATAGAGTGTCACTGAGTGATAGAGAGTGTCAGAGAGTGATCGAGAGTGACAGAGAGTGATAGAGAGTGTCAGTGATTGATAGAGAGTGTCAGAGAGTGATTAAGAGTGTCAGTGAGTGTCAGAGAGTCACAGAGAGTGATAGAGAGTGTCTGAGAGTGTCTGAGAGTGTCAGAGAGTGTCAGAGAGTGTCAGAGAGTGTCAGAGAGTGTCAGAGAGTGTCAGAGTGTGATAGAGAGTGATAGAGAGTGTCAGAGATTGATAGAGAGTGATAGAGAGTGTCTGAGAGTGTTTGAGAGTGTCAGAGAGTGTCTGCGAGTGTCAGAATGTGTCAGAGAGTGTCAGAGAGTGATAGAGAGTGATAGAGATTTTCAGAGAGTGTCATTGAGTGATAGAGAGTGTCAGAGAGTGATAGAGAGTGATAGAGTGTCTGAGAGTGTCAGAGAGTGTCAGAGTGTGTCAGAGAGTGATAGAGAGTGTTATTGAGTGTCAGAGAGTGATAGAGAGTAATTGAGTGTGTCTGAGAGTGTCAGAGAGTGTCAGAGTGTGATAGAGAGTGTCTGAGAGTGTTAGAGAGTGTCTGAGAGTGTATGAGAGTGTCTGAGAGTGTCAAAGAGTGTCAGAGAGTGTCTGAGAGCTTCAGAGAGTGTCAGAGAGTGTCTGAGAGCGTCAGAGAATGTCTGAGAGCGTCAAAGAGCGTTCGAGTGTGATAGAGAGTGATAGAGAGTGTCTGAGAGTGTCTGAGAGTGACAGAGAGTGTCTGAGAGTGTCAGTGAGTGTCAGAGAGTGATAGAGAGTGTCAGTGAGTGTCAGAGAGAGTTAGAGAGTGTCAGAGAGTGATAGAGAGTGTCTGAGAATGTGAGAGAGTGATAGAGAGTGTCAGAGTGTGTTCGAGAGTTTCTGAGAGTGTCAGAGAGTGACAGAGAGTTTCTGAGAGTGTCTGCGAGTGTCAGAGTGTTCGAGTGTGATAGAGAGTGATAGAGAGTGTCTGAGAGTGTCTGAGAGTGTCAGTGAGTGTCAGAGAGTGATAGAGAGTGTCTGAGAGCGTCAGAGAGTGTCTGAGAGAGTCTGAGAGTGTCTGAGAGTGTCTGCGAGTATCTGCGAGTGTCAGAGAGTTTCAGAGATTGATAGAGAGTGTCAGAGTGAGTAACAGAGTGTCTGAGTGTGTCAGAGAGTGTCAGAGAGTGATAGAGAGTGATAGAGAGTGTCAGAGAGTGTCAGAGATTGATAGAGAGTGATAGAGACTCTCAGAGAGTGTCAGAGAGTGATGGAGAGTGATAGAGAGTGATAAAGAGTGATAGAGACTGTCTGAGAGTGTCAGAGTGTGTCTGAGAGTGTCAGAATGTGTCAGAGAGTGTCAGAGAGTGTCAGAGAGTGATAGAGAGTGATAGAGATTTTCAGAGAATGTCATTGAGTGATAGAGAGTGTCAGAGAGTGTCAGAGAGTGATAGAGAGTGATTGAGTGTGCCTGAGAGTGCCAGAGAGTGATAGAGAGTGATAGTGAGTGATAAAGAGTGATAGAGACTGTCTGAGAGTTTCAGAGTGTGTCAGAGAGTGTCAGAGAGCGATAGAGAGTGATAGAGAGTGTCATAGAGTGTCACTGAGTGATAGAGAGTGTCAGAGAGTGATCGAGAGTGACAGAGAGTGATAGAGAGTGTCAGTGATTGATAGAGAGTGTCAGAGAGTGATTAAGAGTGTCAGTGAGTGTCAGAGAGTGACAGAGAGTGATAGAGAGTGTCTGAGAGTGTCTGAGAGTGTCAGAGAGTGTCAGAGAGTGTCAGAGAGTGTCAGAGAGTGTCTAAGAGTGTCAGAGAGTGTCAGAGTGTGATAGAGAGTGATAGAGAGTGTCAGAGATTGATAGAGAGTGATAGAGAGTGTCTGAGAGTGTTTGAGAGTGTCAGAGAGTGTCTGCGAGTGTCAGAGAGTTTCAGAGATTGATAGAGAGTGTCAGAGTGAGTGACAGAGTGACAGAGAGTGTCAGTGAGTGTCAGAGAGTGATAGTGTCAGAGAGTGTCAGAGAGAGTTAGAGTGTGTCAGAGAGTGATAGAGAGTGTCTGAGAATGTCAAAGAGTGATAGAGCGTGTCAGAGAGTGTTAGAGAGTTTCTGAGAGTGTCAGAGAGTGACAGAGAGTTTCTGAGAGTGTCTGAGAGTGTCAAAGAGTGTCAGAGAGTGTCTGAGAGCTTCAGAGAGTGTCAGAGAGTTTCTGAGAGCGTCAGAGAGTGTCTGAGAGCGTCAAAGAGCGTTCGAGTGTGATGGAGAGTGATAGAGAGTGTCTGAGAGTGGCTGAGAGTGACAGAGAGTGTCTGAGAGTGTCAGTGAGTGTCAGAGAGTGATAGAGAGTGTCAGAGAGTGTCAGAGAGAGTTAGAGAGTGTCAGAGAGTGATAGAGAGTGTCTGAGAATGTCAGAGAGTGATAGAGAGTGTCAGAGAGTGTTAGAGAGTTTCTGAGAGTGTCAGAGAGTGACAGAGAGTTTCTGAGAGTGTCAGAGAGTGTCAGAGAGTGATAGAGTGTGATCGAGAGTGATAGAGAGTGTCAGAGTATGTCAGAGAGTGTCAGAGAGTGATAGAGAGTGATAGAGAGCGTCAGAGAGTGTCATAGAGTGACAGAGAGTGTCAGAGTGTGTCACAGAATGTCTGAGAGTGTCAGAGAGTGTCAGTGAGTATCAGAGAGTGATAGAGAGTGTCATAGAGTGTCATTGAGTCATAGAGAGTGTCAGAGAGCGTCAGAGAGTGATCGAGAGTGTCAGAGAGTGTCTGAGAGCGTCAGAGAGAGTCTGAGAGCGTCAAAGAGCTTTTGAATGCGATAGAGAGTGATAGAGAGTGTCTGAGAGTGACAGAGAGTGTCTGAGAGTGTCAGAGACTGTCAGAGAGTGATAGAGAATGTCAGAGAGTATCAGAGAGAGTTAGAGAGTGTCAGAGAGTGATAGAGAGTGTCTGAGAATGTCAGAGAGTGATATAGAGTGTCAGAGAGTGATAGAGAGTGATAGAGCGTGTCAGAGAGTGTCATTGAGTGATAGAGAGTGTCAGAGAGCGTCAGAGAGTGATCGAGAGTGTCAGAGAGTGATAGAGAGTGTCAGAGAATGATAGAGAGTTTCAGAGTGTGATAGTGAGTGATAGAGTGTGTCAGAGAGTGATTAAGAGTGTCTGAGAGTGTCTGAGAGCGTCAGAGAGTGTCTGAGAGGGTCAGAGTGTGACAGAGATTGATAAAGAGTGATAGAGAGTGTCTGAGAGTGTCAGAGAGTGTCAGAGTGTGTCAGAGAGTGTCAGAGAGTGATAGGGAGTTATAGAGAGTGATAGAGAGTGTCAGAGAGTGATCGAGAGTGTCAGAGAGTGATAGAGAGTGTCAGTGATTGATAGAGAGTGTCAGAGAGTGATTAAGAGTGTCAGTGAGTTTCAGAGAGTGAGAGAGAGTGATAGAGAGTGTCTGAGAGTGTTTGAGAGTGTCAGAGAGTGTCAGAGAGTGTCAGAGAGCGTCAGAGAGTGATAGAGAGTGATAGAGAGTGTCAGAGATTGATAGAGAGTGATAGAGAGTGTCTGAGAGTGTCTGAGAGTGTCTGAGAGTGTCTGCGAGTGTCTGCGAGTGTCAGAGAGTTTCAGAGATTGATAGAGAGTGTCAGAGTGAGTGACAGAGTGTCTGAGTGTGTCAGAGAGTGTCAGAGAGTGATAGAGAGTGATAGAGAGTGTCAGAGAGTGTCATAGATTGATAGAGAGTGATAGAGACTCTCAGAGAGTGTCAGAGAGTGATAGAGAGTGATAGAGAGTGATAAAGAGTGATAGAGACTGTCTGAGAGTGTCAGAGTGTGTCTGAGAGTGTCAGAATGTGTCAGAGAGTGTCAGAGAGTGTCAGAGAGTGTCAGAGAGTGAGAGAGAGTGATAGAGATTTTCAGAGAGTGTCATTGAGTGATAGAGAGTGTCAGAGAGTGATAGAGAGTGATAGAGTGTCTGAGAGTGTCAGAGAGTGTCAGAGTGTGTCAGAGAGTGATAGAGAGTATTATTGAGTGTCAGAGAGTGTCAGAGAGTGATAGAGAGTGATTGAGTGTGTCTGAGAGTGTCAGAGAGTGTCAGAGAGTGATAGAGAGTGTTTGAGAGTGTTAGAGAGTGTCTGAGAGTGTATGAGAGTGTCTGAGAGTGTCAAAGAGTGTCAGAGAGTGTCTGAGAGCTTCAGAGAGTGTCAGAGAGTGTCTGAGAGCGTCAGAGAGTGATGGAGAGTGTCAGTGATTGATAGAGAGTGTCAGAGAGTGATTAAGAGTGTCAGTGAGTTTCAGAGAGTGAGAGAGAGTGATAGGGAGTTATAGAGAGTGTCAGATAGTAATCGAGAGTGTCAGAGAGTGATAGAGAGTGTCAGTGATTGATAGAGAGTGTCAGAGAGTGATTAAGAGTGTCAGTGAGTTTCAGAGAGTGAGAGAGAGTGATAGAGAGTGATAGAGAGTGTCTGAGAGTGTCAGAGAGTGTCAGAGAGTGTCAGAGAGTGTCAGAGAGTGATAGAGAGTGATAGAGAGTGTCAGAGATTGATAGAGAGTGATAGAGAGTGTCTGAGAGTGTCTGAGAGTGTCTGAGAGTGTCTGCGAGTGTCTGCGAGTGTCAGAGAGTTTCAGAGATTGATAGAGAGTGTCAGAGTGAGTGACAGAGTGTCTGAGTGTGTCAGAGAGTGTCAGAGAGTGATAGAGAGTGATAGAGAGTGTCAGAGAGTGTCATAGATTGATAGAGAGTGATAGAGACTCTCAGAGACTGTCAGAGAGTGATAGAGAGTGATAGAGAGTGATAAAGAGTGATAGAGACTGTCTGAGAGTGTCAGAGTGTGTCTGAGAGTGTCAGAATGTGTCAGAGAGTGTCAGAGAGTGTCAGAGAGTGATAGAGAGTGATAGAGATTTTCAGAGAGTGTCATTGAGTGATAGAGAGTGTCAGAGAGTGATAGAGAGTGATAGAGTGTCTGAGAGTGTCAGAGAGTGTCAGAGTTTGTCAGAGAGTGATAGAGAGTGTTATTGAGTGTCAGAGAGTGTCAGAGTGTGATAGAGAGTGATTGAGTGTGTCTGAGAGTGTCAGAGAGTGTCAGAGAGTGATAGAGAGTGTCTGAGAGTGTTAGAGAGTGTCTGAGAGTGTATGAGAGTGTCTGAGAGTGTCAAAGAGTGTCAGAGAGTGTCTGAGAGCTTCAGAGAGTGTCAGAGAGTGTCTGAGAGCGTCAGAGAATGTCTGAGAGTGTCAGTGAGTGTCAGAGAGAGTTAGAGAGTGTCAGAGAGAGATAGAGAGTGTCTGAGAATGTGAGAGAGTGATAGAGAGTGTCAGAGAGTGTTAGAGAGTTTCTGAGAGTGTCAGAGAGTGACAGAGAGTTTCTGAGAGTGTCTGAGAGTGTCAGAGTGTTCGAGTGTGATAGAGAGTGATAGAGAGTGTCTGAGAGTGTCTGAGAGTGTCAGTGAGTGTCAGAGAGTGATAGAGAGTGTCTGAGAGCGTCAGAGAGTGTCTGAGAGAGTCTGAGAGTGTCTGAGAGTGTCTGCGAGTATCTGCGAGTGTCAGAGAGTTTCAGAAATTGATAGAGAGTGGCAGAGTGAGTGACAGAGTGTCTGAGTGTGTCAGAGAGTGTCAGAGTGTGATAGAGAGTGATAGAGAGTGTCAGAGAGTGTCAGAGATTGATAGAGAGTGATAGAGACTCTCAGAGAGTGTCAGAGAGTGATGGAGAGTGATAGAGAGTGATAAAGAGTGATAGAGACTGTCTGAGAGTGTCAGAGTGTGTCTGAGAGTGTCAGAATGTGTCAGAGAGTGTCAGAGAGTGTCAGAGAGTGATAGAGAGTGATAGAGATTTTCAGAGAGTGTCATTGAGTGATAGAGAGTGTCAGAGAGTGATAGAGAGTGATAGAGTGTCTGAGAGTGTCAGAGAGTGTCAGAGTGTGTCAGAGAGTGATAGAGAGTGTTATTGAGTGTCAGAGAGTGTCAGAGAGTGCTAGAGAGTGATTGAGTGTGTCTGAGAGTGCCAGAGAGTGATAGAGAGTGATAGAGAGTGATACAGAGTGATAGAGACTGTCTGAGAGTTTCAGAGTGTGTCAGAGAGTGTCAGAGAGCGATAGAGAGTGATAGAGAGTGTCATAGAGTGTCACTTAGTGATAGAGAGTGTCAGAGAGTGATCGAGAGTGTCAGAGAGTGATAGAGAGTGTCAGTGATTGATAGAGAGTGTCAGAGAGTGATTAAGAGTGTCAGTGAGTGTCAGAGAGTGACAGAGAGTGATAGAGAGTGTCTGAGAGTGTCAGAGAGTGTCAGAGAGTGTCAGAGAGTGTCAGAGAGTGTCTAAGAGTGTCAGAGAGTGTCAGAGTGTGATAGAGAGTGATAGAGAGTGTCAGAGATTGATAGAGAGTGATAGAGAGTGTCTGAGAGTGTTTGAGAGTGTCAGAGAGTGTCTGCGAGTGTCAGAGAGTTTCAGAGATTGATAGAGAGTGTCAGAGTGAGTGACAGAGTGACAGCGAGTGTCAGTGAGTGTCAGAGAGTGATAGAGAGTGTCAGAGAGTGTCAGAGAGAGTTAGAGTGTGTCAGAGAGTGATAGAGTGTGTCTGAGAATGTCAAAGAGTGATAGAGCGTGTCAGAGAGTGTTAGAGAGTGACAGAGAGTTTCTGAGAGTGTCTGAGAGTGTCAAAGAGTGTCAGAGAGTGTCTGAGAGCTTCAGAGAGTGTCAGAGAGTTTCTGAGAGCGTCAGAGAGTGTCTGAGAGCGTCAAAGAGCGTTCGAGTGTGATGGAGAGTGATAGAGAGTGTCTGAGAGTGGCTGAGAGTGACAGAGAGTGTCTGAGAGTGTCAGTGAGTGTCAGAGAGTGATAGAGAGTGTCAGAGAGTGTCAGAGAGAGTTAGAGAGTGTCAGAGAGTGATAGAGAGTGTCTGAGAATGTCAGAGAGTGATAGAGAGTGTCAGAGAGTGTTAGAGAGTTTCTGAGAGTGTCAGAGAGTGACAGAGAATTTCTGAGAGTGTCAGAGAGTGTCAGAGAGTGATAGAGTGTGATCGAGAGTGATAGAGAGTGTCAGAGTATGTCAGAGAGTGTCAGAGAGTGATAGAGAGTGATAGAGAGCGTCAGAGAGTGTCATAGAGTGACAGAGAGTGTCAGAGTGTGTCACAGAATGTCTGAGAGTGTCAGAGAGTGTCAGTGAGTATCAGAGAGTGATAGAGAGTGATAGAGAGTGGCATAGATTGTCATTGAGTCATAGAGAGTGTCAGAGAGCGTCAGAGAGTGATCGAGAGTGTCTGAGAGTGTCAAAGAGTGTCAGAGAGTGTCTGAGAGCTTCAGAGAGTGTCAGCGAGTTTCTGAGAGCGTCAGAGAGTGTCTGAGAGCGTCAAAGAGCGTTCGAGTGTGATGGAGAGTGATAGAGAGTGTCTGAGAGTGGCTGAGAGTGACAGAGAGTGTCTGAGAGTGTCAGTGAGTGTCAGAGAGTGATAGAGAGTGTCAGAGAGTGTCAGAGAGAGTTAGAGAGTGTCAGAGAGTGATAGAGAGTGTCTGAGAATGTCAGAGAGTGATAGAGAGTGTCAGAGAGTGTTAGAGAGTTTCTGAGAGTGTCAGAGAGTGACAGAGAATTTCTGAGAGTGTCAGAGAGTGTCAGAGAGTGATAGAGTGTGATCGAGAGTGATAGAGAGTGTCAGAGTATGTCAGAGAGTGTCAGAGAGTGATAGAGAGTGATAGAGAGCGTCAGAGAGTGTCATAGAGTGACAGAGAGTGTCAGAGTGTGTCACAGAATGTCTGAGAGTGTCAGAGAGTGTCAGTGAGTATCAGAGAGTGATAGAGAGTGATAGAGAGTGTCATAGAGTGTCATTGAGTCATAGAGAGTGTCAGAGAGCGTCAGAGAGTGATCGAGAGTGTCAGAGAGTGTCTGAGAGCGTCAGAAAGCGTCAGAGAGTGTCAGAGAGTGTCTGAGAGCGTCAGAGAGAGTCTGAGAGCGTCAAAGAGCTTTTGAATGCGATATAGAGTGATAGAGAGTGTCTGAGAGTGACAGAGAGTGTCTGAGAGTGTCAGAGACTGTCAGAGAGTGATAGAGAGTGTCAGGGAGTGTCAGAGAGAGTTAGAGAGTGTCAGAGAGTGATAGAGAGTGTCTGAGAATGTCAGAGAGTGATATAGAGTGTCAGAGAGTGATAGAGAGTGATAGAGCGTGTCAGAGAGTGTCATTGAGTGATAGAGAGTGTCAGAGAGCGTCAGAGAGTGATCGAGAGTGTCAGAGAGTGTCAGAGAATGATAGAGAGTTTCAGAGTGTGATATTGAGTGTTAGAGTGTGTCAGAGAGTGATTAAGAGTGTCTGAGAGTGTCTGAGAGTGTCAGAGAGTGTCTGAGAGTGTCAGAGAGTGTCAGAGATTGATAAAGAGTGATAGAGAGTGTCTGAGAGTGTCAGAGAGTGTCAGAGTGTGTCAGAGAGTGTCGGAGAGTGATAGGGAGTGATAGAGAGTGTCAGAGAGTGATCGAGAGTGTCAGAGAGTGATAGAGAGTGTCAGTGATTGATAGAGAGTGTCAGAGAGTGATTAAGAGTGTCAGTGAGTTTCAGAGAGTGAGAGAGAGTGATAGAGAGTGTCTGAGAGTGTCTGAGAATGTCAGAGAGTGTCAGAGAGTGTCAGAGAGTGATAGAGAGTGATAGAGAGAGTCAGAGATTGATAGAGAGTGATAGAGATTGTCTGAGAGTGTCTGAGAGTGTCTGAGAGTGTCTGCGAGTGTCTGCGAGTGTCAGAGAGTTTCAGAGATTGATAGAGAGTGTCAGAGTGAGTGACAGAGTGTCTGAGTGTGTCAGAGAGTGTCAGAGAGTGATAGAGAGTGATAGAGAGTGTCAGAGAGTGTCATAGATTGATAGAGAGTGATAGAGACTCTCAGAGAGTGTCAGAGAGTGATAGAGAGTGATAAAGAGTGATAGAGACTGTCTGAGAGTGTCAGAGTGTGTCTGAGAGTGTCAGAATGTGTCAGAGAGTGTCAGAGAGTGTCAGAGAGTGATAGAGAGTGATAGAGATTTTCAGAGAGTGTCATTGAGTGATAGAGAGTGTCAGAGAGTGATAGAGAGTGATAGAGTGTCTGAGAGTGTCAGAGAGTGTCAGAGTGTGTCAGAGAGTGATAGAGAGTGTTATTGAGTGTCAGAGAGTGTCAGAGAGTGATAGAGAGTGATTGAGTGTGTCTGAGAGTGTCAGAGAGTGTCAGAGAGTGATAGAGAGTGTCTGAGAGTGTTAGAGAGTGTCTGAGAGTGTATGAGAGTGTCTGAGAGTGTCAAAGAGTGTCAGAGAGTGTCTGAGAGCTTCAGAGAGTGTCAGAGAGTGTCTGAGAGCGTCAGAGAAGGTCTGAGAGCGTCAAAGAGCGTTCGAGTGTGATAGAGAGTGATAGAGAGTGTCTGAGATTGTCTGAGAGTGACAGAGAGTGTCTGAGAGTGTCAGTGAGTATCAGAGAGTGATAGAGAGTGTCAGTGAGTGTCAGAGAGAGTTAGAGAGTGTCAGAGAGTGATAGAGAGTGTCTGAGAATGTGAGAGAGTGATAGAGAGATTCAGAGAGTGTTAGAGAGTTTCTGAGAGTGTAAGAGAGTGACAGAGAGTTTCTGAGAGTGTCTGAGAGTGTCAGCGTGTTCGAGTGTGATAGAGAGTGATAGAGAGTGTCTGAGAGTGTCTGAGAGTGTCAGTGAGTGTCAGAGAGTGATAGAGAGTGTCTGAGAGCGTCAGAGAGTGTCTGAGAGAGTCAAAGAGCGTTCGAGTGTGATAGAGAGTGATAGAGAGTGTCTGAGAGTGTCTGAGAGTGACAGAGAGAGTCTGAGAGTGTCAGTGAGTGTCAGAGAGTGATAGAGAGTGTCAGAGAGTGTCAGAGAGAGTTAGAGAGTGTCAGAGAGTGATAGAGAGTGTCTGAGAATGTCAGAGAGTGATAGAGAGTGTCAGAGAGTGTTGGAGAGTTTCTGAGAGTGTCAGAGAGTGACAGAGAGTGTCAGAGAGTGTCAGAGAGTGTCAGAGAGTGATGGAGAGTGATAGATAGTGTCAGAGAGAGTCAGAGAATGATAGAGAGTGATAGGGAGTGCCAGAGAGTGTCATTAAGTGTCCGAGAGTGTCAGAGAGTTACAGAGAGTGACAGAGAGTGTCAGAGAGTGATAGAGAGTGTCAGAGCGTTTCAGAGAGTGATAGAGCGTGATAGAGAGTGTCAGAGTGTGTCAGAGTGTGTCAGAGAGTGATAGAGAGTGATAGAGAGCGTCAGAGAGTGTCATAGATTGATAGAGAGTGTCAGAGTGTGTCACAGAATGTCTGAGAGTGTCAGAGATTGTCAGAGAGTGATAAAGAGTGTCTGAGAGTTTCAGAGTGTGTCAGAGAGTGTCAGAGAGCAATAGAGAGTGATAGAGAGTGTCATAGAGTGTCATTGAGTGATAGAGAGTGTCAGAGAGTGATCGAGAGTATCAGAGAGTGATAGAGAGTGTCAGTGATTGATAGAGAGTGTCAGAGAGTGATTAAGAGTGTCAGTGAGTGTCAGAGAGTGATAGAGAGTGTCAGAGAGTGTCTGAGAGTTTCTGAGATTGTCAGAGAGTGTCAGAGAGTGTCTAAGAGTGTCAGAGAGTGTCTAAGAGTGTCAGAGAGCGATTGAGAGTGTCAGAGAGTGATAGAGAGTGTCATTGAGCGATAGAGAGTGTCAGAGAGCATCAGAGAGTGATCGAGAGTGTCAGAGAGTGATAGAGAGTGTCACAGAATGATAGAGAGTTTCAGAGTGTGATAGAGAGTGATAGAGAGTGTCAGAGAGTGATTAAGAGTGTCTGAGAGTGTCAGAGAGTGTCTGAGAGTGTCAGAGAGTGTCAGAGAGTGATAAAGAGTGATAGAGAGTGTCTGTGAGTGTCAGAGAGTGATAGGGAGTGATAGAGAGTGACAGAAAGTGATGGAGAGTGATAGATAGTGTCAGAGCGTGTCAGAGAATGATAGAGAGTGATAGGGAGTGTCAGAGTGTGTCATTGAGTGTCCGAGAGTGTCAGAGAGTTACAGAGAGTGACAGAGAGTGTCAGAGAGTGATAGAGAGAGTCAGAATGTGATAGAGAGCGTCAGAGCGTTTCAGAAAGTGATAGAGGGTGATAGAGAGTGTCAGAGTGTGTCAGAGTCTGTCAGAGAGTGATAGAGAGTGATAGAGAGCGTCAGAGAGTGTCATAGATTGATAGAGAGTGTCAGTGTGTGTCACAGAATGTCTGAGAGTGTCAGAGATTGTCAGAGAGTGATAGAGAGTGTCTGAGAGTTTCAGAGTGTGCCAGAGAGTGTCAGAGAGCGATAGAGAGTGAAAGAGAGTGTCATAGAGTGTCATTGAGTGATAGAGAGTGTCAGAGAGTGATAGAGAGTGTCAGAGAGTGATAGAGAGTGTCAGAGAGTGATAGAGAGTGTCAGTGATTGATAGAGAGTGTCAGAGAGTGATTAAGAGTGTCAGTGAGTGTCAGAGAGTGATAGAGAGTGTCTGAGAGTGTCTGAGAGTGTCAGAGAGTGTCAGAGAGTGTCAGAGAGCGATTGAGAGTGTCAGAGAGTGATAGAGAGTGATAGAGAGTGCCTGAGAGTGTCCGAGAGTGTAAGAGAGTCTCTGCGAGTGTCAGAGAGTGTCAGAGAGTGATAGAGAGTGATAGAGAGTGTCAGAGAGTGATAGAGAGTGATAGAGAATGTCTGATAGGGTCAGAGAGTGATAGAGAGTGTCAGAGAGTGATTAAGAGTGTCAGAGAGTGATAGAGAGTGTCTGAGAGTGTCAGAGAGTGTCTGCGAGTGTCAGAGAGTGATAGAGAGTGATATAGAGTGTCAGAGAGTGATAGAGTGTGACAGAGAGAGTCTGAGAGTGTCAGTGAGTGTCAGAGAGTGATAGAGAGTGTCAGAGAGTGTCAGAGAGAGTTAGAGAGTGTCAGAGAGTGATAGAGAGTGTCTGAGAATGTCAGAGAGTGATAGAGAGTGTCAGAGAGTGTTGGAGAGTTTCTGAGAGTGTCAGAGAGTGACAGAGAGTGTCAGAGAGTGTCAGAGAGTGTCAGAGAGTGATGGAGAGTGATAGATAGTGTCAGAGAGAGTCAGAGAATGATAGAGAGTGATAGGGAGTGCCAGAGAGTGTCATTAAGTGTCCGAGAGTGTCAGAGAGTTACAGAGAGTGACAGAGAGTGTCAGAGAGTGATAGAGAGTGTCAGAGCGTTTCAGAGAGTGATAGAGCGTGATAGAGAGTGTCAGAGTGTGTCAGAGTGTGTCAGAGAGTGATAGAGAGTGATAGAGAGCGTCAGAGAGTGTCATAGATTGATAGAGAGTGTCAGAGTGTGTCACAGAATGTCTGAGAGTGTCAGAGATTGTCAGAGAGTGATAAAGAGTGTCTGAGAGTTTCAGAGTGTGTCAGAGAGTGTCAGAGAGCAATAGAGAGTGATAGAGAGTGTCATAGAGTGTCATTGAGTGATAGAGAGTGTCAGAGAGTGATCGAGAGTATCAGAGAGTGATAGAGAGTGTCAGTGATTGATAGAGAGTGTCAGAGAGTGATTAAGAGTGTCAGTGAGTGTCAGAGAGTGATAGAGAGTGTCAGAGAGTGTCTGAGAGTTTCTGAGATTGTCAGAGAGTGTCAGAGAGTGTCTAAGAGTGTCAGAGAGTGTCTAAGAGTGTCAGAGAGCGATTGAGAGTGTCAGAGAGTGATAGAGAGTGTCATTGAGCGATAGAGAGTGTCAGAGAGCATCAGAGAGTGATCGAGAGTGTCAGAGAGTGATAGAGAGTGTCACAGAATGATAGAGAGTTTCAGAGTGTGATAGAGAGTGATAGAGAGTGTCAGAGAGTGATTAAGAGTGTCTGAGAGTGTCAGAGAGTGTCTGAGAGTGTCAGAGAGTGTCAGAGAGTGATAAAGAGTGATAGAGAGTGTCTGTGAGTGTCAGAGAGTGATAGGGAGTGATAGAGAGTGACAGAAAGTGATGGAGAGTGATAGATAGTGTCAGAGCGTGTCAGAGAATGATAGAGAGTGATAGGGAGTGTCAGAGTGTGTCATTGAGTGTCCGAGAGTGTCAGAGAGTTACAGAGAGTGACAGAGAGTGTCAGAGAGTGATAGAGAGAGTCAGAATGTGATAGAGAGCGTCAGAGCGTTTCAGAAAGTGATAGAGGGTGATAGAGAGTGTCAGAGTGTGTCAGAGTCTGTCAGAGAGTGATAGAGAGTGATAGAGAGCGTCAGAGAGTGTCATAGATTGATAGAGAGTGTCAGTGTGTGTCACAGAATGTCTGAGAGTGTCAGAGATTGTCAGAGAGTGATAGAGAGTGTCTGAGAGTTTCAGAGTGTGCCAGAGAGTGTCAGAGAGCGATAGAGAGTGAAAGAGAGTGTCATAGAGTGTCATTGAGTGATAGAGAGTGTCAGAGAGTGATAGAGAGTGTCAGAGAGTGATAGAGAGTGTCAGAGAGTGATAGAGAGTGTCAGTGATTGATAGAGAGTGTCAGAGAGTGATTAAGAGTGTCAGTGAGTGTCAGAGAGTGATAGAGAGTGTCTGAGAGTGTCTGAGAGTGTCAGAGAGTGTCAGAGAGTGTCAGAGAGCGATTGAGAGTGTCAGAGAGTGATAGAGAGTGATAGAGAGTGCCTGAGAGTGTCCGAGAGTGTAAGAGAGTCTCTGCGAGTGTCAGAGAGTGTCAGAGAGTGATAGAGAGTGATAGAGAGTGTCAGAGAGTGATAGAGAGTGATAGAGAATGTCTGATAGGGTCAGAGAGTGATAGAGAGTGTCAGAGAGTGATTAAGAGTGTCAGAGAGTGATAGAGAGTGTCTGAGAGTGTCAGAGAGTGTCTGCGAGTGTCAGAGAGTGATAGAGAGTGATATAGAGTGTCAGAGAGTGATAGAGTGTGATAGAGAGTGTCTGAGAGTGTCTGAGTGTCTGAGAGTGTCAGAGAGTGTCTGCGAGTGTCAGAGAGTGATAGAGAGTGATAGAGAGTGTCAGAGAGTGATAGAGTGTGATAGAGAGTGTCTGAGAGTGTCTGAGTGTCTGAGAGTGTCAGAGAGTGTCTGCGAGTGTCAGAGAGTGTCAGAGAGTGATAAAGAGTGCTAGAGAGTGTCTGAGAGTGTCAGAGTGTGTCAGAGAGTGGCAGAGAGTGATAGAGAATGTCTGATAGGGTCAGAGAGTGATAGAGAGTGTCAGAGAGTGATTAAGAGTGTCAGAGAGTGATAGAGAGTGTCTGAGAGTGTCTGAGAGTGTCTGAGAGTGTCAGAGAGTGTCTGCGAGTGTCAGAGAGTGTCAGAGAGTGATAAAGAATGAGAGAGTGTCAGAGAGTGATAGAGAATGTCAGAAAGTGATAGAGAGTGATAGAGAGCGTCAGAGAGTGTCATAGAGTGACAGAGAGTGTCAGAGTGTGTCACAGAATGTCTGAGAGTGTCAGAGAGTGTCAGAGATTGATAAAGAGTGATAGATAGTGTCTGAGAGTATCAGAGTGTGTCAGAGAGTATCAGAGAGTGATGGAGAGTGATAGAGAGTGATAGAGAGTGATAGAGAGTGTCATAGAGTGTCATTGAGTGATAGAGAGTGTCAGAGAGCGTCAGAGAGTGATCGAGAGTGTCAGAGAGTGTCTGAGAGCGTCAGAGAGCGTCAGAGAGTCTCAGAGAGTGATAGAGTGTGATAGAGTGTGATAGAGAGTGTCAGAGTATGTCAGAGAGTGTCAGAGAGTGATGGAGAGTGATAGAGAGTGATAGAGAGTGTCATAGAGTGTCATTGAGTGATAGAGAGTGTCAGAGAGCGTCAGAGAGTGATCGAGAGTGTCAGAGAGTGTCTGAGAGCGTCAGAGAGTGTCAGAGAGTGTCTGAGAGCGTCAGAGAGAGTCTGAGAGCGTCAAAGAGCGTTTGTATGCGATAGAGAGTGATAGGGAGTGTCTGAGAGTGTCTGAGAGTGTCTGAGAGTGTCAGAGACTGTCAGAGAGTGATAGAGAGTGTCATAGAGTGTCAGAGAGAGTTAGAGAGTGTCAGAGAGTGATAGAGAGTGTCTGAGAATGTCAGAGAGTGATATAGAGTGTCAGAGAGTGATAGAGAGTTTCTGAGAGTTTCAGAGAGTGACAGAGAGTTTCTGAGAGTGTCAGAGATTGTCAGAGAATGATCGAGTATGATAGAGCGTGATAGAGAGTGTCAGAGTGTGTCAGAGAGTGTCAGAGAGTGTTAGAGAGTGATAGAGAGCGTCAGAGAGTGTCATAGAGTGACAGAGAGTGTCAGAGTGTGTCACAGAATGTCTGAGAGTGTCAGAGAGTGTCAGAGATTGATAAAGAGTGATAGAGAGTGTCTGAGAGTGTCAGAGAGTGTCAGAGAGTTTCTAAGAGTGTCAGAGAGTGTCTAAGAGTGTCAGAGAGCGATTGAGAGTGTCAGAGAGTGATGGAGAGTGATAGAGAGTGTCATTGAGCGATAGAGAGTGTCAGAGAGCGTCAGAGAGTGATCGAGAGTGTCAGAGAGTGATAGAGAGTGTCACAGAATGATAGAGAGTTTCAGAGAGTGACAGAGAGTGATAGAGAGTGTCAGAGAGTGATTAAGAGTGTCTGAGAGTGTCTGAGAGTGTCTGAGAATGTCAGAGAGTGTCTGAGAGTGTCAGAGAGTGTCAGAGAGTGATAAAGAGTGATAGAGAGTGTCTGTGAGTGTCAGAGAGTGATAGGGAGTGATAGAGAGTGACAGAAAGTGTCAGAGAGTGATAGAGAGTGTCAGAAAGTGATGGAGAGTGATAGATAGTGTCAGAGCGTGTCAGATAATGATAGAGAGTGATAGGGAGTGTCAGAGTGTGTCATTGAGTGTCCGAGAGTGTCAGAGACTTACAGAGAGTGACAGAGAGTGTCAGAGAGTGATAGGGAGTGATAGAGAGTGACAGAAAGTGTCAGAGAGTGATAGAGAGTGTCAGAAAGTGATGGAGAGTTATAGATAGTGTCAGAGCGTGTCAGAGAATGATAGAGAGTGATAGGGAGTGTCAGAGTGTGTCATTGAGTGTCCGAGAGTGTCAGAGAGTTACAGAGAGTGACAGAGAGTGTCAGAGAGTGATAGAGAGTGTCAGAATGTGATAGAGAGTGTCAGAGCGTTTCAGAGAGTGATAGAGCGTGATAGAGAGTGTCAGAGTGTGTCAGAGTGTGTCAGAGAGTGATAGAGAGTGATAGAGAGCGTCAGAGAGTGTCATAGATTGATAGAGAGTGTCAGTGTGTGTCACAGAATGTCTGAGAGTGTCAGAGATTGTCAGAGAGTGATAGAGAGTGTCTGAGAGTTTCAGAGTGTGTCAGAGAGTGTCAGAGAGCGATAGAGAGTGAAAGAGAGTGTCATAGAGTGTCATTGAGTGATAGAGAGTGTCAGAGAGTGATAGAGAATGTCAGAGAGTGATAGAGAGTGTCAGTGATTGATAGAGAGTGTCAGAGAGTGATTAAGAGTGTCAGTGAGTGTCAGAGAGTGATAGAGAGTGTCTGAGAGTGTCTGAGAGTTTCTGAGAGTGTCAGAGAGTGTCAGAGAGTGTCTAAGAGTGTCAGAGAGTGTCAGAGAGCGATTGAGAGTGTCAGAGAGTGATAGAGAGTGATAGAGAGTGCCTGAGAGTGTCTGAGAGTGTAAGAGAGTGTCTGCGAGTGTCAGAGAGTGTCAGAGAGTGATAGAGAGTGATAGAGAGTGTCAGAGAGTGATAGAGAGTGATAGAGCGTGTCTGAGAGTGTCTGAGAGTGTCAGAGAGTGTCAGAGTGTCTGCGAGTGTCAGAGAGTGATAGAGAGTGATAGAGAGTGTCAGAGAGTGATAGAGAGTGATAGAGAGTGTCTGAGAGTGTCTGAGTGTCTGAGAGTGTCAGAGAGTGTCTGCGAGTGTCAGAGAGTGTCAGAGATTGATAAAGAGTGATAAAGAGTGCTAGAGAGTGTCAGAGAGTGTCAGAGTGTGTCAGAGAGTGGTAGAGTGTGATAGAGAATGTCTGATAGGGTCAGAGAGTCATAGAGAGTGTCAGAGAGTGATTAAGAGTGTCAGAGAGTGATAGAGAGTGTCTGAGAGTGTCTGAGAGTGTCTGAGAGTGTCTGAGAGTGTCAGAGAGTGTCTGCGAGTGCCAGAGAGTGTCAGAGAGTGATAAAGAATGAGAGAGTGTCATAGAGTGTCAGAGAGTGATAGAGAATGTCAGAAAGTGATAGAGAGTGATAGAGAGTCTCAGAGAGTGATAGAGTGTGATAGAGAGTGATAGAGAGTGTCAGAGTATGTCAGAGAGTGTCAGAGAGTGATAGAGAGTGATAGAGAGCGTCAGAGAGTGTCATAGAGTGACAGAGAGTGTCAGAGTGTGTGACAGAATGTCTGAGAGTGTCAGAGAGTGTCAGAGATTGATAAAGAGTGATAGATAGTGTCTGAGAGTATCAGAGTGTGTCAGAGAGTATCAGAGAGTGATGGAGAGTGATAGAGAGTGATAGAGAGTGTCATAGAGTGTCATTGAGTGATAGAGAGTGTCAGAGAGCGTCAGAGAGTGATCGAGAGTGTCAGAGAGTGTCTGAGAGCGTCAGAGAGCGTCAGAGAGTGTCAGAGAGTGTCTGAGAGCGTCAGAGAGAGTCTGAGAGCGTCAAAGAGCGTTTGTATGCGATAGAGAGTGATAGGGAGTGTCTGAGAGTGACAGAGAGTGTCTGAGAGTGTCAGAGACTGTCAGAGAGTGATAGAGAGTGTCATAGAGTGTCAGAGAGAGTTAGAGAGTGTCAGAGAGTGATAGAGAGTGTCTGAGAATGTCAGAGAGTGATATAGAGTGTCAGAGAGTGATAGAGAGTTTCTGAGAGTTTCAGAGAGTGACAGAGAGTTTCTGAGAGTGTCAGAGATTGTCAGAGAATGATCGAGTATGATAGAGCGTGATAGAGAGTGTCAGAGTGTGTCAGAGAGTGTCAGAGAGTGATAGAGAGCGTCAGAGAGTGTCATAGAGTGACAGAGAGTGTCAGAGTGTGTCACAGAATGTCTGAGAGTGTCAGAGAGTGTCAGAGATTGATAAAGAGTGATAGAGAGTGTCTGAGAGTGTCAGAGAGTGTCAGAGAGTTTCTAAGAGTGTCAGAGAGTGTCTAAGAGTGTCAGAGAGCGATTGAGAGTGTCAGAGAGTGATGGAGAGTGATAGAGAGTGTCATTGAGCGATAGAGAGTGTCAGAGAGCGTCAGAGAGTGATCGAGAGTGTCAGAGAGTGATAGAGAGTGTCACAGAATGATAGAGAGTTTCAGAGTGTGACAGAGAGTGATAGAGAGTGTCAGAGAGTGATAGAGAGTGTCAGAGAGTGATTAAGAGTGTCTGAGAGTGTCTGAGAGTGTCAGAGAGTGTCTGAGAGTGTCAGAGAGTGTCAGAGAGTGATAAAGAGTGATAGAGAGTGTCTGTGAGTGTCAGAGAGTGATAGGGAGTGATAGAGAGTGACAGAAAGTGTCAGAGAGTGATAGAGAGTGTCAGAAAGTGATGGAGAGTTATAGATAGTGTCAGAGCGTGTCAGAGAATGATAGAGAGTGATAGGGAGTGTCAGAGTGTGTCATTGAGTGTCCGAGAGTGTCAGAGAGTTACAGAGAGTGACAGAGAGTGTCAGAGAGTGATAGAGAGTGTCAGAATGTGATAGAGAGTGTCAGAGCGTTTCAGAGAGTGATAGAGCGTGATAGAGAGTGTCAGAGTGTGTCAGAGTGTGTCAGAGAGTGATAGAGAGTGATAGAGAGCGTCAGAGAGTGTCATAGATTGATAGAGAGTGTCAGTGTGTGTCACAGAATGTCTGAGAGTGTCAGAGATTGTCAGAGAGTGATAGAGAGTGTCTGAGAGTTTCAGAGTGTGTCAGAGAGTGTCAGAGAGCGATAGAGAGTGAAAGAGAGTGTCATAGAGTGTCATTGAGTGATAGAGAGTGTCAGAGAGTGATAGAGAATGTCAGAGAGTGATAGAGAGTGTCAGTGATTGATAGAGAGTGTCAGAGAGTGATTAAGAGTGTCAGTGAGTGTCAGAGAGTGATAGAGAGTGTCTGAGAGTGTCTGAGAGTTTCTGAGAGTGTCAGAGAGTGTCAGAGAGTGTCTAAGAGTGTCAGAGAGTGTCAGAGAGCGATTGAGAGTGTCAGAGAGTGATAGAGAGTGATAGAGTGTGCCTGAGAGTGTCTGAGAGTGTAAGAGAGTGTCTGCGAGTGTCAGTGAGTGTCAGAGAGTGATAGAGAGTGATAGAGAGTGTCTGAGAGTGTCTGAGAGTGTCAGAGAGTGTCAGAGAGTGTCTGCGAGTGTCAGAGAGTGATAGAGAGTGATAGAGAGTGTCAGAGAGTGATAGAGAGTGATAGAGAGTGTCTGAGAGTGTCTGAGTGTCTGAGAGTGTCAGAGAGTGTCTGCGAGTTTCAGAGAGTGTCAGAGAGTGATAAAGAGTGATAAAGAGTGCTAGAGAGTGTCTGAGAGTGTCAGAGTGTGTCAGAGAGTTGTAGAGTGTGATAGAGAATGTCTGATAGGGTCAGAGAGTCATAGAGAGTGTCAGAGAGTGATTAAGAGTGTCAGAGAGTGATAGAGAGTGTCTGAGAGTGTCTGAGAGTGTCAGAGAGTGTCTGCGAGTGCCAGAGAGTGTCAGAGAGTGATAAAGAATGAGAGAGTGTCAGAGACTGTCAGAGAGGGATAGAGAATGTCAGAAAGTGATAGAGAGCGATTGAGAGTGTCAGAGAGTGATGGAGAGTGATAGAGAGTGTCATTGAGCGATAGAGAGTGTCAGAGAGCGTCAGAGAGTGATCGAGAGTGTCAGAGAGTGATAGAGAGTGTCACAGAATGATAGAGAGTTTCAGAGTGTGACAGAGAGTGATAGAGAGTGTCAGAGAGTGATTAAGAGTGTCTGAGAGTGTCTGAGAGTGTCAGAGAGTGTCTGAGAGTGTCAGAGAGTGTCTGAGAGTGTCAGAGAGTGTCAGAGAGTGATAAAGAGTGATGGAGAGTGTCTGTGAGTGTCAGAGAGTGATAGGGAGTGATAGAGAGTGACAGAAAGTGTCAGAGAGTGATAGAGAGTGTCAGAAAGTGATGGAGAGTTATAGATAGTGTCAGAGCGTGTCAGAGAATGATAGAGAGTGATAGGGAGTGTCAGAGTGTGTCATTGAGTGTCCGAGAGTGTCAGAGAGTTACAGAGAGTGACAGAGAGTGTCAGAGAGTGATAGAGAGTGTCAGAATGTGATAGAGAGTGTCAGAGCGTTTCAGAGAGTGATAGAGCGTGATAGAGAGTGTCAGAGTGTGTCAGAGTGTGTCAGAGAGTGATAGAGAGTGATAGAGAGCGTCAGAGAGTGTCATAGATTGATAGAGAGTGTCAGTGTGTGTCACAGAATGTCTGAGAGTGTCAGAGATTGTCAGAGAGTGATAGAGAGTGTCTGAGAGTTTCAGAGTGTGTCAGAGAGTGTCAGAGAGCGATAGAGAGTGAAAGAGAGTGTCATAGAGTGTCATTGAGTGATAGAGAGTGTCAGAGAGTGATAGAGAATGTCAGAGAGTGATAGAGAGTGTCAGTGATTGATAGAGAGTGTCAGAGAGTGATTAAGAGTGTCAGTGAGTGTCAGAGAGTGATAGAGAGTGTCTGAGAGTGTCTGAGAGTGTCAGAGAGTGTCAGAGAGTGTCAGAGAGTGTCAGAGAGTGTCTAAGAGTGTCAGAGAGTGTCAGAGAGCGATTGAGAGTGTCAGAGAGTGATAGAGAGTGATAGAGAGTGTCAGAGAGTGATAGAGAGTGATAGAGAGTGTCTGAGAGTGTCTGAGTGTCTGAGAGTGTCAGAGAGTGTCTGCGAGTGTCAGAGAGTGTCAGAGAGTGATAAAGAGTGATAAAGAGTGCTAGAGAGTGTCTGAGAGTGTCAGAGTGTGTCAGAGAGTGGTAGAGTGTGATAGAGAATGTCTGATAGGGTCAGAGAGTCATAGAGAGTGTCAGAGAGTGATTAAGAGTGTCAGAGAGTGATAGAGAGTGTCTGAGAGTGTCTGAGAGTGTCAGAGAGTGTCTGCGAGTGCCAGAGAGTGTCAGAGAGTGATAAAGAATGAGAGAGTGTCAGAGAGTGTCAGAGAGGGATAGAGAATGTCAGAAAGTGATAGAGAGTGATAGAGAGTCTCAGAGAGTGATAGAGTGTGATAGAGAGTGATAGAGAGTGTCAGAGTATGTCAGAGAGTGTCAGAGAGTGATAGAGAGTGATAGAGAGCGTCAGAGAGAGTCATAGAGTGACAGAGAGTGTCAGTGTGTGTCACAGAATGTCTGAGAGTGTCAGAGAGTGTCAGAGATTGATAAAGAGTGATAGATAGTGTCTGAGAGTATCAGAGTGTGTCAGAGAGTATCAGAGAGTGATGGAGAGTGATAGAGAGTGATAGAGAGCGTCAGAGATTGTCATAGAGTGACAGAGAGTGTCAGAGTGTGTCACAGAATGTCTGAGAGTGTCAGAGAGTGTCAGAGATTGATAAAGAGTGATAGATAGTGTCTGAGAGTATCAGAGTGTGTCAGAGAGTATCAGAGAGTGATGGAGAGTGATAGAGAGTGATAGAGAGTGTCATAGAGTGTCATTGAGTGATAGAGAGTGTCAGAGAGCGTCAGAGAGTGATCGAGAGTGTCAGAGAGTGTCTGAGAGCGTCAGAGAGCGTCAGAGAGTGTCAGAGAGTGTCAGAGAGTGTCTGAGAGCGTCAGAGAGAGTCTGAGAGCGTCAAAGAGCGTTTGTATGCGATAGAGAGTGATAGGGAGTGTCTGAGAGTGACAGAGAGTGTCTGAGAGTGTCAGAGACTGTCAGAGAGTGATAGAGAGTGTCATAGAGTGTCAGAGAGAGTTAGAGAGTGTCAGAGAGTGATAGAGAGTGTCTGAGAATGTCAGAGAGTGATATAGAGTGTCAGAGAGTTATAGAGAGTTTCTGAGAGTTTCAGAGAGTGACAGAGAGTTTCTGAGAGTGTCAGAGATTGTCAGAGAATGATCGAGTATGATAGAGAGTGACAGAGAGTGTCAGCGTGTGTCTGAGAGTGTCAGAGAGTGTTAGAGAGTGATAGAGAGCGTCAGAGAGTGTCATAGAGTGACAGAGAGTGTCAGAGTGTGTCACAGAATGTCTGAGAGTGTCAGAGAGTGTCAGAGATTGATAAAGAGTGATAGAGAGTGTCTGAGAGTGTCAGAGTGTGTCAGAGAGTATCAGTGAGTGATAGAGAGTGATAGAGAGTGTCAGAGAGTGTCATTGAGCGTTAGAGAGTGTCAGAGAGCGTCAGAGTGTGATCGAGAGTGTCAGAGAGTGATAGAGAGTGTCACAGAATGATAGAGAGTTTCAGAGTGTGATAGAGAGTGTCAGAGAGTGATTAAGAGTGTCAGAGAGTGAAAGAGAGTGTCTGAGAGCGTCTGAGGGTGTCAGAGAGTTTCTGAGAGTGTCAGAGTTTGTCAGAGAGTGTCAGAGAGTGATAAAGAGTGATAGAGAGTGTCAGAGAGTGTCAGAGAGTGATAGAGAATGTCAGAAAGTGATAGAGAGTGATAGAGAGTGTCAGAGAGTGTCAGAGAGTGTCAGAGAGTGTCTGAGAGCGTCAGAGAGAGTCTGAGAGCGTCAAAGAGCGTTTGTATGCGATAGAGAGTGATAGAGAGTGTCTGAGAGTGACAGAGAGTGTCTGAGAGTGTCAGAGAGTGACAGAGAGATTCTGAGAGTGTCAGAGAGTGTCAGAGAGTGATAGAGTGTGATAGAGTGTTATAGAGAGTGTCAGAGTATGTCAGAGAGTGTCAGAGAGTGATAGAGAGTGATAGAGAGCGTCAGAGAGTGTCACAGAATGTCTGAGAGTGTCAGAGAGTGTCAGAGATTGATAAAGAGTGATAGAGAGTGTCTGAGAGTATCAGAGTGTGTCAGAGAGTATCAGAGAGTGATAGAGAGTGATAGAGAGTTATAGAGAGTGTCATAGAGTGTCATTGAGTGATAGAGAGTGTCAGAGAGCGTCAGAGAGTGATCGAGAGTGTCAGTGAGTGTCTGAGAGCGTCAGAGAGCGTCAGAGAGTGTCAGAGAGTGTCAGAGAGTGTCTGAGAGCGTCAGAGAGAGTCTGAGAGCGTCAAAGAATGTTTGTATGCCATAGAGAGTGTCTGAGAGTGACAGAGAGTGTCTGAGAGTGTCAGAGAGTGATAGAGAGTGTCATAGAGTGTCAGAGAGAGTTAGAGAGTGTCAGAGAGTGATAGAGAGAGTCTGAGAATGTCAGAGAGTGATAGAGAGTTTCTGAGAGTTTCAGAGAGTGACAGAGAGTTTCTGAGAGTGTCAGAGATTGTCAGAGAAGGATCGAGTATGATAGAGAGTGATGGAGAGTGTCAGAGTGTGTCACATAGTGTCAGAGAGTGTTAGAGAGTGATAGAGTGCGTCAGAGAGTGTCATAGAGTGACAGAGAGTGTCAGAGTGTGTCACAGAATGTCTGAGAGTGTCAGAGAGTGTCAGAGATTGATAAAGAGTGATAGATAGTGTCTGAGAGTGATAGCGAGTTTCTGAGAGTTTCAGAGAGTGACAGAGAGTTTCTCAGAGTGTCAGAGATTGTCAGAGAATGATCGAGTATGATAGAGCGTGATAGAGAGTGTCAGAGTGTGTCAGAGAGTGTCAGAGAGTGTTAGAGAGTGATAGAGAGCGTCAGAGAGTGTCATAGAGTGACAGAGAGTGTCAGAGTGTGTCACAGAATGTCTGAGTGTGTCAGAGAGTATCAGAGAGTGATGGAGAGTGATAGAGAGTGATAGAGATTGATAGAGAGTGTCATTGAGTGATAGAGAGTGTCAGAGAGCGTCAGAGAGTGATCGAGAGTGTCAGAGAGTGTCTGAGAGCGTCAGAGAGCGTCAGAGTGTGTCAGAGAGTGTCTGAGAGCGTCAGAGAGAGTCTGAGAGCGTCAAAGAGCGTTTGTATGCGATAGAGAGTGATAGAGAGTGTCTGAGAGTGACAGAGAGTGTCTGAGAGTGTCAGAGAGTGACAGAGAGATTCTGAGAGTGATCGAGAGTGACAGAGAGTGATAGAGAATGTCAGAAAGTGATAGAGAGTGATAGAGAGTGTCAGAGAGTGTCAGAGAGTGTCAGAGAGTGTCTGAGAGCGTCAGAGAGTGTCTGAGAGCGTCAAAGAGCGTCTGTATGCGACAGAGAGTGATAGAGAGTGTCTGAGAGTGACAGAGAGTGTCTGAGAGTGTCAGAGAGTGACAGAGAGATTCTGAGAGTGTCAGAGAGTGTCAGAGAGTGATAGAGAGTGATAGCGAGTGATAGAGAGTGTCAGAGTATGTCAGAGAGTGTCAGAGAGTGATAGAGAGCGTCAGAGAGTGTCACAGAATGTCTGAGAGTGTCAGAGAGTGTCAGAGAGTATCAGAGAGTGATAGAGAGTGATAGAGAGTTATAGAGAGTGTCATAGAGTGTCATTGAGTGATAGAGAGTGTCAGAGAGTGTCAGAGAGTGATCGAGAGTGTCAGAGAGTGTCTGAGAGCGTCAGAGAGCGTCAGAGAGTGTCAGAGAGTCTGAGAGCGTCAAAGAACGTTTGTATGCGATAGAGAGTGATAGAGAGTGTCTGAGAGTGACAGAGAGTGGCTGAGAGTGTCAGAGACTGTCAGAGAGTGACAGAGAGTGTCAGAGAGTGATAGAGAGTGTTTGAGAATGTCAGAGAGTGATATAGAGTGTCAGAGAGTGATAGAGAGTTTCTGAGAGTTTCAGAGAGTGACAGAGAGTTTCTGAGAGTGTCAGAGATTGTCAGAGAAGGATCGAGTATGATAGAGAGTGATAGAGAGTGTCAGAGTGTGTCAGAGAGTGTCAGAGAGTGACAGAGAGTGTCAGAGTGTGTCACAGAATGTCTGAGAGTGTCAGAGAGTGTCAGAGATTGATAAAGAGTGATAGAGAGTGTCTGAGAGTGTCAGAGTGTGTCAGAGAGTATCAGTGAGTGATAGAGAGTGATAGAGAGTGTCAGAGAGTGTCATTGAGCGATAGAGAGTGTCAGAGAGCGTCAGAGAGTGATCGAGAGTGTCAGAGAGTGAAAGAGTGTGTCACAGAATGATAGAGAGTTTCAGAGTGTGATAGAGAGTGATAGAGAGAGTCAGAGAGTGATTAAGAGTATCAGAGAGTGATAGAGAGTGTCTGAGAGCGTCTGAGGGTGTCAGAGAGTTTCTGAGAGTGTCAGAGTTTGTCAGAGAGTGTCAGAGAGTGATAAAGAGTGATAAAGAGTGTCAGAGAGTGTCAGAGAGTGATAGAGAATGTCAGAAAGTGATAGAGAGTGATAGAGAGTGTCAGAGAGTGTCAGAGAGCGTCAGAGAGAGTCTGAGAGCGTCAAAGAGCGTTTGTATGTGATAGAGAGTGATAGAGAGTGTCTGAGAGTGACAGAGAGTGTCTGAGAGTGACAGAGAGTGTCTGAGAGTGTCAGAGAGTGACAGAGAGTTTCTGAGAGTGTCAGAGAGTGTCAGAGAGTGATAGAGTGTGATAGAGAGTGATAGAGAGTGTCAGAGTATGTCAGAGAGTGTCAGAGAGTGATAGAGAGTGATAGAGAGTGTCAGAGAGTGTCAGAGAGCGTCAGAGAGAGTCTGAGAGCGTCAAAGAGCGTTTGTATGTGATAGAGAGCGATAGAGAGTGTCTGAGAGTGACAGAGAGTGTCTGAGAGTGTCAGAGAGTGACAGAGAGTTTCTGAGAGTGTCAGAGAGTGTCAGAGAGTGATAGAGTGTGATAGAGAGTGATAGAGAGTGTCAGAGAGTGTCAGAGAGTGATAGAGTGTGATAGAGAGTGATAGAGAGTGTCAGAGTATGTCAGAGAGTGTCAGAGAGTGATAGAGAGTGTCAGAGAGTGTCAGAGAGTGTCAGAGATTGATAAAGAGTGATAGAGAGTGTCTGAGAGTATCAGAGTGTGTCAGAGAGTATCAGAGAGTGATAGAGAGTGATAGAGAGTTATAGAGAGTGTCATAGAGTGTCATTGAGTGATAGAGAGTGTCAGAGAGCGTCAGAGAGTGATCGAGAGTGTCAGAGAGTGTCTGAGAGCATCAGAGAGCGTCAGAGAGTGTCAGAGAGTGTCAGAGAGTGTCTGAGAGCGTCAGAGAGAGTCTGAGAGCGTCAAAGAGCGTTTGTATGCGATAGAGAGTTACAGAGAGTGACAGAGAGTGACAGAGAGTGTCTGAGAGTGTCAGAGACTGTCAGAGAGTGATAGAGAGTGTCATAGAGTGTCAGAGAGAGTTAGAGGGTGTCAGAGAGTGATAGAGAGTGTCTGAGAATGTCAGAGAGTGATATAGAGTGTCAGAGAGTGATAGAGAGTTTCTGAGAGATTCTGAGAGTGACAGAGAGTTTCTGAGAGTGTCAGAGATTGTCAGAGAAGGATCGAGTATGATAAAGTGTGATAGAGAGTGTCAGAGTGTGTCAGAGAGTGTCAGAGAGCGTTAGAGAGTGATAGAGAGCGTCATAGAGTGATAGAGAGTGTCACAGAATGATAGAGAGTTTCAGAGTGTGATAGAGAGTGATAGAGAGTGTCAGAGAGTGATTAAGAGTGTCTGAGAGTGTCTGAGAGTGTCAGAGAGTGTCTGAGAGTGTCAGAGAGTGTCAGAGATTGATAAAGAGTGATAGAGAGTGTCAGAAAGTGATAGAGAGTGTCTGAGAATGTCAGAGAGTGATATAGAGTGTCAGAATGTGATAGAGAGTTTCTGAGAGATTCTGAGAGTGACAGAGAGTTTCTGAGAGTGTCAGAGATTGTCAGAGAAGGATCGAGTATGATAAAGTGTGATAGAGAGTGTCAGAGTGAGTCAGAGAGTGTCAGAGAGCGTTTGAGAGTGATAGAGAGTGTCAGAGAGTGATAGAGAGTGTCACAGAATGATAGAGAGTTTCAGAGTGTGATAGAGAGTGATAGAGAGTGTCAGAGAGTGATTAAGAGTGTCTGAGAGTGTCTGAGAGTGTCAGAGAGTGTCTGAGAGTGTCAGAGAGTGTCAGAGAGTGTCAGAGAGTGATAGAGAGTGTCAGAAAGTGATGGAGAGTGATAGATAGTGTCAGAGAGTGTCAGAGAATGACAGAGAGTGATAGGGAGTGTCAGAGAGTGTCATTGAGTGTCGGAGAGTGTCAGAGAGTTACAGAGAGTGACAGAGAGTGTCAGAGAGTGATAGAGAGTGTCACAGAATGATAGAGAGTTTCAGAGTGTGATAGAGAGTGATAGAGAGTGTCAGAGAGTGATTAAGAGTGTCAGAGAGTGATAGAGAGTGTCTGAGAGTGTCTGAGAGTGTCAGAGAGTGTCTGAGATTGTCAGAGAGTGTCAGAGAGTGATAAAGAGTGATAGAGAGTGTCTGAGAGTGTCAGAGAGTGTCAGAGTGTGTCCGAGAGTGTCAGAGAGTTACAGAGAGTTACAGAGAGTGACAGAGAGTGTCAGAGAGTGATAGAGAGTGTCAGAAAGTGATAGAGAGTGTCAGAGAATTTTAGAGAGTGATAGAGTGTGATAGAGAGTGTCAGAGTGTGTCAGAGTGTATCAGAGAGTGATAGAGAGTGATAGAGAGCGTCAGAGAGTGTCATAGATTGATAGAGAGTGTCAGAGTGTGTCACAGAATGTCTGAGAGTGTCAGAGATTGTCAGAGAGTGACAGAGAGTGTCTGAGAGTTTCAGAGTGTGTCAGAGAGTGTCAGAGAGTGTCAGAGAGCGATAGAGAGTGAAAGAGAGTGTCATAGAGTGTCATTGAGTGATAGAGAGTGTCAGAGAGTGATCGAGAGGCTCAGAGAGTGATAGAGAGTGTCAGAGCGTGTCAGAGAATGATAGAGAGTGATAGGGCGTGTCACAGAGTGTCATTGAGTGTCCGAGAGTGTCAGAGAGTTACAGAGAGTTACAGAGAGTGACAGAGAGCTACAGAGAGTTACAGAGAGTGATAGAGAGTGTCAGAAAGTGATAGAGAGTGTCAGAGCGTTTGAGAGAGTGATAGAGCGTGATAGAGAGTGTCAGAGTGTGTCAGAGTGTGTCAGAGAGTGATAGAGAGTGACAGAGAGCGTCAGAGAGTGTCATAGATTGATAGAGAGTGTCAGAGTGTGTCACAGAATGTCTGAGAGTGTCAGAGAGTGATAGAGAGTGTCTGAGAGTTTCAGAGTGTGTCAGAGAGTGTCAGAGAGCGATAGAGAGTGAAAGAGAGTGTCATAGAGTGTCATTGAGTGATAGAGAGTGTCAGAGAGTGATAGAGAGTGTCAGAGAGTGTCAGAGAGTGTCAGAGAGTGTCTGAGAGCGTCAGAGAGAGTCTGAGAGCGTCAAAGAGCGTTTGTATGCGACAGAGAGTGATAGAGAGTGTCTGAGAGTGACAGAGAGTGTCTGAGAGTGTCAGAGAGTGACAGAGAGTGTCTGAGAATGTCAGAGAGTGATAGAGAGTTTCTGAGAGTTTCAGAGAGTGACAGAGAGTTTCTGAGAGTGTCAGAGATTGTCAGAGAAGGATCGAGTATGATAAAGAGTGATAGAGAGTGTCAGAGTGTGTCAGAGAGTGTCAGAGAGTGTTAGAGAGTGATAGAGAGCGTCAGAGAGTGTCATAGAGTGACAGAGAGTGTCAGAGTGTGTCACAGAATGTCTGAGAGTGTCAGAGAGTGTCAGAGATTGATAAAGAGTGATAGATAGTGTCTGAGAGTATCAGAGTGTGTCAGAGAGTATCAGAGAGTGATGGAGAGTGATAGAGAGTGATAGAGAGTGTCATCGAGTGTCATTGAGTGATAGAGAGTGTCAGAGAGCGTCAGAGAGTGATCGAGAGTGTCAGAGAGTGTCTGAGAGCGTCAGAGAGCGTCAGAGAGTGTCAGAGAGTGTCTGAGAGCGTCAGAAAGAGTCTGAGAGCGTCAAAGAGCGTTTGTATGCGATAGAGAGTGATAGGGAGTGTCTGAGAGTGACAGAGAGTGGCTGAGAGTGTCAGAGACTGTCAGAGAGTGATAGAGAGTGTCATAGAGTGTCAGAGAGAGTTAGAGAGTGTCAGAGAGTGATAGAGAGTGTCTGAGAATGTCAGAGAGTGATATAGAGTGTCAGAGAGTGATAGAGAGTTTCTGAGAGTTTCAGAGAGTGACAGTGAGTTTCTGAGAGTGTCAGAGATTGTCAGAGAATGATCGAGTATGATAGAGCGTGATAGAGAGTGTCAGAGTGTGTCAGAGAGTGTCAGAGAGTGTTAGAGAGTGATAGAGAGCGTCAGAGAGTGTCATAGAGTGACAGAGTGTCAGCGTGTGTCACAGAATGTCTGAGAGTGTCAGAGAGTGTCAGAGATTGATAAAGAGTGATAGAGAGTGTCTGAGAGTGTCAGAGTGTGTCAGAGAGTATCAGTGAGTGATAGACAGTGATAGAGAGTGTCAGAGAGTGTCATTGAGCGAAAGAGAGTGTCAGAGAGCGTCAGAGAGTGATCGAGAGTGTCAGAGAGTGATAGAGAGTGTCACAGAATGATAGAGAGTTTCAGACTGTGATAGAGAGTGATAGGGAGTGTCAGAGAGTGATTAAGAGTGTCAGAGAGTGATAGAGAGTGTCTGAGAGCGTCTGAGGGTGTCAGAGAGTTTCTGAGAGTGTCAGAGTTTGTCAGAGAGTGTCAGAGAGTGATAAAGAGTGATAGAGAGTGTCAGAGAGTGTCAGAGAGTGATAGAGAATGTCAGAAAGTGATAGAGAGTGATAGAGAGTGTCAGAGAGTGTCAGAGAGTGTCAGAGAGTGTCTGAGAGCGTCAGAGAGAGTCTGAGAGCGTCAAAGAGCGTCTGTATGCGACAGAGAGTGATAGAGAGTGTCTGAGAGTGACAGAGAGTGTCTGAGAGTGTCAGAGAGTGACAGAGAGATTCTGAGAGTGTCAGAGAGTGTCAGAGATTGATAAAGAGTGTTAGAGAGTGTCTGAGAGTATCAGAGTGTGTCAGAGAGTATCAGAGAGTGATAGAGAGTGATAGAGAGTTATAGAGAGTGTCATAGAGTGTCATTGAGTGATAGAGAGTGTCAGAGAGCGTCAGAGAGTGATCGAGAGTGTCAGAGAGTGTCTGAGAGCGTCAGAGAGCGTCAGAGAGTGTCAGAGAGTGTCAGAGACTGTCAGAGAGTGATAGAGAGTGTCAGAGAGTGATAGAGAGTGTTTGAGAATGTCAGAGAGTGATATAGAGTGTCAGAGAGTGATAGAGAGTTTCTGAGAGTTTCAGAGAGTGACAGAGAGTTTCTGAGAGTGTCAGAGATTGTCAGAGAAGGATCGAGTATGATAAAGAGTGATAGAGAGTGTCTGAGAGTGTCAGAGTGTGTCAGAGAGTATCAGTGAGTGATAGAGAGTGATAGAGAGTGTCAGAGAGTGTCATTGAGCGATAGAGAGTGTCAGAGAGCGTCAGAGAGTGATCGAGAGTGTCAGAGAGTGAAAGAGAGTGTCACAGAATGATAGAGAGTTTCAGAGTGTGATAGAGAGTGATAGAGAGAGTCAGAGAGTGATTAAGAGTGTCAGAGAGCGATAGAGAGTGTCTGAGAGCGTCTGAGGGTGTCAGAGAGTTTCTGAGAGTGTCAGAGTTTGTCAGAGTGTGTCAGAGAGTGATAAAGAGTGATAGAGAGTGTCAGAGAGTGTCAGAGAGTGATAGAGAATGTCAGAAAGTGATAGAGAGTGACAGAGAGTGTCTGAGAGTGTCAGAGAGTGACAGAGAGTGACAGAGAGTTTCTGAGAGTGTCAGAGAGTGTCAGAGAGTGATAGAGTGTGATAGAGAGTGATAGAGAGTCTCAGAGTATGTCAGAGAGTGATAGAGAGTGATAGAGAGTGATAGAGAGCATCAGAGAGGGTCACGGAATGTCTGAGAGTGTCAGAGAGTGTCAGAGATTGATAAAGAGTGATAGAGAGTGTCTGAGAGTATCAGAGTGTGTCAGAGAGTATCAGAGAGTGATAGAGAGTGTCATAGAGTGTCATTGAGTGATAGAGAGTGTCAGAGAGCGTCAGAGAGTGATCGAGAGTGTCAGAGAGTGTCTGAGAGCGTCAGAGAGCGTCAGAGAGTGTCAGAGAGTGTCAGAGAGTGTCTGAGAGCGTCAGAGAGAGTCTGAGAACATCAAAGAGCGTTTGTATGCGATAGAGAGTGATAGAGAGTGTCTGAGAGTGACAGAGAGTGTCTGAGAGTGTCAGAGACTGTCAGAGAGTGATATAGAGTGTCAGAAAGTGATAGAGAGTGATAGAGAGTGTCAGTGAGTGTCAGAGAGTGTCAGAGAGTGTTAGAGAGCTTCAGAGAGTGAAAGAGAGTGTCATAGTGTGATAGAGAGTGTCAGAGAGTGATAGAGAGTGTCTGAGAGTGATCGAGAGTGCCTGAGAGTGTCAGAGAGTGTCAGAGAGTGTCATAGAGTGATAGAGAGTGATTGAGTGTGTCAGAGAGTGTCAGCGAGCGATAGAGAGTGTCAGAGAGAGTTAGAGAGTGTCAGAGAGTGATAGAGAGTGTCTGAGAATGTCAGAGAGTGATATAGAGTGTCAGAGAGTGATAGAGAGTTTCTGTGAGATTCAGAGAGTGTCAGAGAGTTTCTGAGAGTGTCAGAGATTGTCAGAGAAGGATCGAGTATGATAGAGAGTGATAGAGAGTGTCAGAGTGTGTCAGAGAGTGTCAGAGAGCGTTAGAGAGTGATAGAGAGCGTCAGAGAGTGATAGAGAGTGTCACAGCATGATAGAGAGTTTCAGAGTGTGATAGAGAGTGATAGAGAGTGTCTGAGAGTGTCTGTGAGTGTCAGTGTGTGTCTGAGAATGTCAGAGTGTGATAGAGAGTGTCAGAGAGTGATAGAGAGTGTCTGAGAGTGATCGAGAGTGTCTGAGAGTGTCAGAGAGTGTCAGAGAGTGTCATAGAGTGATAGAGAGTGATTGAGTGTGTCAGAGAGTGTCAGAGAGCGTTAGAGAGTGTCAGAGAGAGTTAGAGAGTGTCAGAGAGTGATGGAGAGTGTCTGAGAATGTCAGAGAGTGATATAGAGTGTCAGAGAGTGATAGAGAGTTTCTGAGAGATTCAGAGAGTGACAGAGAGTTTCTGAGAGTGTCAGAGATTGTCAGAGAAGGATCGAGTATGATAGAGAGTGATAGAGAGTGTCAGAGTGTGTCAGAGAGTGTCAGAGAGCGTTAGAGAGTGATAGAGAGCGTCAGAGAGTGATAGAGAGTGTCACAGAATGATAGAGAGTTTCAGAGTGTGATAGAGAGTGATAGAGAGTGTCAGAGAGTGATTAAGAGTGTCTGAGAGTGTCTGAGAGTGTCAGAGAGTGTCTGAGAGTGTCAGAGAGTGATAGGGAGTGATAGAGAGTGTCAGAGAGTGATAGAGAGTGTCAGAAAGTGATGGAGAGTGATAGATAGTGTCAGAGAGTGTCAGAGAATGACAGAGAGTGATAGGGAGTGTCAGAGAGTGTCATTGAGTGTCCGAGAGTGTCAGAGAGTTACAGAGAGTGACAGAGAGTGTCAGAGAGTGATAGAGAGTGTCACAGAATGATAGAGAGTTTCAGAGTGTGATAGAGAGTGATAGAGAGTGTCAGAGAGTGATTAAGAGTGTCAGAGAGTGATTATGAGTGTCTGAGAGTGTCAGCGAGTGTCTGAGATTGTCAGAGAGTGTCAGAGAGTGATAAAGAGTGATCAAGAGTGTCTGAGAGTGTCAGAGAGTGTCAGAGTGTGTCCGAGAGTGTCAGAGAGTTACAGAGAGTTGCAGAGAGTGACAGAGAGTGTCAGAGAGTGATAGAGAGTGTCAGAAAGTGATAGAGAGTGTCAGAGAATTTTAGAGAGTGATAGAGTGTGATAGAGAGTGTCAGAGTGTGTCAGAGTGTATCAGAGAGTGATAGAGAGTGATAGAGCGCGTCAGAGAGTGTCATAGATTGATAAAGAGTGTCAGAGTGTGTCACAGAATGTCTGAGAGTGTCAGAGATTGTCAGAGAGTGACAGAGAGTGTCTGAGAGTTTCAGAGTGTGTCAGAGAGAGTCAGAGAGCGATAGAGAGTGAAAGAGAGTGTCATAGAGTGTCATTGAGTGATAGAGAGTGTCAGAGAGTGATAGAGAGTGTCAGAAAGTGATGGAGAGTGATAGATAGTGTCAGAGAGTGTCAGAGAATGACAGAGAGTGATAGGGAGTGTCAGAAAGTGTCATTGAGTGTCCGAGAGTGTCAGAGAGTTACAGAGAGTGACAGAGAGTGTCAGAGAGTGATAGAGAGTGTCACAGAATGATAGAGAGTTTCAGAGTGTGATAGAGAGTGATAGAGAGTGTCAGAGAGTGATTAAGAGTGTCTGAGAGTGTCTGAGAGTGTCAGAGAGTGTCTGAGATTGTCAGAGAGTGTCAGAGAGTGATAAAGAGTGATAGAGAGTGTCTGAGAGTGTCAGAGAGTGTCAGAGTGTGTCCGAGAGTGTCAGAGAGTTACAGAGAGTTACAGAGAGTGACAGCGAGTGTCAGAGAGCGATAGAGAGTGATAGAGAGTGTCAGAGAGTGATTAAGAGTGTCTGAGAGTGTCTGAGAGTTTCAGAGAGCGTCAGAGAGTGTCATAGATTGATAGAGAGTGTCAGAGTGTGTCACAGAATGTCTGAGAGTGTCAGAGATTGTCAGAGAGTGACAGAGAGTGTCTGAGAGTTTCAGAGTGTGTCAGAGAGTGTCAGAGAGTGTCAGAGAGCGATAGAGAGTGAAAGAGAGTGTCATAGAGTGTCATTGAGTGATAGAGAGTGTCAGAGAGTGATCGAGAGTGTCAGAGAGTGATAGAGAGTGTCAGAGCGTGTCAGAGAATGATAGAGAGTGATAGGGCGTGTCAGAGAGTGTCATTGAGTGTCCGAGAGTGTCAGAGAGTTACAGAGAGTTACAGAGAGTGACAGAGAGTGTCAGAGAGTGATAGAGAGTGTCAGAAAGTGATAGAGAGTGTCAGAAAGTGATGGAGAGTGATAGATAGTGTCAGAGAGTGTCAGAGAATGACAGAGAGTGATAGGGAGTGTCAGAAAGTGTCATTGAGTGTCCGAGAGTGTCAGAGAGTTACAGAGAGTGACAGAGAGTGTCAGAGAGTGATAGAGAGTGTCACAGAATGATAGAGAGTTTCAGAGTGTGATAGAGAGTGATAGAGAGTGTCAGAGAGTGATTAAGAGTGTCTGAGAGTGTCTGAGAGTGTCAGAGAGTGTCTGAGATTGTCAGAGAGTGTCAGAGAGTGATAAAGAGTGATAGAGAGTGTCTGAGAGTGTCAGAGAGTGTCAGAGTGTGTCCGAGAGTGTCAGAGAGTTACAGAGAGTTACAGAGAGTGACAGCGAGTGTCAGAGAGTGATAGAGAGTGTCAGAAAGTGATAGAGAGTGTCAGAGCGTTTCAGAGAGTGATAGAGTGTGATAGAGAGTGTCAGAGTGTGTCAGAGTGTGTCAGAGAGTGATAGAGAGTGATAGAGAGCGTCAGAGAGTGTCATAGATTGATAGAGAGTGTCAGAGTGTGTCACAGAATGTCTGAGAGTGTCAGAGATTGTCAGAGAGTGACAGAGAGTGTCTGAGAGTTTCAGAGTGTGTCAGAGAGTGTCAGAGAGTGTCAGAGAGCGATAGAGAGTGAAAGAGAGTGTCATAGAGTGTCATTGAGTGATAGAGAGTGTCAGAGAGTGATCGAGAGTGTCAGAGAGTGATAGAGAGTGTCAGAGCGTGTCAGAGAATGATAGAGAGTGATAGGGCGTGTCAGAGAGTGTCATTGAGTGTCCGAGAGTGTCAGAGAGTTACAGAGAGTTACAGAGAGTGACAGAGAGTGTCAGAGAGTGATAGAGAGTGTCAGAAAGTGATAGAGAGTGTCAGAGCGTTTCAGAGAGTGATAGAGCGTGATAGAGAGTGTCAGAGTGTGTCAGAGTGTGTCAGAGAGTGATAGAGAGTGACAGAGAGCGTCAGAGAGTGTCATAGATTGATAGAGAGTGTCAGAGTGTGTCACAGAATGTCTGAGAGTGTCAGAGATTGTCAGAGAGTGACAGAGAGTGTCTGAGAGTTTCAGAGTGTGTCAGAGAGTGTCAGAGAGTGTCAGAGAGCGATAGAGAGTGGAAGAGAGTGTCATAGAGCGTCATTGAGTGATAGAGAGTGTCAGAGAGTGATCGAGAGTGTCAGAGAGTGATAGAGAGTGTCAGAGCGTGTCAGAGAATGATAGAGAGTGATAGGGCGTGTCAGAGAGTGTCATTGAGTGTCCGAGAGTGTCAGAGAGTGACAGAGAGTGACAGAGAGTGTCAGAGAGTGATAGAGAGTGTCAGAAAGTGATAGAGAGTGTCAGAGCGTTTCAGAGAGTGATAGAGCGTGATAGAGAGTGTCAGAGTGTGTCAGAGTGTGTCAGAGAGTGATAGAGAGTGACAGAGAGCGTCAGAGAGTGTCATAGATTGATAGAGAGTGTCAGAGTGTGTCACAGAATGTCTGAGAGTGTCAGAGAGTGATAGAGAGTGTCTGAGAGTTTCAGAGTGTGTCAGAGAGTGTCAGAGAGCGATAGAGAGTGAAAGAGAGTGTCATAGAGTGTCATTGAGTGATAGAGAGTGTCAGAGAGTGATCGAGATTGTCAGAGAGTGATAGAGAGTGTCAGCGATTGACAGAGAGTGTCAGAGAGTGATTAAGAGTGTCAGTGAGTGTCAGAGAGTGATACAGAGTGATAGAGAGTGTCTGAGAGTGTCTGAGAGTTTCTGAGAGTGTCAGAGAGTGTCAGAGAGTGTCAGAGAGCGATTGAGAGTGTCAGAGAGTGATAGAGAGTGCCTGAGAGTGTCTGAGAGTGTAAGAGAGTGTCTGCCAGTGTCAGAGAGTGTCAGAGAGTGATAAAGAGTGATAGAGAGTGTCTGAGATTGTCAGAGAGTGTCAGAGTGTGTCAGAGAGTGTCAGAGAGTGATCGAGAGTGATAGAGAGTGTCAGAGAGTGGCATTGAGTGATAGAGAGTGTCAGAGAGTTTCCGAGAGTGATAGAGAGTGTCAGAGGGTGTCAGAGAGTGTCTAAGAGTGTCAGAGAGTGATTAAGAGTGTCTGAGAGTGTCTGAGAGTGTCTGAGAGTGTCAGAGAGTGTCAGAGAGTGTCTGAGAGTGTCAGAGAGTGATAGGGAGTGAGAGAGAGTGTCAGAGAGTGTCAGAGAGTGATAGAGAGTGTCAGAAAGTGATGGAGAGTGATAGATAGTGTCAGAGAGTGTCAGAGAATGACAGAGAGTGATAGGGAGTGTCAGAGAGTGTCATTGAGTGTCCGAGAGTGTCAGAGAGTTACAGAGAGTGACAGAGAGTGTCAGAGAGTGATAGAGAGTGTCACAGAATGATAGAGATTTTGAGAGTGTGATAGAGAGTGATAGAGAGTGTCAGAGAGTGATTAAGAGTGTCAGAGAGTGATTATGAGTGTCTGAGAGTGTCTGAGAGTGTCAGAGAGTGTCTGAGATTGTCAGAGAGTGTCAGAGAGTGATAAAGAGTGATCGAGAGTGTCTGAGAGTGTCAGAGAGTGTCAGAGCGTGTCCGAGAGTGTCAGAGAGTTACAGAGAGTTACAGAGAGTGACAGAGAGTGTCAGAGAGTGATAGAGAGTGTCAGAAAGTGATAGAGAGTGTCAGAGAATTTTAGAGAGTGATAGAGTGTGATGGAGAGTGTCAGAGTGTGTCAGAGTGTATCAGAGAGTGATAGAGAGTGATAGAGAGCGTCAGAGAGTGTCATAGATTGATAGAGAGTGTCAGAGTGTGTCACAGAATGTCTGAGAGTGTCAGAGATTGTCAGAGAGTGACAGAGAGTTTCTGAGAGTTTCAGAGAGTGTCAGAGAGTGTCAGAGAGCGATAGAGAGTGAAAGAGAGTGTCATAGAGTGTCATTGAGTGTCCGAGAGTGTCAGAGAGTTACAGAGAGTTACAGAGAGTGACAGAGAGTGTCAGAGAGTGATAGAGAGTGTCAGAAAGTGATAGAGAGTGTCAGAGCGTTTCAGAGAGTGATAGAGCGTGATAGAGAGTGTCAGAGTGTGTCAGAGTGTGTCAGAGAGTGATAGAGAGTGACAGAGAGCGTCAGAGAGTGTCATAGATTGATAGAGAGTGTCAGAGTGTGTCACAGAATGTCTGAGAGTGTCAGAGAGTGATAGAGAGTGTCTGAGAGTTTCAGAGTGTGTCAGAGAGTGTCAGAGAGCGATAGAGAGTGAAAGAGAGTGTCATAGAGTGAAAGAGAGTGTCATAGAGTGTCATTGAGTGATAGAGAGTGTCAGAGAGTGATCGAGAGTGTCAGAGAGTGATAGAGAGTGTCAGAGCGTGTCAGAGAATGATAGAGAGTGATAGGGCGTGTCAGAGAGTGTCATTGAGTGTCCGAGAGTGTCAGAGAGCTACAGAGAGTTACAGAGAGTGATAGAGAGTGTCAGAAAGTGATAGAGAGTGTCAGAGCGTTTCAGAGAGTGATAGAGCGTGATAGAGAGTGTCAGAGTGTGTCAGAGTGTGTCAGAGAGTGATAGAGAGTGACAGAGAGCGTCAGAGAGTGTCATAGATTGATAGAGAGTGTCAGAGTGTGTCACAGAATGTCTGAGAGTGTCAGAGAGTGATAGAGAGTGTCTGAGAGTTTCAGAGTGTGTCAGAGAGTGTCAGAGAGCGATAGAGAGTGAAAGAGAGTGTCATAGAGTGTCATTGAGTGATAGAGAGTGTCAGAGAGTGATCGAGAGTGTCAGAGAGTGATAGAGAGTGTCAGTGATTGACAGAGAGTGTCAGAGAGTGATTAAGAGTGTCAGTGAGTGTCAGAGAGTGATGGAAAGTGATAGAGAGTGTCTGAGAGTGTCTGAGAGTTTCTGAGAGTGTCAGAGAGTGTCAGAGAGTGTCAGAGAGCGATTGAGAGTGTCAGAGAGTGATAGAGAGTGCCTGAGAGTGTCTGAGAGTGTAAGACAGTGTCTGCCAGTGTCAGAGAGTGTCAGAGAGTGATAAAGAGTGATAGAGAGTGTCTGAGATTGTCAGAGAGTGTCAGAGTGTGTCAGAGAGTGTCAGAGAGTGATCGAGAGTGATAGAGAGTGTCAGAGAGTGGCATTGAGTGATAGAGAGTGTCAGAGAGTTTCCGAGAGTGATAGAGAGTGTCAGAGAGTGTCAGAGAGTGTCTAAGAGTGTCAGAGAGTGATTAAGAGTGTCTAAGAGTGTCAGAGAGTGATTAAGAGTGTCTGAGAGTGTCTGAGAGTGCCTGAGAGTGTCAGAGAGTGTCTGAGAGTGTCAGAGAGTGATAGGGAGTGATAGAGAGTGTCAGAGAGTGATAGAGAGTGTCAGAAAGTGATGGAGAGTGATAGATAGTGTCAGAGAGTGTCAGAGAATGACAGAGAGTGATAGGGAGTGTCAGAGAGTGTCATTGAGTGCCCGAGAGTGTCAGAGAGTTACAGAGAGTGACAGCGAGTGTCAGAGAGTGATAGAGAGTGTCACAGAATGATAGAGAGTTTCAGAGTGTGATAGAGAGTGATAGAGAGTGTCAGAGAGTGATTAAGAGTGTCTGAGAGTGTCTGAGAGTGTCAGAGAGTGTCTGAGATTGTCAGAGAGTGTCAGAGAGTGATAAAGAGTGATAGAGAGTGTCTGAGAGTGTCAGAGAGTGTCAGAGTGTGTCCGAGAGTGTCAGAGAGTTACAGAGAGTTACAGAGAGTGACAGCGAGTGTCAGAGAGCGATAGAGAGTGATAGAGAGTGTCAGAGAGTGATTAAGAGTGTCTGAGAGTGTCTGAGAGTTTCAGAGAGCGTCAGAGAGTGTCATAGATTGATAGAGAGTGTCAGAGTGTGTCACAGAATGTCTGAGAGTGTCAGAGATTGTCAGAGAGTGACAGAGAGTGTCTGAGAGTTTCAGAGTGTGTCAGAGAGTGTCAGAGAGTGTCAGAGAGCGATAGAGAGTGAAAGAGAGTGTCATAGAGTGTCATTGAGTGATAGAGAGTGTCAGAGAGTGATCGAGAGTGTCAGAGAGTGATAGAGAGTGTCAGAGCGTGTCAGAGAATGATAGAGAGTGATAGGGCGTGTCAGAGAGTGTCATTGAGTGTCCGAGAGTGTCAGAGAGTTACAGAGAGTTACAGAGAGTGACAGAGAGTGTCAGAGAGTGATAGAGAGTGTCAGAAAGTGATAGAGAGTGTCAGAAAGTGATGGAGAGTGATAGATAGTGTCAGAGAGTGTCAGAGAATGACAGAGAGTGATAGGGAGTGTCAGAAAGTGTCATTGAGTGTCCGAGAGTGTCAGAGAGTTACAGAGAGTGACAGAGAGTGTCAGAGAGTGATAGAGAGTGTCACAGAATGATAGAGAGTTTCAGAGTGTGATAGAGAGTGATAGAGAGTGTCAGAGAGTGATTAAGAGTGTCTGAGAGTGTCTGAGAGTGTCAGAGAGTGTCTGAGATTGTCAGAGAGTGTCAGAGAGTGATAAAGAGTGATAGAGAGTGTCTGAGAGTGTCAGAGAGTGTCAGAGTGTGTCCGAGAGTGTCAGAGAGTTACAGAGAGTTACAGAGAGTGACAGCGAGTGTCAGAGAGTGATAGAGAGTGTCAGAAAGTGATAGAGAGTGTCAGAGCGTTTCAGAGAGTGATAGAGTGTGATAGAGAGTGTCAGAGTGTGTCAGAGTGTGTCAGAGAGTGATAGAGAGTGATAGAGAGCGTCAGAGAGTGTCATAGATTGATAGAGAGTGTCAGAGTGTGTCACAGAATGTCTGAGAGTGTCAGAGATTGTCAGAGAGTGACAGAGAGTGTCTGAGAGTTTCAGAGTGTGTCAGAGAGTGTCAGAGAGTGTCAGAGAGCGATAGAGAGTGAAAGAGAGTGTCATAGAGTGTCATTGAGTGATAGAGAGTGTCAGAGAGTGATCGAGAGTGTCAGAGAGTGATAGAGAGTGTCAGAGCGTGTCAGAGAATGATAGAGAGTGATAGGGCGTGTCAGAGAGTGTCATTGAGTGTCCGAGAGTGTCAGAGAGTTACAGAGAGTTACAGAGAGTGACAGAGAGTGTCAGAGAGTGATAGAGAGTGTCAGAAAGTGATAGAGAGTGTCAGAGCGTTTCAGAGAGTGATAGAGCGTGATAGAGAGTGTCAGAGTGTGTCAGAGTGTGTCAGAGAGTGATAGAGAGTGACAGAGAGCGTCAGAGAGTGTCATAGATTGATAGAGAGTGTCAGAGTGTGTCACAGAATGTCTGAGAGTGTCAGAGATTGTCAGAGAGTGACAGAGAGTGTCTGAGAGTTTCAGAGTGTGTCAGAGAGTGTCAGAGAGTGTCAGAGAGCGATAGAGAGTGGAAGAGAGTGTCATAGAGCGTCATTGAGTGATAGAGAGTGTCAGAGAGTGATCGAGAGTGTCAGAGAGTGATAGAGAGTGTCAGAGCGTGTCAGAGAATGATAGAGAGTGATAGGGCGTGTCAGAGAGTGTCATTGAGTGTCCGAGAGTGTCAGAGAGTGACAGAGAGTGACAGAGAGTGTCAGAGAGTGATAGAGAGTGTCAGAAAGTGATAGAGAGTGTCAGAGAGCGATTGAGAGTGTCAGAGAGTGATAGAGAGTGCCTGAGAGTGTCTGAGAGTGTAAGACAGTGTCTGCCAGTGTCAGAGAGTGTCAGAGAGTGATAAAGAGTGATAGAGAGTGTCTGAGATTGTCAGAGAGTGTCAGAGTGTGTCAGAGAGTGTCAGAGAGTGATCGAGAGTGATAGAGAGTGTCAGAGAGTGGCATTGAGTGATAGAGAGTGTCAGAGAGTTTCCGAGAGTGATAGAGAGTGTCAGAGAGTGTCAGAGAGTGTCTAAGAGTGTCAGAGAGTGATTAAGAGTGTCTAAGAGTGTCAGAGAGTGATTAAGAGTGTCTGAGAGTGTCTGAGAGTGCCTGAGAGTGTCAGAGAGTGTCTGAGAGTGTCAGAGAGTGATAGGGAGTGATAGAGAGTGTCAGAGAGTGATAGAGAGTGTCAGAAAGTGATGGAGAGTGATAGATAGTGTCAGAGAGTGTCAGAGAATGACAGAGAGTGATAGGGAGTGTCAGAGAGTGTCATTGAGTGCCCGAGAGTGTCAGAGAGTGATAGAGAGTGTCAGTGATTGACAGAGAGTGTCAGAGAGTGATTAAGAGTGTCAGTGAGTGTCAGAGAGTGATGGAAAGTGATAGAGAGTGTCTGAGAGTGTCTGAGAGTTTCTGAGAGTGTCAGAGAGTGTCAGAGAGTGTCAGAGAGCGATTGAGAGTGTCAGAGAGTGATAGAGAGTGCCTGAGAGTGTCTGAGAGTGTAAGACAGTGTCTGCCAGTGTCAGAGAGTGTCAGAGAGTGATAAAGAGTGATAGAGAGTGTCTGAGATTGTCAGAGAGTGTCAGAGTGTGTCAGAGAGTGTCAGAGAGTGATCGAGAGTGATAGAGAGTGTCAGAGAGTGGCATTGAGTGATAGAGAGTGTCAGAGAGTTTCCGAGAGTGATAGAGAGTGTCAGAGAGTGTCAGAGAGTGTCTAAGAGTGTCAGAGAGTGATTAAGAGTGTCTAAGAGTGTCAGAGAGTGATTAAGAGTGTCTGAGAGTGTCTGAGAGTGCCTGAGAGTGTCAGAGAGTGTCTGAGAGTGTCAGAGAGTGATAGGGAGTGATAGAGAGTGTCAGAGAGTGATAGAGAGTGTCAGAAAGTGATGGAGAGTGATAGATAGTGTCAGAGAGTGTCAGAGAATGACAGAGAGTGATAGGGAGTGTCAGAGAGTGTCATTGAGTGCCCGAGAGTGTCAGAGAGTTACAGAGAGTGACAGCGAGTGTCAGAGAGTGATAGAGAGTGTCACAGAATGATAGAGAGTTTCAGAGTGTGATAGAGAGTGATAGAGAGTGTCAGAGAGTGATTAAGAGTGTCTGAGAGTGTCTGAGAGTGTCAGAGAGTGTCTGAGATTGTCAGAGAGTGTCAGAGAGTGATAAAGAGTGATAGAGAGTGTCTGAGAGTGTCAGAGAGTGTCAGAGTGTGTCCGAGAGTGTCAGAGAGTTACAGAGAGTTACAGAGAGTGACAGAGAGTGTCAGAGAGTGATAGAGAGTGTCAGAAAGTGATAGAGAGTGTCAGAGCGTTTCAGAGAGTGATAGAGTGTGATAGAGAGTGTCAGAGTGTGTCAGAGTGTGTCAGAGAGTGATAGAGAGCGTCAGAGAGTGTCATAGATTGATAGAGAGTGTCAGAGTGTGTCACAGAATGTCTGAGAGTGTCAGAGATTGTCAGAGAGTGACAGAGAGTGTCTGAGAGTTTCAGAGTGTGTCAGAGAGTGTCAGAGAGCGATAGAGAGTGAAAGAGAGTGTCATAGAGTGTCATTGAGTGATAGAGAGTGTCAGAGAGTGATCGAGAGTGTCAGAGAGTGATAGAGAGTGTCAGAGCGTGTCAGAGAATGATAGAGAGTGATAGGGCGTGTCAGAGAGTGTCATTGAGTGTCCGAGAGTGTCAGAGTGTTACAGAGAGTTACAGACAGTGACAGAGAGTGTCAGAGAGTGATAGAGAGTGTCAGAAAGTGATAGAGAGTGTCAGAGCGTTTCAGAGAGTGATAGAGCGTGATAGAGAGTGTCAGAGTGTGTCAGAGTGTGTCAGAGAGTGATAGAGAGTGACAGAGAGCGTCAGAGAGTGTCATAGATTGATAGAGAGTGTCAGAGTGTGTCACAGAATGTCTGAGAGTGTCAGAGAGTGATAGAGAGTGTCTGAGAGTGATAGAGAGTGTCAGTGATTGACAGAGAGTGTCAGAGAGTGATTAAGAGTGTCAGTGAGTGTCAGAGAGTGATAGAGAGTGACAGAGAGTGTCTGAGAGTGTCTGAGAGTTTCTGAGAGTGTCAGAGAGTGTCAGAGAGTGTCAGAGTGTGTCAGAGTGTGTCAGAGAGTGATAGAGAGTGACAGAGAGCGTCACAGAGTGTCATAGATTGATAGAGAGTGTCAGAGTGTGTCACAGAATGTCTGAGAGTGTCAGAGAGTGATAGAGAGTGTCTGAGAGTTTCAGAGTGTGTCAGAGAGTGTCAGAGAGCGATAGAGAGTGAAAGAGAGTGTCATAGAGTGTCATTGAGTGATAGAGAGTGGCAGAGAGTGATCGAGAGTGTCAGAGAGTGATAGAGAGTGTCAGTGATTGACAGAGAGTGTCAGAGAGTGATTAAGAGTGTCAGAGAGTGGCATTGAGTGATAGAGAGTGTCAGAGAGTTTCCGAGAGTGATAGAGAGTGTTAGAGAGTGTCAGAGAGTGTCAGAGAGTGTCTAAGGGTGTCAGAGAGTGTCAGAGAGCGATTGAGAGTGTCAGAGAGTGATAGAGAGTGATAGAGAGTATCATTGAGCGGTAGAGAGTGTCAGAGAGCGTCAGAGAGTGATCGAGAGTGTCAAAGAGTGATAGAGAGTGTCACAGAATGATAGAGAGTTTCAGAGTGTGATAGAGAGTGATAGAGAGTGTCAGAGAGTGAATAAGAGTGTCTGAGAGTGTCTGAGAGTGTCAGAGAGTGTCTGAGAGTGTCAGAGAGTGATAAAGAGTGATAGAGAGTTTCTGAGAGTGTCAGGGAGTGTCAGAGTGTGTCAGAGAGTGTCAGAGAGTGATAGGGAGTGATAGAGAGTGACAGATAGTGTCAGAGAGTGATAGAGAGTGTCAGAAAGTGATGGAGAGTGATAGATAGTGTCAGAGCGTGTCGGAGAATGATAGAGAGTGATCGGGAGTGTCAGAGAGTGTCAGAGAGTGATAAAGAGTGATAAAGAGTGCTAGAGAGTGTCTGAGAGTGTCAGAGAGTGTCAGAGTGTGTCAGAGAGTGGCAGAGAGTGATAGCAAATGTCTGATAGTGTCAGAGAGTGTCAGAGAGTGATAGAGAGTGTCAGAGAGTGATTAAGAGTGTCAGAGAGTAATAGAGAGTGTCTGAGAGTGTCTGAGAGTGTCAGAGAGTGTCAGAGAGTGTCTGCGAGTGTCTGAGAGTGTCAGAGAGTGTCAGAGAGTGTCTGCGAGTGTCAGAGAGTGTCAGAGAGTGATAAAGAGTGATAGAGAGTGTCAGAGAGTGTCAGAGAGTGATAAAGAGTGATAAAGAGTGATAGAGAGTGTCTGAGAGTGTCAGAGAGTGTCAGCGAGTGTCAGCGAGTGTCAGCGAGTGTCAGAGAGTGATAAAGAGTGATAAAGAGTGATAGAGAGTGTCTGCGAGTGTCTGCGAGTGTCAGAGAGTGTCAGCGAGTGTCAGCGAGTGTCAGAGAGTGTCAGAGAGTGATAAAGAGTGCTAGAGAGTGTCTGAGAGTGGCAGAGAGTGTCAGAGTGTGTCAGAGAGTGGCCGAGAGTGATAGAGAATGTCTGATAGTGTCAGAGAGTGATAGAGAGTGTCAGAGAGTGATAGAGAGTGTCAGAGAGTGATAGAGACTGTCTGAGAGTGTCTGAGAATGTCTGAGAGTGTCAGAGAGTGTCTGCGAGTGTCAGAGAGTGTCAGAGAGTGATAAAGAGTGATAGAGAGTGTCAGAGAGTGTCAGAGAGTGATAGAGAGTGATAGAGAGCGTCAGAGAGTGTCATAGAGTGACAGAGAGTGTCAGAGTGTGTCACAGAATGTCTGAGAGTGTCAGAGAGTGTCAGAGATTGATAAAGAGTGATAGAGAGTGTCTGAGAGTATCAGAGTGTGTCAGAGAGTATCAGAGAGTGATAGAGAGAGATAGAGAGTGTCATAGAGTGTCATTGAGTGATAGAGAGCGTCAGAGAGTGGTCGAGAGTGTCAGAGAGTGTCTGAGAGCGTCAGAGAGCGTCAGAGCGCGTCAGAGAGTGTCAGAGAGTGTCTGAGAGTGTCTGAGAGTGTCAGAGAGAGTCTGAGAGCGTCAAAGAGCGTTTGTATGCGATAGAGAGTGATATGGAGTGTCTGAGAGTGACAGAGAGATTCTGAGAGTGTCAGAGACTGTCATAGATTGATAGAGAGTGTCATCGAGAGTGAGAGAGTGTTAGAGAGTGTCAGAGAGTGATAGAGAGTGTCTGAGAATGTCAGAGAGTGATATAGAGTGTCAAAGAGTGATAGAGAGTTTCTGAGAGTTTCAGAGAGTGACAGAGAGTTTCTGAGAGTGTCAGAGATTATCAGAGAATGATCGAGTATGATAGAGAGTGATAGAGAGTGTCAGAGTGTGTCAGAGAGTGTCAGAGAGTGTCAGAGAGTGCTAGAGAGTGATAGAGAGTGTCAGAGTGTGTCACAGAATGTCTGATAGTGTCAGAGAGTGTCAGAGATTGATAAAGAGTGTTAGAGAGTGTCTGAGAGTGTCAGAGAGTGTCAGAGAGTATCAGTGAGTGATAGAGAGTGATAGAGAGTGTCAGAGAGTGTCATTGAGCGATAGAGAGTGTCAGAGAGCGTCAGAGAGCGATTGAGAGTGTCAGAGAGTGATAGAGAGTGTCACAGAAAGATGGAGAGTTTCAGAGTGTGATAGAGAGTGATAGAGAGTGTCAGAGAGTGATTAAGAGTGTCTGAGAGTGTCTGAGAGTATCAGAAAGTGTCAGAGAGTGTCAGAGAGTGTCAGAGTGTGTCAGAGAGTGTCAGAGAGTGATAGGGAGTGATAGAGAGTGTCAGAGAGTGTCAGAGAGTGATAGAGAGTGTCAGAAAGTGATGGAGAGTGATAGAGATTGCCTGAGAGTGTCTGAGAGTGTAAGAGAGTGTCTGCGAGAGTCAGAGAGTGATAGAGAGTGATAGAGAGTGTCAGAGAGTGATAGAGAGTGATAGAGAGTGAGAGAGAGTGTCTGAGAGTGTCAGAGAGTGTCAGAGAGTGTCAGAGAGTGTCAGAGAGCGATTGAGAGTGTCAGAGAATGATAGAGAGTGATAGAGAGTGCCTGAGAGTGTCTGAGAGTGTCAGAGAGTGTCTGCGAGTGTCAGAGAGTGTCAGAGAGTGATAGAGTGTGTCAGAGAGTGATAGAGAGTGTCTGAGAGTGTCTGAGAGTGTCTGAGAGTGTCAGAGAGTGTCTGCGAGTGTCAGAGAGTGTCAGAGAGTGATAAAGAGTGATAAAGAGTGATAGAGAGTGTCTGAGAGTGTCAGAGAGTGTCATTGAGTGTCAGAGAGTGTCAGAGCGTTTCAGAGAGTGATAGAGAGTGTCAGAGATTGATAGAGAGTGATAGAGAGTGTCAGAGAGTGTAAGAGAGTGTCTGCGTGTGTCAGAGAGTGTCAGAGAGTGATAGAGTGTGTCAGAGAGTGATAGAGAGTGTCTGAGAGTGTCTGAGAGTGTCTGAGAGTGTCAGAGAGTGTCTGCGAGTGTCAGAGAGTGTCAGAGAGTGATAAAGAGTGATAAAGAGTGATAGAGAGTGTCTGAGAGTGTCAGAGAGTGTCATTGAGTGTCAGAGAGTGTCAGAGCGTTTCAGAGAGTGATAAAGAGTGATAGAGAGCGTCTGAGATTGTCAGAGAGTGTCAGAGTGTGTCAGAGAGTGTCAGAGAGTGATCGAGAGTGATAGAGAGTGTCAGAGAGTGGCATTGAGTGATAGAGAGTGATAGAGAGTGTCTGAGAGTGTCTGAGAGTGTCAGAGAGTGTCTGCGAGTGTCAGAGAGTGTCAGAGAGTGATAAAGAGTGATAAAGAGTGATAGAGAGTGTCTGAGAGTGTCAGAGAGTGTCATTGAGTGTCAGAGAGTGTCAGAGCGTTTCAGAGAGTGATAGAGAGTGTCAGAGATTGATAGAGAGTGATAGAGAGTGTCAGAGAGTGTAAGAGAGTGTCTGCGTGTGTCAGAGAGTGTCAGAGAGTGATAGAGTGTGTCAGAGAGTGATAGAGAGTGTCTGAGAGTGTCTGAGAGTGTCTGAGAGTGTCAGAGAGTGTCTGCGAGTGTCAGAGAGTGTCAGAGAGTGATAAAGAGTGATAAAGAGTGATAGAGAGTGTCTGAGAGTGTCAGAGAGTGTCATTGAGTGTCAGAGAGTGTCAGAGCGTTTCAGAGAGTGATAAAGAGTGATAGAGAGCGTCTGAGATTGTCAGAGAGTGTCAGAGTGTGTCAGAGAGTGTCAGAGAGTGATCGAGAGTGATAGAGAGTGTCAGAGAGTGGCATTGAGTGATAGAGAGTGATAGTGAGTGTCTGAGAGTGTCAGAGAGTGTCAGAGAGTGGTAAAGAGTGATAGAGAGCGTCTGAGATTGTCAGAGAGTGTCAGAGTGTGTCAGAGAGTGTCAGAGAGTGATCGAGAGTGATAGAGAGTGTCAGAGAGTGGCATTGAGTGATAGAGAGTGTCAGAGAGTTTCCGAGAGTTTCCGAGAGAGATAGAGAGTGTCAGAGAGTGTCAGAGAGTGTCAGAGAGTGTCAGAGAGCGATTGAGAGTGTCAGAGAGTGATAGAGAGTGTCACAGAAAGATGGAGAGTTTCAGAGTGTGATAGAGAGTGATAGAGAGTGTCAGAAAGTGATAGAGAGTGTCAGAGCGTTTCAGAGAGTGATAGAGTGTGATAGAGAGTGTCAGAGTGTGTCAGAGTGTGTCAGAGAGTGATAGAGAGTGATAGAGAGCGTCAGAGAGTGTCATAGATTGATAGAGAGTGTCAGAGTGTGTCACAGAATGTCTGAGAGTGTCAGAGATTGTCAGAGAGTGACAGAGAGTGTCTGAGAGTTTCAGAGTGTGTCAGAGAGTGTCAGAGAGTGTCAGAGAGCGATAGAGAGTGAAAGAGAGTGTCATAGAGTGTCATTGAGTGATAGAGAGTGTCAGAGAGTGATCGAGAGTGTCAGAGAGTGATAGAGAGTGTCAGAGCGTGTCAGAGAATGATAGAGAGTGATAGGGCGTGTCAGAGAGTGTCATTGAGTGTCCGAGAATGTCAGAGAGTTACAGAGAGTTACAGAGAGTGACAGAGAGTGTCAGAGAGTGATAGAGAGTGTCAGAAAGTGATAGAGAGTGTCAGAGCGTTTCAGAGAGTGATAGAGCGTGATAGAGAGTGTCAGAGTGTGTCAGAGTGTGTCAGAGAGTGATAGAGAGTGACAGAGAGCGTCAGAGAGTGTCATAGATTGATAGAGAGTGTCAGAGTGTGTCACAGAATGTCTGAGAGTGTCAGAGATTGTCAGAGAGTGACAGAGAGTGTCTGAGAGTTTCAGAGTGTGTCAGAGAGTGTCAGAGAGTGTCAGAGAGCGATAGAGAGTGGAAGAGAGTGTCATAGAGCGTCATTGAGTGATAGAGAGTGTCAGAGAGTGATCGAGTGTGTCAGAGAGTGATAGAGAGTGTCAGAGCGTGTCAGAGAATGATAGAGAGTGATAGGGCGTGTCAGAGAGTGTCATTGAGTGTCCGAGAGTGTCAGAGAGCTACAGAGAGTTACAGAGAGTGACAGAGAGTGTCAGAGAGTGATAGAGAGTGTCAGAAAGTGATAGAGAGTGTCAGAGCGTTTCAGAGAGTGATAGAGCGTGATAGAGAGTGTCAGAGTGTGTCAGAGTGTGTCAGAGAGTGATAGAGAGTGACAGATAGCGTCAGAGAGTGTCATAGATTGATAGAGAGTGTCAGAGTGTGTCACAGAATGTCTGAGAGTGTCAGAGAGTGATAGAGAGTGTCTGAGAGTTTCAGAGTGTGTCAGAGAGTGTCAGAGAGCGATAGAGAGTGAAAGAGAGTGTCATAGAGTGTCATTGAGTGATAGAGAGTGTCAGAGAGTGATCGAGATTGTCAGAGAGTGATAGAGAGTGTCAGTGATTGACAGAGAGTGTCAGAGAGTGATTAAGAGTGTCAGTGAGTGTCAGAGAGTGATACAGAGTGATAGAGAGTGTCTGAGAGTGTCTGAGAGTTTCTGAGAGTGTCAGAGAGTGTCAGAGAGCGATTGAGAGTGTCAGAGAGTGATAGAGAGTGCCTGAGAGTGTCTGAGAGTGTAAGAGAGTGTCTGCCAGTGTCAGAGAGTGTCAGAGAGTGATAAAGAGTGACAGAGAGTGTCTGAGATTGTCAGAGAGTGTCAGAGTGTGTCAGAGAGTGTCAGAGAGTGATCGAGAGTGATAGAGAGTGTCAGAGAGTGGCATTGAGTGATAGAGAGTGTCAGAGAGTTTCCGAGAGTGATAGAGAGTGTCAGAGGGTGTCAGAGAGTGTCCAAGAGTGTCAGAGAGTGATTAAGAGTGTCTGAGAGTGTCTGAGAGTGTCTGAGAGTGTCAGAGAGTGTCAGAGAGTGTCTGAGAGTGTCAGAGAGTGATAGGGAGTGAGAGAGAGTGTCAGAGAGTGTCAGAGAGTGATAGAGAGTGTCAGAAAGTGATGGAGAGTGATAGATAGTGTCAGAGAGTGTCAGAGAATGACAGAGAGTGATAGGGAGTGTCAGAGAGTGTCATTGAGTGTCCGAGAGTGTCAGAGAGTTACAGAGAGTGACAGAGAGTGTCAGAGAGTGATAGAGAGTGTCACAGAATGATAGAGATTTTGAGAGTGTGATAGAGAGTGATAGAGAGTGTCAGAGAGTGATTAAGAGTGTCAGAGAGTGATTATGAGTGTCTGAGAGTGTCTGAGAGTGTCAGAGAGTGTCTGAGATTGTCAGAGAGTGTCAGAGAGTGATAAAGAGTGATCGAGAGTGTCTGAGAGTGTCAGAGAGTGTCAGAGCGTGTCCGAGAGTGTCAGAGAGTTACAGAGAGTTACAGAGAGTGACAGAGAGTGTCAGAGAGTGATAGAGAGTGTCAGAAAGTGATAGAGAGTGTCAGAGAATTTTAGAGAGTGATAGAGTGTGATGGAGAGTGTCAGAGTGTGTCAGAGTGTATCAGAGAGTGATAGAGAGTGATAGAGAGCGTCAGAGAGTGTCATAGATTGATAGAGAGTGTCAGAGTGTGTCACAGAATGTCTGAGAGTGTCAGAGATTGTCAGAGAGTGACAGAGAGTGTCTGAGAGTTTCAGAGAGTGTCAGAGAGTGTCAGAGAGCGATAGAGAGTGAAAGAGAGTGTCATAGAGTGTCATTGAGTGTCCGAGAGTGTCAGAGAGTTACAGAGAGTTACAGAGAGTGACAGAGAGTGTCAGAGAGTGATAGAGAGTGTCAGAAAGTGATAGAGAGTGTCAGAGCGTTTCAGAGAGTGATAGAGCGTGATAGAGAGTGTCAGAGTGTGTCAGAGTGTGTCAGAGAGTGATAGAGAGTGACAGAGAGCGTCAGAGAGTGTCATAGATTGATAGAGAGTGTCAGAGTGTGTCACAGAATGTCTGAGAGTGTCAGAGAGTGATAGAGAGTGTCTGAGAGTTTCAGAGTGTGTCAGAGAGTGTCAGAGAGCGATAGAGAGTGAAAGAGAGTGTCTGAGAGTGAAAGAGAGTGTCATAGAGTGTCATTGAGTGATAGAGAGTGTCAGAGAGTGATCGAGAGTGTCAGAGAGTGATAGAGAGTGTCAGAGCGTGTCAGAGAATGATAGAGAGTTATAGGGCGTGTCAGAGAGTGTCATTGAGTGTCCGAGAGTGTCAGAGAGCTACAGAGAGTTACAGAGAGTGATAGAGAGTGTCAGAAAGTGATAGAGAGTGTCAGAGCGTTTCAGAGAGTGATAGAGCGTGATAGAGAGTGTCAGAGTGTGTCAGAGTGTGTCAGAGAGTGATAGAGAGTGACAGAGAGCGTCAGAGAGTGTCATAGATTGATAGAGAGTGTCAGAGTGTGTCACAAAATGTCTGAGAGTGTCAGAGAGTGATAGAGAGTGTCTGAGAGTTTCAGAGTGTGTCAGAGAGTGTCAGAGAGCGATAGAGAGTGAAAGAGAGTGTCATAGAGTGTCATTGAGTGATAGAGAGTGTCAGAGAGTGATCGAGAGTGTCAGAGAGTGATAGAGAGTGTCAGTGATTGACAGAGAGTGTCAGAGAGTGATTAAGAGTGTCAGAGAGTGTCAGAGAGTGATGGAAAGTGATAGAGAGTGTCTGAGAGTGTCTGAGAGTTTCTGAGAGTGTCAGAGAGTGTCAGAGAGTGTCAGAGAGCGATTGAGAGTGTCAGAGAGTGATAGAGAGTGCCTGAGAGTGTCTGAGAGTGTAAGACAGTGTCTGCCAGTGTCAGAGAGTGTCAGAGAGTGATAAAGAGTGATAGAGAGTGTCTGAGATTGTCAGAGAGTGTCAGAGTGTGTCAGAGAGAGTCAGAGAGTGATCGAGAGTGATAGAGAGTGTCAGAGAGTGGCATTGAGTGATAGAGAGTGTCAGAGAGTTTCCGAGAGTGATAGAGAGTGTCAGAGAGTGTCAGAGAGTGTCTAAGAGTGTCAGAGAGTGATTAAGAGTGTCTAAGAGTGTCAGAGAGTGATTAAGAGTGTCTGAGAGTGTCTGAGAGTGTCTGAGAGTGTCAGAGAGTGTCTGAGAGTGTCAGAGAGTGATAGGGAGTGATAGAGAGTGTCAGAGAGTGTCAGAGAGTGATAGAGAGTGTCAGAAAGTGATGGAGAGTGATAGATAGTGTCAGAGAGTGTCAGAGAATGACAGAGAGTGATAGGGAGTGTCAGAGAGTGTCATTGAGTGTCCGAGAGTGTCAGAGAGTTACAGAGAGTGACAGAGAGTGTCAGAGAGTGATAGAGAGTGTCACAGAATGATAGAGAGTTTCAGAGTGTGATAGAGAGTGATAGAGAGTGTCAGAGAGTGATTAAGAGTGTCTGAGAGTGTCTGAGAGTGTCAGAGAGTGTCTGAGATTGTCAGAGAGTGTCAGAGAGTGATAAAGAGTGATAGAGAGTGTCTGAGAGTGTCAGAGAGTGTCAGAGTGTGTCCGAGAGTGTCAGAGAGTTACAGAGAGTTACAGAGAGTGACAGAGAGTGTCAGAGAGTGATAGAGAGTGTCAGAAAGTGATAGAGAGTGTCAGAGCGTTTCAGAGAGTGATAGAGTGTGATAGAGAGTGTCAGAGTGTGTCAGAGTGTGTCAGAGAGTGATAGAGAGCGTCAGAGAGTGTCATAGATTGATAGAGAGTGTCAGAGTGTGTCACAGAATGTCTGAGAGTGTCAGAGATTGTCAGAGAGTGACAGAGAGTGTCTGAGAGTTTCAGAGTGTGTCAGAGAGTGTCAGAGAGCGATAGAGAGTGAAAGAGAGTGTCATAGAGTGTCATTGAGTGATAGAGAGTGTCAGAGAGTGATCGAGAGTGTCAGAGAGTGATAGAGAGTGTCAGAGCGTGTCAGAGAATGATAGAGAGTGATAGGGCGTGTCAGAGAGTGTCATTGAGTGTCCGAGAGTGTCAGAGTGTTACAGAGAGTTACAGAGAGTGACAGAGAGTGTCAGAGAGTGATAGAGAGTGTCAGAAAGTGATAGAGAGTGTCAGAGCGTTTCAGAGAGTGATAGAGCGTGATAGAGAGTGTCAGAGTGTGTCAGAGTGTGTCAGAGAGTGATAGAGAGTGACAGAGAGCGTCAGAGAGTGTCATAGATTGATAGAGAGTGTCAGAGTGTGTCACAGAATGTCTGAGAGTGTCAGAGAGTGATAGAGAGTGTCTGAGAGTGATAGAGAGTGTCAGTGATTGACAGAGAGTGTCAGAGAGTGATTAAGAGTGTCAGTGAGTGTCAGAGAGTGATAGAGAGTGACAGAGAGTGTCTGAGAGTGTCTGAGAGTTTCTGAGAGTGTCAGAGAGTGTCAGAGAGTGTCAGAGTGTGTCAGAGTGTGTCAGAGAGTGATAGAGAGTGACAGAGAGCGTCACAGAGTGTCATAGATTGATAGAGAGTGTCAGAGTGTGTCACAGAATGTCTGAGAGTGTCAGAGAGTGATAGAGAGTGTCTGAGAGTTTCAGAGTGTGTCAGAGAGTGTCAGAGAGCGATAGAGAGTGAAAGAGAGTGTCATAGAGTGTCATTGAGTGATAGAGAGTGGCAGAGAGTGATAAAGAGTGATAGAGAGTGTCAGAGAGTGTCAGAGAGTGATAAAGAGTGATAAAGAGTGATAGAGAGTGTCTGAGAGTGTCAGAGAGTGTCAGCGAGTGTCAGCGAGTGTCAGAGAGTGATAAAGAGTGATAAAGAGTGATAGAGAGTGTCTGCGAGTGTCTGCGAGTGTCAGAGAGTGTCAGCGAGTGTCAGCGAGTGTCAGAGAGTGTCAGAGAGTGATAAAGAGTGCTAGAGAGTGTCTGAGAGTGGCAGAGAGTGTCAGAGTGTGTCAGAGAGTTGCCGAGAGTGATAGAGAATGTCTGATAGTGTCAGAGAGTGTCAGAGAGTGATAGAGAGTGTCAGAGAGTGATAGAGAGTGTTAGAGAGTGATAGAGACTGTCTGAGAGTGTCTGAGAATGTCTGAGAGTGTCAGAGAGTGTCTGCGAGTGTCAGAGAGTGTCAGAGAGTGATAAAGAGTGATAGAGAGTGTCAGAGAGTGTCAGAGAGTGATAGAGAGTGATAGAGAGCGTCAGAGAGTGTCATAGAGTGACAGAGAGTGTCAGAGTGTGTCACAGAATGTCTGAGAGTGTCAGAGAGTGTCAGAGATTGATAAAGAGTGATAGAGAGTGTCTGAGAGTATCAGAGTGTGTCAGAGAGTATCAGAGAGTGATAGAGAGTGATAGAGAGTGTCATAGAGTGTCATAGAGTGTCATTGAGTGATAGAGAGCGTCAGAGAGCGTCAGAGAGTGGTCGAGAGTGTCAGAGAGTGTCTGAGAGCGTCAGAGAGCGTCAGAGCGCGTCAGAGAGTGTCAGAGAGTGTCTGAGAGTGTCTGAGAGTGTCAGAGAGAGTCTGAGAGCGTCAAAGAGCGTTTGTATGCGATAGAGAGTGATATGGAGTGTCTGAGAGTGACAGAGAGATTCTGAGAGTGTCAGAGACTGTCATAGATTGATAGAGAGTGTCATCGAGAGTGAGAGAGTGTTAGAGAGTGTCAGAGAGTGATAGAGAGTGTCTGAGAATGTCAGAGAGTGATATAGAGTGTCAAAGAGTGATAGAGAGTTTCTGAGAGTTTCAGAGAGTGACAGAGAGTTTCTGAGAGTGTCAGAGATTATCAGAGAATGATCGAGTATGATAGAGAGTGATAGAGAGTGTCAGAGTGTGTCAGAGAGTGTCAGAGAGTGTTAGAGAGTGATAGAGAGTGTCAGAGTGTGTCACAGAATGTCTGATAGTGTCAGAGAGTGTCAGAGATTGATAAAGAGTGTTAGAGAGTGTCTGAGAGTGTCAGAGAGTGTCAGAGAGTATCAGTGAGTGATAGAGAGTGATAGAGAGTGTCAGAGAGTGTCATTGAGCGATAGAGAGTGTCAGAGAGCGTCAGAGAGCGATTGAGAGTGTCAGAGAGTGATAGAGAGTGTCACAGAAAGATGGAGAGTTTCAGAGTGTGATAGAGAGTGATAGAGAGTGTCAGAGAGTGATTAAGAGTGTCTGAGAGTGTCTGAGAGTATCAGAAAGTGTCAGAGAGTGTCAGAGAGTGATAAAGAGTGATAGTGTCTGAGAGTGCCAGAGAGTGTCAGAGTGTGTCAGAGAGTGTCAGAGAGTGATAGGGAGTGATAGAGAGTGTCAGAGAGTGATAGAGAGTGATAGAGAGTGAGAGAGAGTGTCTGAGAGTGTCTGAGAGTGTCAGAGAGTGTCAGAGAGTGTCAGAGAGAGTCAGAGAGCGATTGAGAGTGTCAGAGAATGATAGAGAGTGATAGAGAGTGCCTGAGAGTGTCTGAGAGTGTAAGAGAGTGTCTGCGAGTGTCAGAGAGTGTCAGAGAGTGATAGAGTGTGTCAGAGAGTGTCTGAGAGTGTCTGAGAGTGTCAGAGAGTGTCTGCGAGTGTCAGAGAGTGTCAGAGAGTGATAAAGAGTGATAAAGAGTGATAGAGAGTGTCTGAGAGTGTCAGAGAGTGTCATTGAGTGTCAGAGAGTGTCAGAGCGTTTCAGAGAGTGATAGAGAGTGTCAGAGATTGATAGAGAGTGATAGAGAGTGTCAGAGAGTGTAAGAGAGTGTCTGCGTGTGTCAGAGAGTGTCAGAGAGTGATAGAGTGTGTCAGAGAGTGATAGAGAGTGTCTGAGAGTGTCTGAGAGTGTCAGAGAGTGTCTGCGAGTGTCAGAGAGTGTCAGAGAGTGATAAAGAGTGATAAAGAGTGATAGAGAGTGTCTGAGAGTGTCAGAGAGTGTCATTGAGTGTCAGAGAGTGTCAGAGCGTTTCAGAGAGTGATAGAGAGTGTCAGAGATTGATAGAGAGTGATAGAGAGTGTCTGAGAGTGTCTGAGAGTGTCTGAGAGTGTCAGAGAGTGTCTGCGAGTGTCAGAGAGTGTCAGAGAGTGATAAAGAGTGATAAAGAGTGATAGAGAGTGTCTGAGAGTGTCAGAGAGTGTCATTGAGTGTCAGAGAGTGTCAGAGCGTTTCAGAGAGTGATAGAGAGTGTCAGAGATTGATAGAGAGTGATAGAGAGTGTCAGAGAGTGTAAGAGAGTGTCTGCGTGTGTCAGAGAGTGTCAGAGAGTGATAGAGTGTGTCAGAGAGTGATAGAGAGTGTCTGAGAGTGTCTGAGAGTGTCAGAGAGTGTCTGCGAGTGTCAGAGAGTGTCAGAGAGTGATAAAGAGTGATAAAGAGTGATAGAGAGTGTCTGAGAGTGTCAGAGAGTGTCATTGAGTGTCAGAGAGTGTCAGAGCGTTTCAGAGAGTGATAGAGAGTGTCAGAGATTGATAGAGAGTGATAGAGAGTGATAGAGAGTGATAGTGAGTGTCTGAGAGTGTCAGAGAGTGTCAGAGAGTGATAAAGAGTGATAGAGAGCGTCTGAGATTGTCAGAGAGTGTCAGAGTGTGTCAGAGAGTGTCAGAGAGTGATCGAGAGTGATAGAGAGTGTCAGAGAGTGGCATTGAGTGATAGAGAGTGTCAGAGAGTTTCCGAGAGTTTCCGAGAGTGATAGAGAGTGTCAGAGAGTGTCAGAGAGTGTCAGAGAGTGTCAGAGAGCGATTGAGAGTGTCAGAGAGTGATAGAGAGTGTCACAGAAAGATGGAGAGTTTCAGAGTGTGATAGAGAGTGATAGAGAGTGTCAGAAAGTGATAGAGAGTGTCAGAGCGTTTCAGAGAGTGATAGAGTGTGATAGAGAGTGTCAGAGTGTGTCAGAGTGTGTCAGAGAGTGATAGAGAGTGATAGAGAGCGTCAGAGAGTGTCATAGATTGATAGAGAGTGTCAGAGTGTGTCACAGAATGTCTGAGAGTGTCAGAGATTGTCAGAGAGTGACAGAGAGTGTCTGAGAGTTTCAGAGTGTGTCAGAGAGTGTCAGAGAGTGTCAGAGAGCGATAGAGAGTGAAAGAGAGTGTCATAGAGTGTCATTGAGTGATAGAGAGTGTCAGAGAGTGATCGAGAGTGTCAGAGAGTGATAGAGAGTGTCAGAGCGTGTCAGAGAATGATAGAGAGTGATAGGGCGTGTCAGAGAGTGTCATTGAGTGTCCGAGAGTGTCAGAGAGTTACAGAGAGTTACAGAGAGTGACAGAGAGTGTCAGAGAGTGATAGAGAGTGTCAGAAAGTGATAGAGAGTGTCAGAGCGTTTCAGAGAGTGATAGAGCGTGATAGAGAGTGTCAGAGTGTGTCAGAGTGTGTCAGAGAGTGATAGAGAGTGACAGAGAGCGTCAGAGAGTGTCATAGATTGATAGAGAGTGTCAGAGTGTGTCACAGAATGTCTGAGAGTGTCAGAGATTGTCAGAGAGTGACAGAGAGTGTCTGAGAGTTTCAGAGTGTGTCAGAGAGTGTCAGAGAGTGTCAGAGAGCGTTAGAGAGTGGAAGAGAGTGTCATAGAGCGACATTGAGTGACAGAGAGTGTCAGAGAGTGATCGAGAGTGTCAGAGAGTGATAGAGAGTGTCAGAGCGTGTCAGAGAATGATAGAGAGTGATAGGGCGTGTCAGAGAGTGTCATTGAGTGTCCGAGAGTGTCAGAGAGCTACAGAGAGTTACAGAGAGTGACAGAGAGTGTCAGAGAGTGATAGAGAGTGTCAGAAAGTGATAGAGAGTGTCAGAGCGTTTCAGAGAGTGATAGAGCGTGATAGAGAGTGTCAGAGTGTGTCAGAGTGTGTCAGAGAGTGATAGAGAGTGACAGATAGCGTCAGAGAGTGTCATAGATTGATAGAGAGTGTCAGAGTGTGTCACAGAATGTCTGAGAGTGTCAGAGAGTGATAGAGAGTGTCTGACAGTTTCAGAGTGTGTCAGAGAGTGTCAGAGAGCGATAGAGAGTGAAAGAGAGTGTCATAGAGTGTCATTGAGTGATAGAGAGTGTCAGAGAGTGATCGAGATTGTCATAGAGTGATAGAGAGTGTCAGTGATTGACAGAGAGTGTCAGAGAGTGATTAAGAGTGTCAGTGAGTGTCAGAGAGTGATACAGAGTGATAGAGAGTGTCTGAGAGTGTCTGAGAGTTTCTGAGAGTGTCAGAGAGTGTCAGAGAGCGATTGAGAGTGTCAGAGAGTGATAGAGAGTGCCTGAGAGTGTCTGAGAGTGTAAGAGAGTGTCTGCCAGTGTCAGAGAGTGTCAGAGAGTGATAAAGAGTGATAGAGAGTGTCTGAGATTGTCAGAGAGTGTCAGAGTGTGTCAGAGAGTGTCATAGAGTGATCGAGAGTGATAGAGAGTGTCAGAGAGTGGCATTGAGTGATAGAGAGTGTCAGAGAGTTTCCGAGAGTGATAGAGAGTGTCTGAGGGTGTCAGAGAGTGTCTAAGAGTGTCAGAGAGTGATTAAGAGTGTCTGAGAGTGTCTGAGAGTGTCTGAGAGTGTCAGAGAGTGTCAGAGAGTGTCTGAGAGTGTCAGAGAGTGATAGGGAGTGAGAGAGAGTGTCAGAGAGTGTCAGAGAGTGATAGAGAGTGTCAGAAAGTGATGGAGAGTGATAGATAGTGTCAGAGAGTGTCAGAGAATGACAGAGAGTGATAGGGAGTGTCAGAGAGTGTCATTGAGTGTCCGAGAGTGTCAGAGAGTTACAGAGAGTGACAGAGAGTGTCAGAGAGTGATAGAGAGTGTCACAGAATGATAGAGATTTTGAGAGTGTGATAGAGAGTGATAGAGAGTGTCAGAGAGTGATTAAGAGTGTCAGAGAGTGATTATGAGTGTCTGAGAGTGTCTGAGAGTGTCAGAGAGTGTCTGAGATTGTCAGAGAGTGTCAGAGAGTGATAAAGAGTGATCGAGAGTGTCTGAGAGTGTCAGAGAGTGTCAGAGCGTGTCCGAGAGTGTCAGAGAGTTACAGAGAGTTACAGAGAGTGACAGAGAGTGTCAGAGAGTGATAGAGAGTGTCAGAAAGTGATAGAGAGTGTCAGAGAATTTTAGAGAGTGATAGAGTGTGATGGAGAGTGTCAGAGTGTGTCAGAGTGTATCAGAGAGTGATAGAGAGTGATAGAGAGCGTCAGAGAGTGTCATAGATTGATAGAGAGTGTCAGAGTGTGTCACAGAATGTCTGAGAGTGTCAGAGATTGTCAGAGAGTGACAGAGAGTGTCTGAGAGTTTCAGAGTGTGTCAGAGAGTGTCAGAGAGCGATAGAGAGTGAAAGAGAGTGTCATAGAGTGTCATTGAGTGTCCGAGAGTGTCAGAGAGTTACAGAGAGTTACAGAGAGTGACAGAGAGTGTCAGAGAGTGATAGAGAGTGTCAGAAAGTGATAGAGAGTGTCAGAGCGTTTCAGAGAGTGATAGAGCGTGATAGAGAGTGTCAGAGTGTGTCAGAGTGTGTCAGAGAGTGATAGAGAGTGACAGAGAGCGTCAGAGAGTGTCATAGATTGATAGAGAGTGTCAGAGTGTGTCACAGAATGTCTGAGAGTGTCAGAGAGTGATAGAGAGTGTCTGAGAGTTTCAGAGTGTGTCAGAGAGTGTCAGAGAGCGATAGAGAGTGAAAGAGAGTGTCATAGAGTGAAAGAGAGTGTCATAGAGTGTCATTGAGTGATAGAGAGTGTCAGAGAGTGATCGAGAGTGTCAGAGAGTGATAGAGAGTGTCAGAGCGTGTCAGAGAATGATAGAGAGTGATAGGGCGTGTCAGAGAGTGTCATTGAGTGTCCGAGAGTGTCAGAGAGCTACAGAGAGTTACAGAGAGTGATAGAGAGTGTCAGAAAGTGATAGAGAGTGTCAGAGCGTTTCAGAGAGTGATAGAGCGTGATAGAGAGTGTCAGAGTGTGTCAGAGTGTGTCAGAGAGTGATAGAGAGTGACAGAGAGCGTCAGAGAGTGTCATAGATTGATAGAGAGTGTCAGAGTGTGTCACAGAATGTCTGAGAGTGTCAGAGAGTGATAGAGAGTGTCTGAGAGTTTCAGAGTGTGTCAGAGAGTGTCAGAGAGCGATAGAGAGTGAAAGAGAGTGTCATAGAGTGTCATTGAGTGATAGAGAGGGTCAGAGAGTGATCGAGAGTGTCAGAGAGTGATAGAGAGTGTCAGTGATTGACAGAGAGTGTCAGAGAGTGATTAAGAGTGTCAGTGAGTGTCAGAGAGTGATGGAAAGTGATAGAGAGTGTCTGAGAGTGTCTGAGAGTTTCTGAGAGTGTCAGAGAGTGTCAGAGAGCGATTGAGAGTGTCAGAGAGTGATAGAGAGTGCCTGAGAGTGTCTGAGAGTGTACGACAGTGTCTGCCAGTGTCAGAGAGTGTCAGAGAGTGATAAAGAGTGATAGAGAGTGTCTGAGATTGTCAGAGAGTGTCAGAGTGTGTCAGAGAGTGTCAGAGAGTGATCGAGAGTGATAGAGAGTGTCAGAGAGTGGCATTGAGTGATAGAGAGTGTCAGAGAGTTTCCGAGAGTGATAGAGAGTGTCAGAGAGTGTCAGAGAGTGTCTAAGAGTGTCAGAGAGTGATTAAGAGTGTCTAAGAGTGTCAGAGAGTGATTAAGAGTGTCTGAGAGTGTCTGAGAGTGTCTGAGAGTGTCAGAGAGTGTCTGAGAGTGTCAGAGAGTGATAGGGAGTGATAGAGAGTGTCAGAGAGTGTCAGAGAGTGATAGAGAGTGTCAGAAAGTGATGGAGAGTGATAGATAGTGTCAGAGAGTGTCAGAGAATGACAGAGAGTGATAGGGAGTGTCAGAGAGTGTCATTGAGTGTCCGAGAGTGTCAGAGAGTTACAGAGAGTGACAGAGAGTGTCAGAGAGTGATAGAGAGTGTCACAGAATGATAGAGAGTTTCAGAGTGTGATAGAGAGTGATAGAGAGTGTCAGAGAGTGATTAAGAGTGTCTGAGAGTGTCTGAGAGTGTCTGAGAGTGTCAGAGAGTGTCTGAGATTGTCAGAGAGTGTCAGAGAGTGATAAAGAGTGATAGAGAGTGTCTGAGAGTGTCAGAGAGTGTCAGAGTGTGTCCGAGAGTGTCAGAGAGTTACAGAGAGTTACAGAGAGTGACAGAGAGTGTCAGAGAGTGATAGAGAGTGTCAGAAAGTGATAGAGAGTGTCAGAGCGTTTCAGAGAGTGATAGAGTGTGATAGAGAGTGTCAGAGTGTGTCAGAGTGTGTCAGAGAGTGATAGAGAGCGTCAGAGAGTGTCATAGATTGATAGAGAGTGTCAGAGTGTGTCACAGAATGTCTGAGAGTGTCAGAGATTGTCAGAGAGTGACAGAGAGTGTCTGAGAGTTTCAGAGTGTGTCAGAGAGTGTCAGAGAGCGATAGAGAGTGAAAGAGAGTGTCATAGAGTGTCATTGAGTGATAGAGAGTGTCAGAGAGTGATCGAGAGTGTCAGAGAGTGATAGAGAGTGTCAGAGCGTGTCAGAGAATGATAGAGAGTGATAGGGCGTTTCAGAGAGTGTCATTGAGTGTCCGAGAGTGTCAGAGTGTTACAGAGAGTTACAGAGTGACAGAGAGTGTCAGAGAGTGATAGAGAGTGTCAGAAAGTGATAGAGAGTGTCAGAGCGTTTCAGAGAGTGATAGAGCGTGATAGAGAGTGTCAGAGTGTGTCAGAGTGTGTCAGAGAGTGATAGAGAGTGACAGAGAGCGTCAGAGAGTGTCATAGATTGATAGAGAGTGTCAGAGTGTGTCACAGAATGTCTGAGAGTGTCAGAGAGTGATAGAGAGTGTCTGAGAGTGATAGAGAGTGTCAGTGATTGACAGAGAGTGTCAGAGAGTGACTAAGAGTGTCAGTGAGTGTCAGAGAGTGATAGAGAGTGTCAGAGAGTTACAGAGAGTGACAGAGAGTGTCAGAGAGTGATAGAGAGTGTCACAGAATGATAGAGAGTTTCAGAGTGTGATAGAGAGTGATAGAGAGTGTCAGAGAGTGATTAAGAGTGTCTGAGAGTGTCTGAGAGTGTCAGAGAGTGTCTGAGATTGTCAGAGAGTGTCAGAGAGTGATAAAGAGTGATAGAGAGTGTCTGAGAGTGTCAGAGAGTGTCAGAGTGTGTCCGAGAGTGTCAGAGAGTTACAGAGTGTTACAGAGAGTGACAGAGAGTGTCAGAGAGTGATAGAGAGTGTCAGAAAGTGATAGAGAGTGTCAGAGCGTTTCAGAGAGTGATAGAGTGTGATAGAGAGTGTCAGAGTGTGTCAGAGTGTGTCAGAGAGTGATAGAGAGCGTCAGAGAGTGTCATAGATTGATAGAGAGTGTCAGAGTGTGTCACAGAATGTCTGAGAGTGTCAGAGATTGTCAGAGAGTGACAGAGAGTGTCTGAGAGTTTCAGAGTGTGTCAGAGAGTGTCAGAGAGCGATAGAGAGTGAAAGAGAGTGTCATAGAGTGTCATTGAGTGATAGAGAGTGTCAGAGAGTGATCGAGAGTGTCAGAGAGTGATAGAGAGTGTCAGAGCGTGTCAGAGAATGATAGAGAGTGATAGGGCGTGTCAGAGAGTGTCATTGAGTGTCCGAGAGTGTCAGAGTGTTACAGAGAGTTACAGAGTGACAGAGAGTGTCAGAGAGTGATAGAGAGTGTCAGAAAGTGATAGAGAGTGTCAGAGCGTTTCAGAGAGTGATAGAGCGTGATAGAGAGTGTCAGAGTGTGTCAGAGTGTGTCAGAGAGTGATAGAGAGTGACAGAGAGCGTCAGAGAGTGTCATAGATTGATAGAGAGTGTCAGAGTGTGTCACAGAATGTCTGAGAGTGTCAGAGAGTGATAGAGAGTGTCTGAGAGTGATAGAGAGTGTCAGTGATTGACAGAGAGTGTCAGAGAGTGATTAAGAGTGTCAGTGAGTGTCAGAGAGTGATAGAGAGTGACAGAGAGTGTCTGAGAGTGTCTGAGAGTTTCTGAGAGTGTCAGAGAGTGTCAGAGATTGTCAGAGTGTGTCAGAGTGTGTCAGAGAGTGATAGAGAGTGACAGAGAGCGTCACAGAGTGTCATAGATTGATAGAGAGTGTCAGAGTGTGTCACAGAATGTCTGAGAGTGTCAGAGAGTGATAGAGAGTGTCTGAGAGTTTCAGAGTGTGTCAGAGAGTGTCAGAGAGCGATAGAGAGTGAAAGAGAGTGTCATAGAGTGTCATTGAGTGATAGAGAGTGGCAGAGAGTGATCGAGAGTGTCAGAGAGTGATAGAGAGTGTCAGTGATAGACAGAGAGTGTCAGAGAGTGATTAAGAGTGTCAGAGAGTGGCATTGAGTGATAGAGAGTGTCAGAGAGTTTCCGAGAGTGATAGAGAGTGTTAGAGAGTGTCAGAGAGTGTCAGAGAGTGTCTAAGAGTGTCAGAGAGTGTCAGAGAGCGATTGAGAGTGTCAGAGAGTGATAGAGAGTGATAGAGAGTATCATTGAGCGGTAGAGAGTGTCAGAGAGCGTCAGAGAGTGATCGAGAGTGTCAAAGAGTGATAGAGAGTGTCACAGAATGATAGAGAGTTTCAGAGTGTGATAGAGAGTGATAGAGAGTGTCAGAGAGTGAATAAGAGTGTCTGAGAGTGTCTGAGAGTGTCAGAGAGTGTCTGAGAGTGTCAGAGAGTGATAAACAGTGATAGAGAGTTTCTGAGAGTGTCAGAGAGTGTCAGAGTGTGTCAGAGAGTGTCAGAGAGTGATAGGGAGTGATAGAGAGTGACTGATAGTGTCAGAGAGTGATAGAGAGTGTCAGAAAGTGATGGAGAGTGATAGATAGTGTCAGAGCGTGTCAGAGAATGATAGAGAGTGATCGGGAGTGTCAGAGAGTGTCAGAGAGTGATAAAGAGTGATAAAGAGTGCTAGAGAGTGTCTGAGAGTGTCAGAGAGTGTCAGAGTGTGTCAGAGAGTGGCAGAGAGTGATAGCAAATGTCTGATAGTGTCAGAGAGTGTCAGAGAGTGATAGAGAGTGTCAGAGAGTGATTAAGAGTGTCAGAGAGTAATAGAGAGTGTCTGAGAGTGTCTGAGAGTGTCAGAGAGTGTCAGAGAGTGTCTGCGAGTGTCTGAGAGTGTCAGAGAGTGTCAGAGAGTGTCTGCGAGTGTCAGAGAGTGTCAGAGAGTGATAAAGAGTGATAGAGAGTGTCAGAGAGTGTCAGAGAGTGATAAAGAGTGATAAAGAGTGATAGAGAGTGTCTGAGAGTGTCAGAGAGTGTCAGCGAGTGTCAGCGAGTGTCAGAGAGTGATAAAGAGTGATAAAGAGTGATAGAGAGTGTCTGCGAGTGTCTGCGAGTGTCAGAGAGTGTCAGCGAGTGTCAGCGAGTGTCAGAGAGTGTCAGAGAGTGATAAAGAGTGCTAGAGAGTGTCTGAGAGTGGCAGAGAGTGTCAGAGTGTGTCAGAGAGTGGCCGAGAGTGATAGAGAATGTCTGATAGTGTCAGAGAGTGTCAGAGAGTGATAGAGAGTGTCAGAGAGTGATAGAGAGTGTCAGAGAGTGATAGAGACTGTCTGAGAGTGTCTGAGAATGTCTGAGAGTGTCAGAGAGTGTCTGCGAGTGTCAGAGAGTGTCAGAGAGTGATAAAGAGTGATAGAGAGTGTCAGAGAGTGTCAGAGAGTGATAGAGAGTGATAGAGAGCGTCAGAGAGTGTCATAGAGTGACAGAGAGTGTCAGAGTGTGTCACAGAATGTCTGAGAGTGTCAGAGAGTGTCAGAGATTGATAAAGAGTGATAGAGAGTGTCTGAGAGTATCAGAGTGTGTCAGAGAGTATCAGAGAGTGATAGAGAGTGATAGAGAGTGTCATAGAGTGTCATTGAGTGATAGAGAGCGTCAGAGAGCGTCAGAGAGTGGTCGAGAGTGTCAGAGAGTGTCTGAGAGCGTCAGAGAGCGTCAGAGCGCGTCAGAGAGTGTCAGAGAGTGTCTGAGAGTGTCTGAGAGTGTCAGAGAGAGTCTGAGAGCGTCAAAGAGCGTTTGTATGCGATAGAGAGTGATATGGAGTGTCTGAGAGTGACAGAGAGATTCTGAGAGTGTCAGAGACTGTCATAGATTGATAGAGAGTGTCATCGAGAGTGAGAGAGTGTTAGAGAGTGTCAGAGAGTGATAGAGAGTGTCTGAGAATGTCAGAGAGTGATATAGAGTGTCAAAGAGTGATAGAGAGTTTCTGAGAGTTTCAGAGAGTGACAGAGAGTTTCTGAGAGTGTCAGAGATTATCAGAGAATGATCGAGTATGATAGAGAGTGATAGAGAGTGTCAGAGTGTGTCAGAGAGTGTCAGAGAGTGTTAGAGAGTGATAGAGAGTGTCAGAGTGTGTCACAGAATGTCTGATAGTGTCAGAGAGTGTCAGAGATTGATAAAGAGTGTTAGAGAGTGTCTGAGAGTGTCAGAGAGTGTCAGAGAGTATCAGTGAGTGATAGAGAGTGATAGAGAGTGTCAGAGAGTGTCATTGAGCGATAGAGAGTGTCAGAGAGCGTCAGAGAGCGATTGAGAGTGTCAGAGAGTGATAGAGAGTGTCACAGAAAGATGGAGAGTTTCAGAGTGTGATAGAGAGTGATAGAGAGTGTCAGAGAGTGATTAAGAGTGTCTGAGAGTGTCTGAGAGTATCAGAAAGTGTCAGAGAGTGTCAGAGAGTGATAAAGAGTGATAGAGAGTGTCTGAGAGTGCCAGAGAGTGTCAGAGTGTGTCAGAGAGTGTCAGAGAGTGATAGGGAGTGATAGAGAGTGTCAGAGAGTGTCAGAGAGTGATAGAGAGTGTCAGAAAGAGATGGAGAGTGATAGAGATTGCCTGAGAGTGTCTGAGAGTGTAAGAGAGTGTCTGCGAGAGTCAGAGAGTGATAGAGAGTGATAGAGAGTGTCAGAGAGTGATAGAGAGTGATAGAGAGTGAGAGAGAGTGTCTGAGAGTGTCTGAGAGTGTCAGAGAGTGTCAGAGAGTGTCAGAGAGAGTCAGAGAGCGATTGAGAGTGTCAGAGAATGATAGAGAGTGATAGAGAGTGCCTGAGAGTGTCTGAGAGTGTAAGAGAGTGTCTGCGAGTGTCAGAGAGTGTCAGAGAGTGATAGAGTGTGTCAGAGAGTGATAGAGAGTGTCTGAGAGTGTCTGAGAGTGTCTGAGAGTGTCAGAGAGTGTCTGCGAGTGTCAGAGAGTGTCAGAGAGTGATAAAGAGTGATAAAGAGTGATAGAGAGTGTCTGAGAGTGTCAGAGAGTGTCATTGAGTGTCAGAGAGTGTCAGAGCGTTTCAGAGAGTGATAGAGAGTGTCAGAGATTGATAGAGAGTGATAGAGAGTGTCAGAGAGTGTAAGAGAGTGTCTGCGTGTGTCAGAGAGTGTCAGAGAGTGTCAGAGAATGATAGAGAGTGATAGAGAGTGCCTGAGAGTGTCTGAGAGTGTAAGAGAGTGTCTGCGAGTGTCAGAGAGTGTCAGAGAGTGATAGAGTGTGTCAGAGAGTGATAGAGAGTGTCTGAGAGTGTCTGAGAGTGTCTGAGAGTGTCAGAGAGTGTCTGCGAGTGTCAGAGAGTGTCAGAGAGTGATAAAGAGTGATAAAGAGTGATAGAGAGTGTCTGAGAGTGTAAGAGAGTGTCTGCGTGTGTCAGAGAGTGTCAGAGCGTTTCAGAGAGTGATAGAGAGTGTCAGAGATTGATAGAGAGTGATAGAGAGTGTCAGAGAGTGTAAGAGAGTGTCTGCGTGTGTCAGAGAGTGTCAGAGAGTGATAGAGTGTGTCAGAGAGTGATAGAGAGTGTCTGAGAGTGTCTGAGAGTGTCTGCGAGTGTCAGAGAGTGTCTGCGAGTGTCAGAGAGTGTCAGAGAGTGATAAAGAGTGATAAAGAGTGATAGAGAGTGTCTGAGAGTGTCAGAGAGTGTCATTGAGTGTCAGAGAGTGTCAGAGCGTTTCAGAGAGTGATAGAGAGTGTCAGAGATTGATAGAGAGTGATAGAGAGTGTCAGAGAGTGATAGAGAGTGATAGTGAGTGTCTGAGAGTGTCAGAGAGTGTCAGAGAGTGATAAAGAGTGATAGAGAGCGTCTGAGATTGTCAGAGAGTGTCAGAGTGTGTCAGAGAGTGTCAGAGAGTGATCGAGAGTGATAGAGAGTGTCAGAGAGTGGCATTGAGTGATAGAGAGTGTCAGAGAGTTTCCGAGAGTTTCCGAGAGTGATAGAGAGTGTCAGAGAGTGTCAGAGAGTGTCAGAGAGTGTCAGAGAGCGATTGAGAGTGTCAGAGAGTGATAGAGAGTGTCACAGAAAGATGGAGAGTTTCAGAGTGTGATAGAGAGTGATAGAGAGTGTCAGAGAGTGATTAAGAGTGTCTGAGAGTGTCTGAGAGTATCAGAGAGTGTCAGAGAGTGTCAGAGAGTGATAAAGAGTGATAGAGAGTGTCTGAGAGTGCCAGAGAGTGTCAGAGTGTGTCAGAGAGTGTCAGAGAGTGATAGGGAGTGATAGAGAGTGTCAGAGAGTGTCAGAGAGTGATAGAGAGTGTCAGAAAGTGATGGAGAGTGATAGAGAGTGCCTGAGAGTGTCTGAGAGTGTAAGAGAGTGTCTGCGAGAGTCAGAGAGTGATAGAGAGTGATAGAGAGTGTCAGAGAGTGATAGAGAGTGAGAGAGAGTGTCTGAGAGTGTCTGAGAGTGTCAGAGAGTGTCAGAGAGTGTCAGAGAGAGTCAGAGAGCGATTGAGAGTGTCAGAGAGTGATAGAGAGTGATAGAGAGTGCCTGAGAGTGTCTGAGAGTGTAAGAGAGTGTCTGCGAGTGTCAGAGAGTGTCAGAGAGTGATAGAGTGTGTCAGAGAGTGATAGAGAGTGTCTGAGAGTGTCTGAGAGTGTCTGAGAGTGTCAGAGAGTGTCTGCGAGTGTCAGAGAGTGTCAGAGAGTGATAAAGAGTGATAAAGAGTGATAGAGAGTGTCTGAGAGTGTCAGAGAGTGTCATTGAGTGTCAGAGAGTGTCAGAGCGTTTCAGAGAGTGATAGAGAGTGTCAGAGATTGATAGAGAGTGACAGAGAGTGTCAGAGAGTGATAGAGAGTGATAGTGAGTGTCTGAGAGTGTCAGAGAGTGATAAAGAGTGATAGAGAGCGTCTGAGATTGTCAGAGAGTGTCAGAGTGTGTCAGAGAGTGTCAGAGAGTGATCGAGAGTGATAGAGAGTGTCAGAGAGTGGCATTGAGTGATAGAGAGTGTCAGAGAGTTTCCGAGAGTGATAGAGAGTGATAGAGAGTGACAGAGAGTGTCTGAGAGTGTCTGAGAGTTTCTGAGAGTGTCAGAGAGTGTCAGAGAGTGTCAGAGTGTGTCAGAGTGTGTCAGAGAGTGATAGAGAGTGACAGAGAGCGTCACAGAGTGTCATAGATTGATAGAGAGTGTCAGAGTGTGTCACAGAATGTCTGAGAGTGTCAGAGAGTGATAGAGAGTGTCTGAGAGTTTCAGAGTGTGTCAGAGAGTGTCAGAGAGCGATAGAGAGTGAAAGAGAGTGTCATAGAGTGTCATTGAGTGATAGAGAGTGGCAGAGAGTGATCGAGAGTGTCAGAGAGTGATAGAGAGTGTCAGTGATTGACAGAGAGTGTCAGAGAGTGATTAAGAGTGTCAGAGAGTGGCATTGAGTGATAGAGAGTGTCAGAGAGTTTCCGAGAGTGATAGAGAGTGTCAGAGAGTGTCAGAGAGTGTCAGAGAGTGTCTAAGAGTGTCAGAGAGTGTCAGAGAGCGATTGAGAGTGTCAGAGAGTGATAGAGAGTGATAGAGAGTATCATTGAGCGGTAGAGAGTGTCAGAGAGCGTCAGAGAGTGATCGAGAGTGTCAAAGAGTGATAGAGAGTGTCACAGAATGATAGAGAGTTTCAGAGTGTGATAGAGAGTGATAGAGAGTGTCAGAGAGTGAATAAGAGTGTCTGAGAGTGTCTGAGAGTGTCAGAGAGTGTCTGAGAGTGTCAGAGAGTGTCAGAGAGTGATAAAGAGTGATAGAGAGTTTCTGAGAGTGTCAGAGAGTGTCAGAGAGTGTCAGAGTGTGTCAGAGAGTGTCAGAGAGTGATAGGGAGTGATAGAGAGTGACAGATAGTGTCAGAGAGTGATAGAGAGTGTCAGAAAGTGATGGAGAGTGATAGATAGTGTCAGAGCGTTTCAGAGAATGATAGAGAGTGATCGGGAGTGTCAGAGAGTGTCAGAGAGTGATAAAGAGTGATAAAGAGTGCTAGAGAGTGTCTGAGAGTGTCAGAGAGTGTCAGAGTGTGTCAGAGAGTGGCAGAGAGTGATAGCGAATGTCTGATAGTGTCAGAGAGTGTCAGAGAGTGATAGAGAGTGTCAGAGAGTGATTAAGAGTGTCAGAGAGTGATAGAGAGTGTCTGAGAGTGTCTGAGAGTGTCAGAGAGTGTCAGAGAGTGTCTGCGAGTGTCTGAGAGTGTCAGAGAGTGTCTGAGAGTGTCTGCGAGTGTCAGAGAGTGTCAGAGAGTGATAAAGAGTGATAGAGAGTGTCAGAGAGTGTCAGAGAGTGATAAAGAGTGATAAAGAGTGATAGAGAGTGTCTGAGAGTGTCAGAGAGTGTCAGCGAGTGTCAGCGAGTGTCAGAGAGTGATAAAGAGTGATAAAGAGTGATAGAGAGTGTCTGCGAGTGTCTGCGAGTGTCAGAGAGTGTCAGCGAGTGTCAGCGAGTGTCAGAGAGTGTCAGAGAGTGATAAAGAGTGCTAGAGAGTGTCTGAGAGTGTCAGAGAGTGTCAGAGTGTGTCAGAGAGTGGCCGAGAGTGATAGAGAATGTCTGATAGTGTCAGAGAGTGTCAGAGAGTGATAGAGAGTGTCAGAGAGTGATAGAGAGTGTCAGAGAGTGATAGAGACTGTCTGAGAGTGTCTGAGAATGTCTGAGAGTGTCAGAGAGTGTCTGCGAGTGTCAGAGAGTGTCAGAGAGTGATAAAGAGTGATAGAGAGTGTCAGAGAGTGTCAGAGAGTGATAGAGAGTGATAGAGAGCGTCAGAGAGTGTCATAGAGTGACAGAGAGTGTCAGAGTGTGTCACAGAATGTCTGAGAGTGTCAGAGAGTGTCAGAGATTGATAAAGAGTGATAGAGAGTGTCTGAGAGTATCAGAGTGTGTCAGAGAGTATCAGAGAGTGATAGAGAGTGATAGAGAGTGTCATAGAGTGTCATTGAGTGATAGAGAGCGTCAGAGAGCGTCAGAGAGTGGTCGAGAGTGTCAGAGAGTGTCTGAGAGCGTCAGAGCGCGTCAGAGAGTGTCAGAGAGTGTCTGAGAGTGTCTGAGAGTGTCAGAGAGAGTCTGAGAGCGTCAAAGAGCGTTTGTATGCGATAGAGAGTGATATGGAGTGTCTGAGAGTGACAGAGAGATTCTGAGAGTGTCAGAGACTGTCATAGATTGATAGAGAGTGTCATCGAGAGTGAGAGAGTGTTAGAGAGTGTCAGAGAGTGATAGAGAGTGTCTGAGAATGTCAGAGAGTGATATAGAGTGTCAAAGAGTGATAGAGAGTTTCTGAGAGTTTCAGAGAGTGACAGAGAGTTTCTGAGAGTGTCAGAGATTATCAGAGAATGATCGAGTATGATAGAGAGTGATAGAGAGTGTCAGAGTGTGTCAGAGAGTGTCAGAGAGTGTTAGAGAGTGATAGAGAGTGTCAGAGTGTGTCACAGAATGTCTGATAGTGTCAGAGAGTGTCAGAGATTGATAAAGAGTGTTAGAGAGTGTCTGAGAGTGTCAGAGAGTGTCAGAGAGTATCAGTGAGTGATAGAGAGTGATAGAGAGTGTCAGAGAGTGTCATTGAGCGATAGAGAGTGTCAGAGAGCGTCAGAGAGTGATCGAGAGTGTCAGAGAGTGATAGAGAGTGTCACAGAAAGATGGAGAGTTTCAGAGTGTGATAGAGAGTGATAGAGAGTGTCAGAGAGTGATTAAGAGTGTCTGAGAGTGTCTGAGAGTATCAGAAAGTGTCAGAGAGTGTCAGAGAGTGATAAAGAGTGATAGAGAGTGTCTGAGAGTGCCAGAGAGTGTCAGAGTGTGTCAGAGAGTGTCAGAGAGTGATAGAGAGTGATAGAGAGTGTCAGAGAGTGTCAGAGAGTGATAGAGAGTGTCAGAAAGTGATGGAGAGTGATAGAGATTGCCTGAGAGTGTCTGAGAGTGTAAGAGAGTGTCTGCGAGAGTCAGAGAGTGATAGAGAGTGATAGAGAGTGTCAGAGAGTGATAGAGAGTGATAGAGAGTGAGAGAGAGTGTCTGAGAGTGTCTGAGAGTGACAGAGAGTGTCAGAGAGTGTCAGAGAGAGTCAGAGAGCGATTGAGAGTGTCAGAGAGTGATAGAGAGTGATAGAGAGTGCCTGAGAGTGTCTGAGAGTGTAAGAAAGTGTCTGCGAGTGTCAGAGAGTGTCAGAGAGTGATATAGTGTGTCAGAGAGTGATAGAGAGTGTCTGAGAGTGTCTGAGAGTGTCAGAGAGTGTCAGAGAGTGTCTGCGAGTGTCAGAGAGTGTCAGAGAGTGATAAAGAGTGATAGAGAGTGATAGAGAGTGATAGAGAGTGTCTGAGAGTGTCAGAGAGTGTCATTGAGTGTCAGAGAGTGTCAGAGCGTTTCAGAGAGTGATAGAGAGTGTCAGAGATTGATAGAGAGTGATAGAGAGTGTCAGAGAGTGATAGAGAGTGATAGTGAGTGTCTGAGAGTGTCAGAGAGTGTCAGAGAGTGATAAAGAGTGATAGAGAGCGTCTGAGATTGTCAGAGAGTGTCAGAGTGTGTCAGAGAGTGTCAGAGAGTGATCGAGAGTGATAGACAGTGTCAGAGAGTGGCATTGAGTGATAGAGAGTGTCAGAGAGTTTCCGAGAGTGATAGAGAGTGATAGAGAGTGTCAGAGAGTGTCAGAGAGTGTCAGAGAGTGTCAGAGAGCGATTGAGAGTGTCAGAGAGTGATAGAGAGTGTCACAGAAAGATGGAGAGTTTCAGAGTGTGATAGAGAGTGATAGAGAGTGTCAGAGAGTGATTAAGAGTGTCTGAGAGTGTCTGAGAGTATCAGAGAGTGTCAGAGAGTGTCAGAGAGTGATAAAGAGTGATAGAGAGTGTCTGAGAGTGCCAGAGAGTGTCAGAGTGTGTCAGAGAGTGTCAGAGAGTGATAGGGAGTGATAGAGAGTGTCAGAGAGTGATGGAGAGTGATAGAGAGTGCCTGAGAGTGTCTGAGAGTGTAAGAGAGTGTCTGCGAGAGTCAGAGAGTGATAGAGAGTGATAGAGAGTGTCAGAGAGTGATAGAGAGTGATAGAGAGTGAGAGAGAGTGTCTGAGAGTGTCTGAGAGTGTCAGAGAGTGTCAGAGAGTGTCAGAGAGAGTCAGAGAGCGATTGAGAGTGTCAGAGAGTGATAGAGAGTGATAGAGAGTGCCTGAGAGTGTCTGAGAGTGTAAGAGAGTGTCTGCGAGTGTCAGAGAGTGTCAGAGAGTGATAGAGTGTGTCAGAGAGTGATAGAGAGTGTCTGAGAGTGTCTGAGAGTGTCAGAGAGTGTCAGAGAGTGTCTGCGAGTGTCAGAGAGTGTCAGAGAGTGATAAAGAGTGATAGAGAGTGTCTGAGAGTGTCAGAGAGTGTCATTGAGTGTCAGAGAGTGTCAGAGCGTTTCAGAGAGTGATAGAGAGTGTCAGAGAGTGATAGAGAGTGTCAGAGATTGATAGAGAGTGATAGTGAGTGTCTGAGAGTGTCAGAGATTGTCAGAGAGTGATAAAGAGTGATAGAGAGCGTCTGAGATTGTCAGAGAGTGTCAGAGTGTGTCAGAGAGTGTCAGAGAGTGATCGAGAGTGATAGAGAGTGTCAGAGAGTGGCATTGAGTGATAGAGAGTGTCAGAGAGTTTCCGAGAGTGATAGAGAGTGATAGAGAGTGTCAGAGAGTGTCAGAGAGTGTCAGAGAGTGTCAGAGAGCGATTGAGAGTGTCGGAGAGTGATAGAGAGTGATAGAGTGTGTCATTGAGCGATAGAGAGTGTCAGTGAGCGTCAGAGAGTGATCGAGGGTGTCAGAGAGAGATAGAGAGTGTCACAGAATGATAGAGAGTTTCAGAGTGTGATAGAGAGTGATAGAGAGTGTCAGAGAGTGATTAAGAGTGTCTGAGAGTGTCAGAGAGTGTCTGAGAGTGTCAGAGAGTGTCAGAGAGTGATAAAGAGTGATAGAGAGTGTCTGAGAGTGTCAGAGAGTGTCAGAGTGTGTCAGAGAGTGTCAGAGAGTGATAGGGAGTGATAGAGAGTGACAGATAGTGTCAGAGAGTGATAGAGTGTGTCAGAAAGTGATGGAGAGTGATAGATAGTGTCAGAGCGTGTCAGAGAATGATAGAGAGTGATAGGGAGTGTCAGAGAGTGTCAGAGAGTTACAGAGAGTTACAGAGAGTGACAGAGAGTGTCAGAGATTGATAGAGAGTGTCAGAAAGTGATTAAGAGTGTCAGAAAGTGATTAAGAGTGTCAGAGAGTGATTAAGAGTGTCTGAGAGTGTCTGAGAGTGTCAGAGAGTGTCTGAGATTGTCAGAGAGTGTCAGAGAGTGTCAGAGAGTTACAGAGAGTCAGAAAGTGATGCAGAGTGATAGATAGTGTCAGAGAGTGTCAGAGAATGATAGAGAGTGATAGGGAGTGTCAGAGAGTGTCATTGAGTGTCCGAGAGTGTCAGAGAGTTACAGAGAGTGATAGAGTGTGTCAGAGAGTGATAGAGAGTGTCTGAGAGTGTCAGAGAGTGTCAGAGTGTGTCCGAGAGTGTCAGAGAGTTACAGAGCGTCAGAAAGTGATGCAGAGTGATAGATAGTGTCAGAGAGTGTCAGAGAATGATAGAGAGTGATAGGGAGTGTCAGAGAGTGTCATTGAGTGTCCGAGAGTGTCAGAGAGTTACAGAGAGTGACAGAGAGTGTCAGAGAGTGATAGAGAGTGTCAGAAAGTGATAGAGAGTGTCAGAGCGTTTCAGAGAGTGATAGAGCGTGATAGAGAGTGTCAGAGTGTGTCAGAGTGTGTCAGAGAGTGATAGAGACTGAAAGAGAGCGTCAGAGAGTGTTATAGCTTGATAGAGAGTGTCAGAGTGTGTCACAGAATGTCTGAGAGTGTCAGAGATTGTCAGAGAGTATTAGAGAGTGTCTGAGAGTTTCAGAGTGTGTCAGAGAGTGTCAGAGAGCGATAGAGAGTGATAGAGAGTGTCATAGAGTGTCATTGAGTGATAGAGAGTGTCAGAGAGTGATCGAGAGTGTCAGAGAGCGATTGAGAGTGTCAGAGAGTGATTGAGAGTGATAGAGAGTGCCTGAGAGTGTCTGAGAGTGTAAGAGAGTGTCTGCGAGTGTCAGAGAGTGTCAGAGAGTGATAGAGAGTGATAGAGAGTGTCTGAGAGTGTCTGAGAGTGTCAGAGAGTGTCTGCGAGTGTCAGAGAGTGTCAGAGAGTGATAAAGAGTGATAAAGAGTGATAGAGAGTGTCTGAGAGTGTCAGAGAGTGTCAGAGATTGTCTGCGAGTGTCAGAGAGTGTCAGAGAGTGATAAAGAGTGATAAGGAGTGATAGAGAGTGTCTGAGAGTGTCAGAGAGTGTCAGCGAGTGTCAGAGAGTGTCAGAGAGTGATAAAGAGTGATAATGAGTGATAGAGAGTGTCTGCGAGTGTCAGAGAGTGTCAGAGAGTGATAGAGAGTGATAGAGAGTGTCTGAGAGTGTCAGAGAGTGTCTGAGAGTGTCAGAGAGTGTCTGCGAGTGTCAGAGAGTGTCAGAGAGTGATAAAGAGTGGTAAAGAGTGATAGAGAGTGTCAGAGAGTGTCAGAGTGTGTCAGAGAGTGGCAGAGAGTGATAGAGAGTGTTTGAGAATGTCAGAGAGTGATATAGAGTGTCAGAGAGTGATAGAGAGTTTCTGAGAGTTTTAGAGAGTGACAGAGAGTTTCTGAGAGTGTCAGAGATTGTCAGAGAAGGATCGAGTATGATAGAGAGTGATAGAGAGTGTCAGAGTGTGTCAGAGAGTGTCAGAGAGTGTCAGAGAGTGTTAGAGAGTGATAGAGAGCGTCAGAGAGTGTCACAGAATGTCTGAGAGTGTCAGAGAGTGTCAGAGATTGATAAAGAGTGATAGAGAGTGTCTGAGAGTGTCAGAGTGTGTCAGAGAGTATCAGTGAGTGATAGAGAGTGATAGAGAGTGTCAGAGAGTGTCATTGAGCGATAGAGAGTGTCAGAGAGCGTCAGAGAGTGATCGAGAGTGTCAGAGAGTGAAAGAGAGTGTCACAGAATGATAGAGAGTTTCAGAGTGTGATAAAGAGTGATAGAGAGAGTCAGAGAGTGATTAAGAGTGTCAGAGAGTGATAGAGAGTGTCTGAGAGCGTCTGAGGATGTCAGAGAGTTTCTGAGAGTGTCAGAGTTTGTCAGTGTGTGTCAGAGAGTGATAAAGAGTGATAGAGAGTGTCAGAGAGTGATAGAGAATGTCAGAAAGTGATAGAGAGTGATAGAGAGTGTCAGAGAGTGTCAGAGAGCGTCAGAGAGAGTCTGAGAGCGTCAAAGAGCGTTTGTATGTGATAGAGAGTGATAGAGAGTGTCTGAGAGTGACAGAGAGTGTCTGAGAGTGTCAGAGAGTGACAGAGAGTGACAGAGAGTTTCTGAGAGTGTCAGAAAGTGTCAGAGAGTGATAGAGTGTGATAGAGAGTGATAGAGAGTGTCAGAGTATGTCAGAGAGTGTCAGAGAGTGATAGAGAGTGATAGAGAGCGTCAGAGAGTGTCACAGAATGTCTGAGAGTGTCAGAGAGTGTCAGAGATTGATAAAGAGTGATAGAGAGTGTCTGAGAGTATCAGAGTGTGTCAGAGAGTATCAGAGAGTGATAGAGAGTGTCATAGAGTGTCATTGAGTGATAGAGAGTGTCAGAGAGCGTCAGAGAGTGATCGAGAGTGTCAGAGAGTGTCTGAGAGCGTCAGAGAGCGTCAGAGAGTGTCAGAGAGTGTCAGAGAGTGTCTGAGAGCGTCAGAGAGAGTCTGAGAGCGTCAAAGAGCGTTTGTATGCGATAGAGAGTGATAGAGAGTGTCTGAGAGTGACAGAGAGTGTCTGAGAGTGTCAGAGACTGTCAGAGAGTGATATAGAGTGTCAGAAAGTGATAGAGATTGATAGAGAGTGTCAGTGAGTGTCAGAGAGTGTCAGAGAGTGTTAGAGAGCTTCAGAGAGTGAAAGAGAGTGTCAGAGAGTGATAGAGAGTGTCTGAGAGTGTCTGAGAGTGTCAGAGTGTGTCTGAGAATGTCAGAGTGTGAAAGAGAGTGTCAGAGAGTGATAGAGAGTGTCTGAGAGTGATCGAGAGTGTCTGAGAGTGTCAGAGAGTGTCAGAGAGTGTCATAGAGTGATAGAGAGTGATTGAGTGTGTCAGAGAGTGTCAGAGAGCGATAGAGAGTGTCAGAGAGAGTTAGAGAGTGTCAGAGAGCGATAAAGAGTGTCTGAGAATGTCAGAGAGTGATATAGAGTGTCAGAGAGTGATAGAGAGTTTCTGAGAGATTCAGAGAGTGACAGAGAGTTTCTGAGAGTGTCAGAGATTGTCAGAGAAGGATCGAGTATGATAGAGAGTGATAGAGAGTGTCAGAGTGTGTCAGAGAGTGTCAAGGAGCGTTAGAGAGTGATAGAGAGCGTCAGAGAGTGATAGAGAGTGTCACAGAATGATAGAGAGTTTCAGAGTGTGATAGAGAGTGAAAGAGAGTGTCAGAGAGTGATTAAGAGTGTCTGAGAGTGTCTGAGAGTGTCAGAGAGTGTCTGAGAGTGTCAGAGAGTGATAGGGAGTGATAGAGAGTGTCAGAGAGTGTCAGAGAGTGATAGAGAGTGTCAGAAAGTGATGGAGAGTGATAGATAGTGTCAGAGAGTGTCAGAGAATGACAGAGAGTGATAGGGAGTGTCAGAGAGTGTCATTGAGTGTCCGAGAGTGTCAGAGAGTTACAGAGAGTGACAGAGAGTGTCAGAGAGTGATAGAGAGTGTCACAGAATGATAGAGAGTTTCAGAGTGTGATAGAGAGTGATAGAGAGTGTCAGAGAGTGATTAAGAGTGTCAGAGAGTGATTATGAGTGTCTGAGAGTGTCAGAGAGTGTCTGAGATTGTCAGAGAGTGTCAGAGAGTGATAAAGAGTGATCGAGAGTGTCTGAGAGTGTCAGAGAGTATCAGAGTGTGTCCGAGAGTGTCAGAGAGTTACAGAGAGTGACAGAGAGTGTCAGAGAGTGATAGAGAGTGTCAGAAAGTGATAGAGAGTGTCAGAGAATTTTAGAGAGTGATAGAGTGTGATAGAGAGTGTCAGATTGTGTCAGAGTGTATCAGAGAGTGATAGAGAGTGATAGAGAGCGTCAGAGAGTGTCATAGATTGATAGAGAGTGTCAGAGTGTGTCACAGAATGTCTGAGAGTGTCAGAGATTGTCAGAGAGTGACAGAGAGTGTCTGAGAGTTTCAGAGTGTGTCAGAGAGTGTCAGAGAGTGTCAGAGAGCGATAGAGAGTGAAAGAGAGTGTCATAGAGTGTCATTGAGTGATAGAGAGTGTCAGAGAGTGATCGAGAGTGTCAGAGAGTGATAGAGAGTGTCAGAGCGTGTCAGAGAATGATAGAGAGTGATAGGGCGTGTCAGAGAGTGTCATTGAGTGTCCGAGAGTGTCAGAGAGTTACAGAGAGTTACAGAGAGTGACAGAGAGTGTCAGAGAGTGATAGAGAGTGTCAGAAAGTGATAGAGAGTGTCAGACCGTTTCAGAGAGTGATAGAGCGTGATAGAGAGTGTCAGAGTGTGTCAGAGTGTGTCAGAGAGTGATAGAGAGTGACAGAGAGCGTCAGAGAGTGTCATAGATTGATAGAGAGTGTCAGAGTGTGTCACAGAATGTCTGAGAGTGTCAGAGAGTGATAGAGAGTGTCTGAGAGTTTCAGAGTGTGTCAGAGAGTGTCAGAGAGCGATAGAGAGTGAAAGAGAGTGTCATAGCGTGTCATTGAGTGATAGAGAGTGTCAGAGAGTGTCAGAGAGTGATAGAGAGTGTCAGAAAGTGATAGAGAGTGTCAGAGAATTTTAGAGAGTGATAGAGTGTGATAGAGAGTGTCAGAGTGTGTCAGAGTGTATCAGAGAGTGATAGAGAGTGATAGAGAGCGTCAGAGAGTGTCATAGATTGATAGAGAGTGTCAGAGTGTGTCACAGAATGTCTGAGAGTGTCAGAGATTGTCAGAGAGCGTCAGAGAGTGTCTGAGAGTTTCAGAGTGTGTCAGAGAGTGTCAGAGAGTGTCAGAGAGCAATAGAGAGTGAAAGAGAGTGTCATAGAGTGTCATTGAGTGATAGAGAGTGTCAGAGAGTGATCGAGAGTGTCAGAGAGTGATAGAAAGTGTCAGAGCGTGTCAGAGAATGATAGAGAGTGATAGGGCGTGTCAGAGAGTGTCATTGAGTGTCCGAGAGTGTCAGAGAGTTACAGAGAGTTACAGAGAGTGACAGAGAGTGTCAGAGAGTGATAGAGAGTGTCAGAAAGTGATAGAGAGTGTCAGAGCGTTTCAGAGAGTGATAGAGCGTGATAGAGAGTGTCAGAGTGTGTCAGAGAGTGATAGAGAGTGACAGAGAGCGTCAGAGAGTGTCATAGATTGATAGAGAGTGTCAGAGTGTGTCACAGAATGTCTGAGAGTGTCAGAGAGTGATAGAGAGTGTCTGAGAGTTTCAGAGTGTGTCAGAGAGTGTCAGAGAGCGATAGAGAGTGAAAGAGAGTGTCATAGAGTAAAAGAGAGTGTCATAGTGTGTCATTGAGTGATAGAGAGTGTCAGAGAGTGATCGAGAGTGTCAGAGAGTGATAGAGAGTGTCAGAGCGTGTCAGAGAATGATAGAGAGTGATAGAGAGTGTCTGAGAGTGTCTGAGAGTGTCTGAGAGTGTCAGAGTGTGTCTGAGAATGTCAGAGTGTGAAAGAGAGTGTCAGAGAGTGATAGAGAGTGTCTGAGAGTGATCGAGAGTGTCTGAGAGTGTCAGAGAGTGTCAGAGAGTGTCATAGAGTGATAGAGAGTGATTGAGTGTGTCAGAGAGTGTCAGAGAGCGATAGTGAGTGTCAGAGAGAGTTAGAGAGTGTCAGAGAGCGACAGAGAGTGTCTGAGAATGTCAGAGAGTGATATAGAGTGTCAGAGAGTGATAGAGAGTTTCTGAGAGATTCAGAGAGTGACAGAGAGTTTCTGAGAGTGTCAGAGATTGTCAGAGAAGGATCGAGTATGATAGAGAGTGATAGAGAGTGTCAGAGTGCGTCAGAGAGTGTCAGAGAGCGTTAGAGAGTGATAGAGAGCGTCAGAGAGTGATAGAGAGTGTCACAGAATGATAGAGAGTTTCAGAGTGTGATAGAGAGTGACAGAGAGTGTCAGAGAGTGATTAAGAGTGTCTGAGAGTGTCAGAGAGTGTCTGAGAGTGTCAGAGAGTGATAGGGAGTGATAGAGAGTGTCAGAGAGTGTCAGAGAGTGATAGAGAGTGTCAGAAAGTGATGGAGAGTGATAGATAGTGTCAGAGAGTGTCAGAGAATGACAGAGAGTGATAGGGAGTGTCAGAGAGTGTCATTGAGTGTCCGAGAGTGTCAGAGAGTTACAGAGAGTGACAGAGAGTGTCAGAGAGTGATAGAGAGTGTCACAGAATGATAGAGAGTTACAGAGTGTGATAGAGAGTGATAGAGAGTGTCAGAGAGTGATTAAGAGTGTCAGAGAGTGATTATGAGTGTCTGAGAG